>NC_083113.1:39780091-40083285 GCF_949774975.1 Lagenorhynchus albirostris
CCTTGTTGTGAGAATGAGTTGGAAGGAGATAAGGATGGATGTTGGGAGGCCAGTTATGAGGTACTGAAGCTGTCAGGGAAGGGATGATAACAGCGTGTCTGAATATTCTGTAAATCACCAGAGTCATCTATTTTTTTGTCTGTGTAGAAAGGAAAAAGTTCAGTCTTCTGGTGCTGACCATAAATCATTAAAAATTTCTCTCCAAAGAATGTTGCCCTAATGGTCCTACACCATCCTCCCAGCTGTCCTTTAAAGGTATACAGTGTGGAAAAAATGTATGCTGGGCTTTTCGGGGTCTGTGTTTGTTGAAGGCCCTTTGGATGCTACAAAATTTCTTTCTCCAACAATCTCACATTTTCCCTGTCTGTGCCCGAGCCTGTCCTCCACAAAGCTAGTGATGACCTGATTTTAGAGAGGCCCACAACTGGTAGTACCCTGAGTGGGCCAGCTGACTTAGCTACTGGCTGGAGCCCAGTGGAGACCCTAATTCTCCACTTGGTTTGTGCCTCAGATAGTGGGCAAGGCTGCCTTCAACTCCTTTGTCTCCCTGGTTTGTCTTGCCTGCTCTCACAGGCAGAGCTGATGTGCTGGGAGGCTCATGTCCTCCCCCTCCCCCCCCTCCTCCTCCTCCACCTCCTCCACCTCCCCTCATCCTCCTCTCCCTCCTCCCCTTCCTCCTCCCCCTCCTCCTCTTCCTCCCCTCCTCCTCCCCCTCCCCTCCCCTTCCTCCTCCTCCTCCCTCTCCTCCTCCCCCTCCTCTCCCTCCTCCCCTCCTCCTTATCCTCCTCCCCCTCTTCCTCCCCCTCCTCCTCCTCCCCTCCTCTTCCCCCTCCCCCTCCCTCCTCCTCCCCTTCCTCCTACCCCTCCTCTCCTCTCCTCCCCCTCCCCTCCCCCTCCCCCTCCCCCTCCCCTCCCCCTCCCCCTCCCCCTCCCCTTCTCCTCCTCCTCCCCTCCTCCTCTCCCTCCTCCTCCTCCCCCCTCCTCCTCCTCCTCCCCCTCCTCCTTCCCCTCCTCCTCCTCCTCCCCCTCCTCTCCCTCCTCCCCTCCTCCTCTCCCTCCTCCTCCTCTCCCTCCTCCTCCTCCATTCTTCCTTCCCCTCCTCCCCCCTCCCCTCCTCCTCCCCCCTCCCCCTCCCCCTCCTCTCCCTCCTCCCCTTCCTCCTCCACCTCCTCCTCTTTCTCTCCTCCTCCTCCTCCTCTTTCTCTCCTCCTCCTCTCCTCTTCCTCCCCTCCTCCTCCTCCCCTTCCTCCTCCCCCTTCCTCCTCCCCTCCTCCCCCTCCCCCTCCCCTCCCCTCCCCCCCTCCTCTCCCTCCTCCCCTCCTCCTCCCCCTCCCCCTCCCCCCTCCCCTCCCCCTCCTCCCCTCCTCCTCTCCCTCCTCCTCCTCCTCCCTCTCCTCTCCCTCCTCGCCTCCTCCTCTCCTCCTCTCCCTCCTCCTCTCCCTCCTCCTCCTCCCCTCCTCCTTCCCCTCCCCCTCCCCCTCCTCTCCCTCCTCCCCTTCCTCCTCCACCTCCTCCTCTTTCTCTCCTCCTCCTCCCCCTCCTGCTCTTCCTCCTCTTCCCCCCACCCCTCACCTACTGTGGTCATGCAATGGGGGCAGAGGGATTGGAGTGGTGACTAAAGCAGTTAACCTTGATCTATTAACACTGAATTGAAGAAAGGGAAAAGAAGAGAGTGGACCATTCTCTGAGTTCTTTCCTAACTAGGAGTTGTGCATCACACATGCAAAGATAATGCCAAATTAATGGCTCTGCCAGCCTCCTTAAGCCTTTTTATCTTCTCTAAAGAACCAGAATCTAGCAGTAGCTTCCCTTACCCTTTTATCCTGTGAGCACTAGAGTCATGCCCTGGGGCTCACCTAGCATACCTCCTTGCATTTTACAGTTGGGAAAATTGATAAACAAAGAACAATGCATTCATTCATTCATCCAAGAATTTGTACAGAGCACCCCTCTTTGTATGGTAGGCTTTGTGCTAGGACAGGGAGTCAGAGAAAAATGAGTAAAGTCTTTGCTGTTGAGGAGCTCTCTGCCTGGTAAACAAGGGAATTAGCCACAGCCTGGGGAGAGCTCTAACCTTGCAGGGCACTGACAGCTAATAGTGAGGTATGCCAGAGCGGCCTGGCCCTAGGCTCCTACAGAGACTAAATCAAAAGTGCTATCTCTACTAGAAAGTATTTTTTACAGAAAACATCTAACTTGGTCAGCCTTGGAGTTAAACACAATTTTTTTCTCCTAATCTTGTGTTTTTCAAGGTGGGAGTGTTTCACCCACTATGTTGTTAGGCAGATAAATGATGCATATTTTAGTGCTTTATATTGGATCCAGGAAAAGATACTGCAACTAGGTAACAGATTAAATGTTGACTATGTACTGGGAGATACCAGACCCTACCCTCTCATTTCTCAGCTACATGTGATGTCTGATAAGCTATATACTAACAGGCACAATGCAACTTAGAATATGCTGTCACAAGAGCTGCACCAATAGTGAGGATTGGGGGTAGCTTGGTGAAAGACAGAACCTTTGCCTCAGTCCTAGAAGAATGGGCACAATGTTGACAGAGGGTTATGTACTGGAGAATGTCCTGCCAAGTATGACCCTGGATAAGCTGTTTCACCCATTGGACCCTGAGTTTTCTCAGCTATAAAGAAAGAAAGGTTAATTAGTAAGATCTACTCGTGTCATGCTGTGAGTGCTAAATGAAGTATTTAATGCAAACCTAGTCCCTGATGCATAGCAGTAATGAGGAGGATGATGCTGGTGGTAGTGGTAGTGGTGGTGGTGATAATCATGATGATGAAGATAAGGATGTTGGTGGTACCGATAGTGATGATGGTGGTGAGGGTGGAGGCGGTGTTGATAATGATGATGATGGTCATGGTGATGGAGATGAAGATGATCATAGTGGTGGAGGTGGTAATGGTGATGGTGGAGGTAGTGAGAGTGATGATGATGACTGTGGTGATGATGATGAAGATGATGATGATGTTGATGATGACAGTGATGATGATGGTCGTGGTGGCGTTGGTGAAGAGGATAAGGTTATTGATTTTGCTGGTAATGGTGGGATGGTGATGGCAGTGATGAACTGTACCATTTTCATAGATGTCGTTGATAACCTTCAAACATGCTTCAGAGTTCTATAGTTACTCTTTTCTTCTTTTTAGGGACTGATGTGCACTGGTTAGAGTGACAACTCACCCAAGGAGTTATCCAGTTATCCATGAGGCCCTAAATGATAGAGTAGTATCTCCCAGCTGGCAAACGAGGCTATGGCCACTCCTGCCCAGGGGTGTTCCAGCCACCCACAGGTAGAAGACAGACAGCTAACAGGGGTTTGACGTCCAACACAAGAATTCTCTCTTGTCTTTCAACAGAAAGTTTATTTTCTATGTGGGAGAGTCTGATGGATATTTCTTATTTTTCTGTTTTCTGTACTAGGCAGTAAACAACACATTCCATTTCATTCTTTACAGTGTTTTATCAATAACAAGATTGCCTCTCTCTGCCTTTCTCGTAAGTACCTGGATTCAGGGACCTGTTTATAGCTTCTCTAATTGGAAGATTCCTTTCAGTCTGAGGAATAATAGCAGAGGGCCTGAGAGGAAGGGATCTCTGGAGTTTGGATGTCGGCATCCTCATATATTTATAGTGCGTCCCTTGGCAAATTTCTTGAATCCTTTGAGTTCCAGGATACTGATCCCATGCTTTTTGTCTTCTTTCCTCCGTCCTCACCCCTTTCCTCTCTCTATTCCAGTCTTTCTCACGTTGACAGCAGTGATTTTAAGTCACCCGAGATGTTTGCAGTGAGCTCCCTTGGGCTGCCTGCTACCCTCTTTGGCTGACTGAGAACAGCTCTGGGATGAAGGGAAAGTTCTGATCCCACTTGCTGTTGAGTCCTAGCTGTAGAGCTGCTGCTCAGCTATGTGGAGAGAACCGGAACTCTCAGGAAGCTCTGGGTATGTCGGCAAGATGTGGAGGATGCCATATTGAAGAATTTGTGGAGCTGTTCATGGAAGAGCATGTCTTAAAAATAGCCCACAGCTCCTTCCTGCAGCTGGCCCTCCCCCCTGCGTTCTGATTCTGATGCACTCTGTAATCACACGTGAGTGAAAGCAGGTCTACCTAACCTTGAGATAAAAGCTTTCTTAAAAAAGAAAAGATAGTATTAAAAACTGAGTGCTCTCCAGAAAATGGAAATAGAAGATGAAGTAATAACAGCAATGAAAATAAAAATAACAACTAAGTGGTTGAACACACACTTGGCACCAGTGTGTCACTAAACTCTTGCTATGCTTTATCTCATTTAATCCTTACAAGCACCTCATGGGGTTTGCGGTAGTGTTTTTCTAAATTTGCAGATGAGAAAACTGAGTCATCAAGAGGGTAAGACACTCCCCCAAGATGCACAAGTTAGAGATAGCAGAGTCAGGGTTTGCATCTGGCCCCTCTACCTTATGCTTCTTCCCAGAGCACATGCTGATGTTACACTATTTGCTTCTCAGACCTCAATTAGAATGCTGATAATGTAAAAGTGGCAGGGCTGATAAAATGCAGACGAGCACCAGGAGTCCCGGCTGGAAGCTGGAGGGTGTCTCTGCCTAAGCACTCGTGCAGTTTGGGCTGGATACTTCTTTGTTATGGAGGGTTTTCCTATGTTGTAGGATCTTTGCAGCATCCCTGGTCTCCACTCACTGTTTGCTAGTAGCACCCCCCCTCCCAGTGTGACAACCAAAAATGTCTCTAGACATTGGGGTGCAGATTTGCCCCAGTTGAGAACCACTGTTCCATATATTCTGTCCCTCCAGGCCTTGGTATCAGTTGCAGGACTGAGCTAAACATTCTTTAGCTACTGGGTCTTCCTTCACAGTTTGCGTTCTAGTCAATCTGACCTTTCCTAGTTGCCAACAATCACTCTTTGTCCCTGCTTGATCAACAATAAGATGAAGAAAACACTTCATAGAAGTAATGTGAATTTTGTAGCATGACCTTCCTTAGAGATGACAATGTCAAATAGTACTTATTAAAGGACTTAGAACATGATGATATTCAACAAATGCTAGTTCACTTCACTTTGCCCATCTCATCTACTGTGATAAAGAAAACAAAATTGAACTTTGCCTTTCTGCCTCCCATGAAAGAATCTAATAACCCACACCACCCTCAAGAATCCAGCAAATCTTTAAAAAAGTCAGTTCCCAAATTTGACTATTTTGTGTGTATATGTTAAGTAGACATTTGGGAACATCTGGATAAAGAATGACTTTCCTTAGTTTTTATCCATATGGCTGTGCTTCTCAGATACAACCTAACAATAATTTTAGTTTGATTATGAAAGCAAAACGGGCCATGTTTGGACTCAAAATCTTTTGTTTAAAACAGTCCAGTCCCGTCTCAGCCCATCAAGTCTTTTGTTAAAAACAAGACCACAGTGTCATAGATTTACATAACAATGCTTCAGATTTTGATGTGGAGTAGAATTCATTTCACATCCCTGCCACAGACTTTTCATTTTGACTGAAAAAAGCAAATTTTCTGTGTGCGTATATGTGTGAATATGTTTATGTATATACGTATATGTGTGTGAGCATTTATATATGTATATGAATGTATATGTGTGTATACACATAACATATATATGTGCATACAAATATATATATGTGTATGTATCGATATATATATATATATATTTCCATTAATCAGTGAGAAAAATTATGTGGTTGACATAAAGCCATCTATATCAGAAGAAGTGAAAAAGGAAGTTTAACATATTGGCCAATCTGCATAGAACACACATACAGAAATGCAGCCCGTCTTGGAAGGCAAAAAAAAAGGTACTTTCCTGCCTCTAATGGCTTGCTAATAGCCATCATTGGCAACAGTGCAAAGGAAAAGAAAATAAAAAGAGGCATTTTTATGCACTGCCCATTAAGAGCAGCATATACATAAACTCATGAACTTAGAAAATAAATAAGCAGACTGGTTGCTAAACAAAAGCTTGATTTCATTTCCAGTGCTATCGATGGATAGTTTGTCATTAAAAAGATAGAGCTGTTTAAGCTGTCCCAAGGGAAAGACTTAAAGTGGGATAAAAAAGAGTCCAGTGGAGTATGCAGACCTGAGCCAGTTTTAAATAATTGACATTCCACCATGGATCCAAAGAGATTGTGCTGAGACACGGCCCAGCAGCCGAAGGGAGCAGGTCATTCCTTTGGGATGGGCCACATGCCCAAGTTGCCACACTACAGAGCCCCATGGGGACAACCCTCAGGCAACGATGGAGGAGTCCCTGCCTCCACTTTGTGATAACATGGTGCTTAAAGACCTGTCTGTATGTATTCCTTGCTGGTTTGCCATGTGGCCTCATATATCTTTAGAATATTGTCTGTTAATTCTGGAATGGAACTAAAGAGGTCGTTAGGTCCAACTGCCTGCCTTAACCTCTCTAAATCAATTTACCTCCATAAGTTACTTTTATTTTTTTAAAAAAACTTTTATTTAAAAAAATATATATATATATATTTTTAATTTTATTTTTGGCTGCTTTGGGTGTTCGTTGCTACGCTGGGCTTTCTGTAGTTGTGGCGAGCAGGGGCTACTCTTCGTTGCGGTGCGTGGGCTTCTCGTTGCGGTGGCTTCTCTTGTTGTGGAGCACGGGCTCTAGGTGTGTGGGCTTCAGTAGTTGTGGTGCACGGGCTTAGTTGCTTCGCGGCATGTGGGATCTTCCCAGACCAGGGATCGAACTTGTGTCCCCTGCATTGGCAGGCGGATTCTTATAAATTTATTTATTTATTTATTTTATTTTTGACTGTGTTGGTTCTTTGTTTCTGTGCGAGGGCTTTCTCTAGTTGTGGCGAGCGGGGGCCACTCTTCATCGCGGTGCGCGGGCCTCCCACTGTCGCGGCCTCTCATTGCGGAGCACAGGCTCCAAACGCTCAGGCTCAGTAGTTGTGGCGCACGGGCCTAGTTGCTCCGTGGCATGTGGGATCTTCCCAGACCAGGGCTCGAATCCGTGTGCCCTGCATTGGCAGGCAGATTCTCAACCACTGCGCCACCAGGGAAGCCCCAGCAGGCGGATTCTTAACCACTGCGCCCCCAGGGAACTCCCCATAAGTTACTTTTAAATCAGTCCATAAAAGGGTATTAACTTTATTTCTGGGTGCCTTAACTCGTTAAATGACTTACGTACATGGAGTGTATAATAGTGGCTAGCACATAATACATGCTCAATATGTGACCATTTCCATTGTTCCTATATTTACTATTTTTTTGAAAGGCAGCTGATATAAAAAACTTTATTGAGTTCAGAATTAGATAGAATTACATTCACATTATCATTGCATGGTCTTGGTTAAGGATCTAGCATCGATGGGCCTTAGTACTCTCATTTATAAAACAGGGATGATGTTTCTTTGTATATTTCATGACTGTTGTGAGAATTAAGTGAGGAAATACTTGGAAAACGAGGGGGGCATAGGAAATTCTCAGTGAAAATCAGCTACTATTATCAACACTGCTGGTAATATCATTTACATCCCAGTAGATGACAATCATTACATTTCAATCAGTCATTGAAACTGCAGACATCACTGGGATGGAAGATGAATGGTACTCTTTCCTATTACTTTTGCCTTGTAGTGATGTCACATAGTGAGTAATTTTCCTCTTAACTTGGAGCCGACAGTAGAGTTTTAAGGAGAATTAGAGAGGAAAGAGGATGAAGAGGAAGAGATTGGAGATAAAAACCCAAAGTGTAGACTACAGGTGAGAAGGGAAGTCTGAGTAGCATTCATGGTCCCCTGGAAGGGTAAGAACGAAGGTCCAGGAGGGTTCATTCAAAGCCTCACTTCTATACTGAACATGAACTCTGCTGGGGCCTCTGGGTGAAACAACAAACAAGACTGGCATGGTGCCTGGTTAGGGAGCATAAGGTCTAGTAGTGGAGAAGGTGGTCCTTAGAATACAAGTGGTAGGTAGTAGGATGGAGTAGAGATTCAGAGACAACGGCAATTAACCCAGACCTGAGGCAACAAGGAGGACTTCCTGGAGGAAAATACATCTTGGCACCTCCTAAAGGATTTACAGGACTTTGGAAAAGATGGCAATTGCTTTGCCATTTATGATTTATCTTGCTTAAACTTTCTGAGCTTTGGTCTCTTTTTCTGTAAAATGTGGATAAAATATGGACTGTGATTATATACACATATTATAATATATATTATACATATCATATGTATATTATAATAGGTGCTTCATCAATATTTCTTACTCATTCTTTTTCAGCCAATTCCAGCTTTCATTGCCAAGCTGAGGAGCTTGGGCCAGTTACTCACACACTCTGGTCTTCACTTTGCAAATAGCAGTATCTAAAATCCCATTCTTATGCTCTACAATCTGATGAGCAGAGCCAGACTTCTCTGTGACAGACATCTCTCCCTCTCTCTCTCCCCGCCCCACTTTTGCTCACTGTTGCTCTTCTCTACCACTCCCTCTCCTGCTATCCAGTCCCTCCTTAAAAGGCCTCAAGTCCTGCTGAGAACCAGAGGGCACATTTTATGCTGGGCGCACACCCATTGGGGACCACTTCCCAGACCTCAGCTTCTCCCTTCATAATTGAAGTGGAGGCTTTGAAATGTTCAGTGCGGCTTCTCTCTGAAGTTGCAGCTGACCAGTTTCTCCCGCTGCCTCCCAAACCTTTAATTTGTCAGTAAAATTGTTCAGTTTTCTTATAACCACGCAGGGTTTTTCATACTCCTGTGGTTGCAGAAATGGAGCCCGGTAAGCGATGCCTATTTTTACAAGAACTCCCTTGCACAACACTCTGGCTATCTCTGGGAGTGGCTTCAAAGGGAAATATCAATAGATGAGTGATTTCCTTCAAGGGCACCTGGATACCCAGAGAATTTGAGTTTCACTTTTTATTTCCTTGAGGACTAAGGATATACGCTGCTTGCTCCTAAGCAGCCACAGCTGAAACACGATTCCAAGAAATGCATTTTTCTCTAAGCCAATGTCAAATCCCAACTTTACCCTTGATTAGCTGTATAACTTGGGTAACTTCCCTGAATTCCAAGCCTCAGTTTCTTCATCTGTATAATGGGGATTAAAATGTGAGTTAAGAGGGCTGATTTGAGAGTGAAAAGTACTGGTATACTATGTTTGAATCACTAACCTAGCTCTGGTACAAATGTTGGCACTCCCCTGCCTTCAAGGGGAATACAATCTAGTTAGAGTTGCTGGAGATGGGGATGGAATTTTGGTGCCCAGATCTCTTCTGTTCTGGATTTGTAGACCTAAGGAGCTACACACACACATTAGCAATAATTATGGAGGAAACATAGCGTCAACTCTCTTCTAGCTCATACATTCCTCTCTAGCTCCCAGCTTAGAACTTCTTAGGAAATAGTATTGAAGTCATGGCTATCTTCATTTGCTTTTGGAGTCTATAATGGTTGGGCCCGCGGGGTCCTCTTAGCACATGGCTACATGGGTAAGGTAGGCTGGTCTGGCCCCTCATTCTGGAGACTGCACTGATAATAGACAGATGCCCATTGCTTTTAGCACAGTGTGACCCTGTCCACTAGCGAATCATGGCCCATTGAATGTCAAGCAACTCCATTGTTCTCTCTTGAAAAGGAGCTCTAATGTGGTGTGGGGAGGGGGGAGGGGCACAGAGGGTTAAAGGTATTGGTCTGTTTGTTTGTTTTTCCCATCACTTATATGCAGTGCTAAAATATGAGGTGAAGGGCACACGTGTAACACCCCCTCCTCAACCAAGCAGCGGGGACATATATAGATTGAAACAGATGAGTGCAACTTGCTGTATTCTGTAATCAAAGGTTAGAAGAGGGCTGCGTTTTTATCAACTCAGTCACAGACACTATAAAGGAGATGAAGAATGAGGAAAAGAAATAGTGAGTCAGCCTTCGGATCAACCACCTCTTAGGGAGATTGCTCTGTGCTCTGCAAATTCATTTCCCTGTCCATGTGTAGGAATCTGTTTTTAGACAGCAGACCTGCAGGCCTTTTTCCATATTCACTTTTCAATTTGGCTAAGCTTGCCTGAGCACCAACTGTATACAAAGCTATGGTAGGTAGAGTAGGAAAGATAAAAATGCAGAGCTCCCTAACAGCCTTATGGCAGTGTGTTAGAAGAAGATAAAGAGCTTTGGAGAAAGACATCTGGGAAAGGGTTTATCTCATCTCTGGTACTTGCAAGCTGAATGTTCTTAAATAAGTCCCCACTCCGCCCCCAGCCTCAGTATCCTCATCTGCAAAATGGGGTTGAGAAAACCTACTTCTCAGGGCTGAGAAGCATCTGGCACACAGAATTTGCTTAGTAAATGTTAGTTTCCTCTTCCTACAGTATCCATAGGACAGCTCAGATACTGGACACCATCCTTAGAGAAATGGGAAATGGAAAATGTGAGGATGATAAACTCCAGCATCTGCCTGCTTGGCCTTTTATTTGTACTTGGGGACAGGGTGTTTATTGAGACAAGGTAGATTTGCAGTGATAGATTATTAATAGTTTGTGATACATTCTGGGTGATGGGTATCTTCCCCCCAGACATACAGCGACAGTAGCATTCTCTCTTGGGAAAAACAACAGCATCAAACCAGAGCAGAGACTCCAAGAGAAAAAAGAACATAAAACTCCAGGGCTTCCCTGGTGGTGCAGTGGTTGAGAGTCCGCCTGCCGATGCAGGGGACACGGGTTCGTGCCCTGGTCCGGGAAGATCCCACATGCCGCGGAGTGGCTGGACCCATGAGCCATGGCCTCTGAGCCTGCGTGTCTGGAGCTCCACGACGGGAGAGGCCACAGCAGTGAGAGGCCCGCGTACCGCAAAAAAAAAAAAAAAAAAAAAAAAAAAAACCTCCAGACCCAAATTATAGCCCATTTTGTTTTACTTCGGATTCCTAGACAGTTTCTTCCACCTCCCACCTCACTGACTTTATGAATCTTTTGCCTTGAATTCAAACACTTCTGTTTGGTTGTTCTTGCTGGCATAGATACTACACTGACAAGATTTGCAAAATATCTCCTCCTTCTTGGGTGCTTTATAAGTTTAGAGACTCACCTTACATCACTATCTACTGCCTTCCCCATGTAACCTGATAAAATATTTGTCTTGAGTCAAGATTGGTTATTTCTGCAGCAGTTCAGGCAGTAGTGATCCCAGGAGACAAAAACACAGTTATGCCATAGAATCAAAACCTTTTAAAGTGAACTAAGGGATTGAAGAGATCATTGATTCCCACTGTCCCTATTTTACAGATGGGTAAAAGACGATGTGTCCTGGTAAAGGTCACACAGGAAATTACAGTTTGGAGAAGGGATAAGAGCACTGGGATCTGACACCATGTACTTATATTTATTAGGGGATGACTGTTATTCTGCGTTTATGAATATGCAAAGTATATATGATCTTGAGGGCATTGTAGGCAAGAACACATAGCTCTTCCACTCAACACTAACTCTTCTCCACTAGCTCTCTGATTCGTGGAAAATCAGTTGCAGGTATGATGCCTTTCATTCATTCACATTGGGACAGGTGAATGTAGTAGAAATAACATCGCACTTGGAGCCCCGCTGGCTATATTCTTGCTGTCACCTTGGGGAATATACGTAACCTCTTCAAACTTTGGTTTCTTCACAGGTAAAACATTTAATGACAGTAGTTTTCTCCAATCTAAGAGTTATTTTCACCTCTGTGACTCCTTCAGCCAGTATTTATAGGATACCCACTAAAATGCCTGGCAATACCTATGTGCTGTGACGTATATAAAACAGGATAAAACATCATCCCTCCATTTCAGGGCTTTGTATCTTAATGCTGGGTCTGCGCTGACCAGACTCTAGGAGCCTGGTATTGTGTTTTCCAATGAGCTGAGAGTCTATGAACATGGTAAAAAAGAGCTTTTCACCCTTTGAGATAGCCCTACTAAAGGGTGATGTGCCCAGTGCAAAGTCATGTGCCCAGTGCATTTGAAAAGTCAAATGCCACCAGCAGGCTTTGTAGCAGGTATCAGTAGAGATGAGTTTACTGGGGAGGAGTGCCTGGTCATATTTTTGCAACTGTTATAACCAAGGCATTCAGGCTACTACCTCCACTGACTTCCCTTCCTCCCACTTTCAAGCATTTACTCTGTGGTAGGCCTTGATCCAGGCATTATAAGAGCTACCAAAATGAGCTGGCCTTTACACTCAGGAAGTTCATGATCCCAGGGAGGACTGGGGAGGGATGGACATGGAGAGCACTGATGTTACCTAAAATGTTGGTATCTTCAGCGACCTGATAGAAGTGGTATCACCCTTTGTAAAGACAGCAGTCTAAGGTAGTAGTTTATAACGGACTCAGCTGTTCTTAGCTTGTGATGGTTGAGGACATTTCTTATCTATGGAGGTATGTACCTTGATGAGTGAAAAAACTTACTTGCCCAGAAGCCCCTGTCTTGACATAAGCTCTCTTCTAAAAGGTCCAGTCTTAGATGAGAAACACTTCCTGCATGTGTACGTGTGCACGTGTGTGTAGACGGGTGGGTGCGTGTTGTGGAGCGTAGACTCATGGAGCTTTACCCTTTTCTGAGGGGCATTGTCCTAAGAACACCCCACACACACACCTTTATCTGTCAGTCAGCACATTGTGCTCTTTTGTGAGATAATACATCAGATGTTTACCTGGGACAGGTAAATGCTCTCTGGGAAGGATATGTGTTGAGTGGAGAAGATAGTGAAGTTCTTAAGGAGTTTGGTTAAAAGAACCTTTGTGGTTTTGATGACAGTCATTCTGAAGACAAAATCGTCCAGCATCTCTTTTGGGGGAACTTGCATCACTGTGAGGGGGCCATTTTATAGACTTTATTGCTAATCTGCATGAGGAAATGGAGATGAATTAGCAAAACAGCAAAAGCTGGGACTTGTGAAAGTTACAAAATTCTTAAAAGATCCTCATTCAACTTTTTTGGGGTTGGTCCCTTTGGTATAAAGCTTTTCCATTTTTCTCTTTTTTTATTATCTTTATGTCCCCATCCTTTACTCAAGGAAGGTCAAATTATGTCATTCTTTGGCAAAAACTATGCTGCTATAATTGCTTAAAAATGCATGATATAGTTAACTTCTCAAAATAGTTCAAAGTTTTGAAAATGAATCATGTTTCAAACAGTCATCAACAGCAGGCCAATTTGCCTGGCATTAAGTGGTTTACTAGATGCAGAGTTTACCAAATGATTTCACTCTGTTCCATCATTTATTCCTGACAGCATCTAAGAATCACGAAGGAACTGAACATTTCTTGAGGAACTCATAATGCTAGTAATCATGGTTGTCATTTATCAAGCCCCTTTATGTGCCAGGCACTCTGTTAAGGCTGTATACATGCTACCATACTTGCCTGTCATGGCAACTCTATGAAGTAGGGATTACTATCTCAGGCTTTCTGAATGAGGATAATAAGGCTCTGGAAGGTTAGGTAATGTTCCTAAGGTTACAAAGGTAATCAGTAGCAGAGCTGGAATACGAACAGAAGTTGCCCTGCCTTTAAAAACCATGCTGATGGAAGCAGCAAAGCCCATCTTCCATCTAGTGGCTAGATCTTCCTGATGAAGCAGACAGATGTCCCAGGATCAAGAAGACAGAGCAGCTTTGATGACCTCCTAACTATAATTCAGACAAGTTCTTATCATGTATCAAGGTCTTAAGGGGACATTTTGCTTCTAACTCCCTAGTGAGGATAGTACAGCTTTAGCCGGTTGGCACTGTTTTCCGTCATCAAACAATAAAATGTTGAGATAGCAATCAATGCACATAGGAGCTCAGTCAACACTGGTTACTGACTGGACTGCACACCTTGGGACAGCTTCAGAGAAGACCAGGAGGAGTGCAGCCACACGAGACACAGAGCGATAGCATAAGAACGTTGAGTGAAATGAGCAACTGCCTGGGTATTTCTGGAAACAGTCACTAGTTCTTTCTATGACGTAGGCAAGACACTTTTCTTCTTTGTGCGTCTGTTTGTGTTTCCATAAAAATAGCTATGTGATTTAAGGAGGTCTTTGGAACATACAGATTTTGGGGAGATTATTTGTTTTGCATCTATAGTCTTACATAAGATTTATTCCCCCCACAATTTTTAAATATAAAACCAATTATATAAGTGTGTGTGTGTGTGTGTGTGTAGTTAAATAGAGACTATGAAGAAGGAATGTTAGAGGATTCTCAAAACGTGGGCTATTTATAATAGTCATGTACTGAGGGCTTAACCCATGGTAATGCGTTGAGCATTTTGTATACATTATTTCCACTCAAAATATGCTAAAGTAATATCTCCACTGTATAGATGAGCAAACTGAGGTTTTGTGAGGGTGAGTTGCTCAAGGTCACTCCCGTCATAAGCCCAGTTGGTCTGATGCCAGAGTGTTCCCTTTCTCACTGGCGCACTGACCAGAACTGCCTCGCCCACCTGCCCTGCGGGGCACATCTCTAGGGCTGGTCCACATGGCGTGGCACCATCCTTCAGTGATGTGATGTTCCTTCCAGCCTAAAGCCAGACACAGCCTCTGTCCAGGAATCAAGCCAACTTGCAGCCAGTACAAAACTGAGAGACTTGATTAGATGAAGGCACTCTGCTTGGTTAGTCGCTTTAGATAGTAAAGACCTGGAGGAGGTATGACCTTTTCAGAAGATGGGTTGATCAGTCCACCCAATTTAAGAACCTAAGCTCTGGTTCTCTCTGTTTCCCGTTACTTTGCTAAACTCCCAGCTGACCCGCATGACACTCTGAAGATTCTGATTAAACAGCAGCTTCTTTTGATTCCAGCTATTTTCAGGCTCTAGGCAGCCAGCCTCTGGGCCACTCCGAGGAGACAGCTTTCCATTCCGGGAGGGCCATCATTAAGGAAATGCTCCCACTCTCCACCCCAGAGGGAGGGGCATGCTGGCACCTGTTGCGTCCTAATGCGTGTGAAGCACATCTCAGAGCAACTTAATAAGGCCAGTTGCCTCCCCATCTTACGGAGAAGCAAAGTGAGGATTAGAGGAGACGGTGCTTTCCGCATGAGATTCTGAACCTGCCCTGCTTGCCCCCAAAGCCAGTCTTCTCTTCCCAACACTGTTCTTTCCTCACTCTTTCCATTTAGCACTCAGGGTCTTTTTGGTGTCTCAAGATGGTACAGAATGGCTTTCACCTTGCAAGCTGAGCGTAAGCTCTGAAGAGCTCTTTTTTGCTCTCTGGGAGGAATCCTTTCTTGGATCTCAGATGCAGAGTTCAGCTGCAAAGCTGGATCCATGTGCGAGGGAGGCAATAACGCTGCCTGGGAGTGGTGGGGAGTTCACTGGTTAAAGCCTGCTGGCTCAGGGGACCGTCTCTCTTCCCTTTTCTGGAGCAAGCGACGTTATGTCTGGCCATGCTCATCTGCTTCGGTGCCCAATTCCATAGCCATTTCAAGTCTTTCCTCTCCCCAAAATGAGCATTTACTTTCCCATGGATCACTCCTTTGATATTTGTAGCCATGTAGCCCCAGCTTAGAAAACAAATCAGGAGTGACATTCTGTTACTATATTTTCAGCTATAGCTCATAATTTGGTGTAAAGCTTGTCATTGTCTAAGAAACATATCCCTGTGCAGGGAACCCATTGGACACCAGAATGAAATTGACTAAATAAAAGCAGTTTCGCTGAACAATTTGCAAATATCACTGCTTCTTGCCAAGCCTTTTTGGCAAAACTGTCTTCAGTGACTCTAGAGCTTTTCGAGCCAGAAAGAGATTTGGGTTACCTTATGCTTCCCTGTCTCATTTTTCTGATATAAATACTTTCATTAAAATCACATAAGTCTCAGACAATAGAAATGTCATTCAGGGAAACATTTGCATTTATTTTTCAGGAAACATTTTTCAGTTTTTCCTTTTCACAGGGAGGGGAGGGAACTTATTTTAGAGCTCAAAGTAAATAGTGTTTGCAAGAGACAGTTCTGCACTGCATACTGAAGGTGTGTGTTTGTGTGTGTGTGTGTCTGTGAATGGGGAAGAAGGCATTACTGGAGCCATGTTTCTCTGTCTCTCATAGAGATTAAAATTGTGGAAAGAATCTCTTTGAGATAGGAAAGAAATACGGCACGAGGGATAATTGTGAAGACCTTGGCATACACATCATGGATTCTAGTCCAAATCTAACCAACCACTGGTAGCATGATCCTATAAATTAAAAATGTATATATGTGTAAAGCATTACTAAGTTAAAAATTGAGTGGAAATTTTTGAAAAAGGGAAAAGGAAAAATAGACCAAAATCATAGCCCACACAGAGCTTAGACATGTTACGTAGTTTTTCTAAGCCTTAGAGTTTTCAATCTATAAAATTGGGTGTAAAAGAAGCAGCAACCCAAATTGATACTTATGCGATCATGTGACAGACTGCAAATGAAACTTAAGACAATATGTCATTAGCCTGATTTTCTACCTGACAAAATCAAAGCTCTTCCAGTTAAGCATTCTTTTTTTTTTTTTTTTTGCGGTACACGGGCCTCTCACTGTTGTGGCCTCTCCCGTTGCGGAGCACAGGCTCCGGACGTGCAGGCTCAGCGGCCATGGCTCATGGGCCCAGCCACTCTGCGGCATGTGAGATCTTCCCGGACTGGGACACGAACCCGTGTCCCCTGCACTGGCAGGTGGACTCCCAACCACTGCGCCCCCAGGGAAGCCCCTAAGCATTCTTTTGAGACATATTTCAGTGGCACTTACTAAGGGAAGATGCCATTTTGAATAGAACAATCCTTCCCCTTCCTTCATGAAGCTTATAGTCTAGTGACTAAGATCACACGGCCAAAATGGGAGCACCTGGACTAGATAGCCAGGCCCCTTGGGCTGCAGACTAGGCTCTTCCTAGTATCCTGCTGTGTCCAGGACAGTCGCAGTTGACAGCTGAGCTGATCTTCAAGCATAATTATTAAAAGTCTGTGTGCTAGTTCGGATGATAAATTATATGCTTACACTACCAGTGATGCCCATGGTACCTTCTAAGATATATAGCTGGGCAATATTTTTAGGACACCCAGATGAAACCAGGGCAGGACATCTGCCAGAAAGTTTTAGTCCAGCAGAGGCTTAAAAAATTTTCTGGAATAAACAATTTGCTGACCCAAAGAATTGGAGTGGGAGGTAGAAGTCATAACTTAGAGACATGGAAGTTTAAGGCTTCTAAAGGGCTCTTAGGACGCGATCTAAGCCAGCCCCTTTTACAGATGGGAAGTAAGACCCAGAGAGAGGGGACGACTCAGAGAAGGTTCAGCTCGACATGAATAAAACAGCAGATCCAGGACAGTAGCTAAGTTTTCTGGACTCCAGTCCAGTCTTCTCTCCATCTTCCTGCTGTCTCTATGTGAGCGTGGTCCTCAAAGGGATGTGATCACATCATAAAGGACGGAAAGAGAAACCGGATTAATAGAGGGCAGGAATCTTGCAAGACGGAACTGTTGATATTCAAAGCTGTTTGCAAGGAGAGAAAGAAGCAAATTTCCCATTTTCTTTTAAGTTACTTTTAAATTCTTATTCTTTTCCTTTTTCATATGCACAGTAAGATTTTTTGATAGTATAATATATACAAATATGTAATTATATAAATATATAATATATATCAAAACCCTAATTCCACCACTAACAGATAAGCCTGATCAAACTCCCAGGGGTATAGCCTTCCAGATGTTATCTATACATACCTGTACTTTTTTGTTACTATAATAGGATCAGACTGTTCATACTATCAGTAGTCTGTTTTGTTTGTTTTTATTTGTTTTAACCCACTTAACCATATGTCTAACCTTGCTGCTAAAATTCTCTGAGTCTCCCTGAGGTGACTTGAGGAGGACAAAAGCAGCTTTCTTCTCACCCCAGTCCCAGAATATTCCTTCCCAATCTCCTTCTGATGCCAGGAGTTCCATTAGACAGCAGTGAGTGTGTGTTTCTGTGTGGATTAGCATGTAGATGCCTGGAGAGAGGCATGACTTGGGCCCTTTATCAGTAATTGAAATCATAGCCCCGGCAAGCTGATTGGATCCTACTCTGCAGGCAGCCAGAGAGGAGGTTTCTGGCAGGAGGGAGAAAGGATTGGGGAAGGGGCTGCAGTATGTGTGTCTCCAGGAGGAAGGTGGGGAAGGAGAGAGCTCTAGACACTGCTCCTCAGGAGGCCGAGCAGGGAGAGGTGAATGAGCTATTGGAATGACTGAGCTCAGACACTGGAGGAGGTGCAGCCTGACAGAATGGAGATGAGAGCAAACAGAAGACACTTCCGGCCCAAAATGCTACCTTCCAGGCAGAACGCATCCTCCATGTTAAAAATATAAAATCTCCCTTCCTTCCTTCCTTCCATCCCCGCTTCCTTCCATCCCCCCTTCCTTCCTCCCTCTCCCTCTCCCTCTCCCTCTCCTACACTCCTACATCTGGGTACCCACTGGGTGCTCTGGCAGTGCCCCATCAGCTCGTCTTACCTCTGGGCTGAGTCCTGCTAAAAATGTTGTTAGAAGGTTATGTGAAAACTTATTCAGTCTGTCAATACTGGTGGTGACAGTGATGGTGGAGAACATGTTTTTGTATGTGCAAAACACAACAGGTTGTGCTATTATGAGAAATTGCAATTTCTTCTTTATCTCCCTCTCCCCCTCTCCCCAGTCCCCCTTTTTTTTTTTTTTTTTTTGGCCACACTGCTCAGCATGTGGGATCTTAGTTCCCCGACCAGGGATTGAAGCCATGCTCCCTGCATTGCAAGTGCAGAGTCTTGACCACTGGACCGGCAGGGAAGTCCCTTGCCTTCCTCTCCTCTTTCTTCTCTTTCATAAGATCGTTCCTTTGCCAGTGTTTATTGTATGCCTGCCATCTTCCAGGAGCTTCCCTGTGTGCTGGCTTGTGATGATGAGCACAGCAGACTCGGTCTTGTCCCCATGAAGTTGACAACCCAGTGGCGGAGTCAGACTTTTAACACAGAGATAATTACATAATTAAATCGTGTTATAAGTGCTAAGTGTAAAGGAGGAAAATAAGTGCTCCATAAGAGAGAATAACAGAGCAGGGATGGCCCATTGACCCTGTGATATTTAAAGGAAATCTGAAGAATGAGTAGGAACCAGGCAGTCAAGGAGACAAGGAAGGGTCTCTCCGGGGGCGGGGCGGCGGGGGAGAACAGCATGAACAAAGGCCTGGAGGCTGGGAAAGCACTTTGGAAGGTCAGAAAGTCTGGTCCCTGTGGCTGGACTTTGTACAGCGGTTAGAGGGGTAGCCAGAGCAGAAGGCCCTGTAGGGATCTGTTAGGGACTTTAGATGTTTGTAGAATTTTATGCAGAAAAGTGTTATTTTCCTATTTATTGTTTCTCAGATTATTCCAGCTGCTCTGTGGAGAATGTTTATTAAATATTTTTAAAACTATTTTTCTCTCTCTGTCTCTCTTTTTTTAAAAAATAAAAACCACTCTACAAGCAAGATAAGAAACACCCATTAAATGTTGTTAAAAGACCAGAATGCTGTAGTTATCTCTCTGAGGGTAGGGTGGTCTGTATCCCATGGAAATTTTCTGAAGTTCAAAAAGGGTAAATGCATTCTTAACGAAGCCAAAGATGTGCTTCTGACTAATAATGTCTCATATTTTTGAGTACTTATTTTTCGCCAGGCATTTTATTGAGAAATGTGTATAGGTATCACTTGTTTTTTCTACTTAAAAAAAATTAAATCCTCATAGCAACTTTATGCAGGAAATGTTGTGACATTTCCCATTTGATGAACTAGGGTCATAACAGACTCACTCAATCCTCCCAATAAACTGGAATTGATTCCCTTTGCCTGAAATTGGTGCCAGTGCTGAATTTGCCTTAGAAAACTGCCCAAGGTGTCTGCTGGCCCTAAAAATCGCACCCACCCTTTAAAATGGCTTAAATCTGGACCCCAGTAGTTTGGGGTACAGGTCAAATTGTGGACCTTGAAAGATAGCTTTTTTCTTATATTTAGAAAAAGTACTTCAGTGTGGGAGGAGAAATTTCTGGGTGTCTAGAAAATCTTATCAGGATGGGGAAAAGAAAAACTTTCATCAGCTGCTTCTGTCTGCTGCTGCTTGGACTCTGGTGACAACTGATGTCTTAAAAAGGGATAATGTCTGTGGGTGATACTTGCTGACAAGATTGGCAGAGCTGGGATCTCAACCCTTGAGCTGCAGGGCCATTCCATGGAGCATCTGGTCCAGCCCTTTGCCTTCAGCCTGGGGCAAACCTAATCAATCAACCTGTCCATCAAATTTTGGTACCTGTTAAGGTGTTCAGGATCTAGTCGTGAGGTAACATTTAAGTTGAAGAAACATTGGAGAATACTGTAGCCTTTGTTAGATTGCAAACATTCTTTCCAGGCCAAGAAAACACACCAAAAAAAACTCCAACAATTTATAATTGTAATTTCTATAATAATTTAAAAAACTATGGACTGGCAACAGTGAATTGAAAAGCAACATAGGAAATTTCAAAAGGACAATTTTTAAGAAATAACTTTTTTATGGTTCCCGCAAGATCTCTCTGTATTCTTTATGTGTGCTCACGCTGACTTGCAGATTAGCTCACTGGATCTCAAGCTGACAGATGGTCATTTCTTTTCAATTCTATAAACTTTTCCCCTTTTTGTACACATTGGGTCCAGTAGACACATTAAACGTATCAGTTCTTCGGGTGTTAACTTTTACGGATGACACTTATATGTATTCAGTTCAATTCAAGAAAATAGGGAAACTATAGATAAGCAGAAACAAACGCCTCAGAACCCCAGGTGCCAAATACAACAGATTTTGCTATTATGAGAAATTACAATTTCTTCTTCTTCATCTTCTTTTTAATCTTTTTTTTTTTTGGCTCAAATAAAATACTTATCCATAAGTTGAAATTTAGAAGAGTTTAAGAACAAAAGCAGTAATTAGTTTAAAAATGCAAATAAAAATAAATTAAGCCATTGAAAGTATTGATGTATTTGTCTTCTAGCTCTGGGCATTGTTTAATGTAAGCAGTAAAATACTAGTAAGTAACTTCTAATATGTAGCCACTTCTCAACATTTTTTAACAGATGCTCTTCCATGTTATTACACTGTCTTTTTAATATCATTTTCATTACATCATATTGTTTCATCAAGTGGATGAACTCAGGGCTTTTTAACTACTCCTCTATTGCAGGGAATTTAGGTAGTTTCTAAGTTTATGTGTTTATAAATACTTGTATGATGATTATCTTTCTATGGAAAATACGTTACACATATATTACTCTCCAAGAGAAGAGCACCAGAAATGGGATTATTGTGAAGAAATGAATGAACATATTTAAATTATAGAAAGAGATTTTCAAATTAGTTCACAAGTGGATTTTACTGATTTACAACCCTTGTTAAAAGAGTGACTCTTGTAAGACTTCCTAATAAGCACAGGATATTATCATTTTAAAAATACTTCTTATTTTAAAAAGGTAAAAATGATTCACATTTCGTTGACTATTTTTGATTATTAGTTGTTGAACTTTGCTTTCCATGTGCCTGTGTCCTCTTATTTTTACCTATATATTATCTGTTCCTTTCTCTTTCTCATTTGTGGATTAGAGTCCTATTTTCTATATCAGCTTACTTAAGATCTTTACGTGCTAAAAATATCAACTCTTTGACTACTATGTATATTGAACAGGTTTTTCTAGCCTGGTTCTTGCTTTTATTTATAATATACTTTATTTTTTACAGCAATTTTAGATTTACAGAAAAATTGTGAAGATTGTAGTGTTCCCATATATCCTTAAATAGTTTCTGAACCCAATTCTAGTTTGTGGGGATATGGGTAGGGTTTCCAAGCAGTTATCTGATACCAGCTGCGTGTCCTACAATTCAACCCAATTGGCTGTGACTCTTTCTCAGACTTTCCTTGATCCTGATGATCTTGAGAGTATTGAGAAATACTTGCAGATATTTTCTAAAATCTTGCTCAGTTGGGATTTGCCTAATTTTTTCTCATGATGCAACTGGAGTTACGGGTTTGGGGGAGGAAGAACATGGAGGTAAAGTACCATTTTCATCACATCATCTCAAGGGTACATACACTGACTAAACTTATCACCGTTGATGTTGGTCTTGATCACCTGGTGGAGGTACTGTTTTCAGGTTTCTCCCCTGTTGAGTTACTATCCTCCAACCCCTTTCCATACGGTATTCTTTGGAAGGATATCACTACTCAGCCCACACTTAAGGGGTGGGGAATTATGCTTTATCCACCTCCCTGAGGGTGAGATATATATGTACCTTACTTGGAATTTTTATGTATAAGAGGCTTATGTCCTCTTTCCCATCTACTTATTTATTCAGTCATTTATATCAGTATGAACTCATGGATATGTGTTTTATACTTTAGGTTATAATCTAATACCACTTTGTTTATGTTGTTGCTGGGTTTGCTCCAGCTTTGGCCATTGGAAGCTCTTTCAGTTGGCTCATGTGTATTTTCAACATATTTCCATCATAGTGGGTTTTCTTACTTTTTAAATTTGGCTGTCAACCTCTCTACATGCCTATGAATACAGCTGTTGTTATGTGCGTGGAGATTTTGTGTGTGTGTGTGTGTGTGTGTGTGTGTGTTTTAAATTGTCATCTTATTAATGTTGATGATAGTTTAGAAAGAGAAATCATAAAAGAAATCTTGAAAAAATAAGACATCAACTTTATTTGATGGGACAAAACCCTTTTCTTGGAATCAGACAGACCAGGGTTTCAAAATCACTATTACTACTTTAATGACCTCAGTAAATCATGTTTCCTAAACTCCATGCCTTGTGAAGATCACTCCCCTCCACAGATTGACTCTAGCCTTGACAATACACTTCTTTGGCTAATGAGGTGTAAGCTAACTTGATACAAGAAAGGTTTGATAAAGACCTAAATTTAAGGCCAGACATTATAAAACTCTTAGAGGAAAACAGGCAGAGAACTCTGTGACATAAATCACAGCAAGATCCTTTTTGACCCACCTCCTACAGAAATGGAAATAAAAACAAAAATAAACAAATGGGACCTAATGAAACTTAAAAGCTTTTGCACAGCAAAGGAAACCATAAACAAGATGAAAAGACAACCCTCAGAATGGGAGAAAATATTTGCAAACGAAGCAACTGACAAAGGATTACTCTCCAAAATATACAGACAGCTCATGAAGCTCAGTATCAAAAGAACAAACAACCCAATCCAAAAATGGGCAGGACATCTAAACAGACATTTCTTCAAAGAAGATATACAGATTGCCAGCAAACACATGAAAGGATGCTCAACATCACTAATCATTAGAGAAATGCAAATCAAAACTACAATGAGGTATCACCTCACACCAGGCAGAATGGCCATCATCAAAAAATCTATAAACAATAAATGCTGGAGAGGGTGTGGAGAAAAGGGAACCCTCTTGCACTGTTGGTGGGAATGTAAATTGATACAACCACTATGGAGAACAGTATGGAGCTTCCTCAAAAAACTCAAAATAGAACTACCATATGACCCGGCAATCCCACTACTGGACATATACCCTGAGAAAACCATAATTCAAAAAGAGACATGTACCACAATGTTCATTGCAGCACTATTTACAACAGCCAGGACATGGAAGCAACCTAAGTGTCCATCGACAGATGAATGGACAAAGAAGATGTGGTACATATATGCAATGGAATATTACTCAGCCATAAGAAGAAATGAAATTGAGTTGTTTGCAGTGAGGTGGATGGACCTAGAGCCTGTCATACAGAGTGAAGTAAGAGAAAAATACATACTGTATGCTAACACATATATATGGAATCTAAAAAAAAAAATAAAAAGGTTCTGAAGAACCTAAGGGCAGGACAGGAATAAAGACGCAGAGAGAATGGACTTGAGGACATGGGAAGGGGGAAGGGTAAGCTGGGACGAAGTGAGAGAGTGGCATGGACTTATATATACTAACAAATGTAAAATAGCTAGGTAGTGGGAAGCAGCCGCATAGCACAGGGAGATCAGCTCAGTGCTTTGTGACCACATAGAGAGGTGGGATAGGGAGGGTGGGAGGGAGACTCAAGATGGAGCGGTTATGGTCATATATGTATACATATAGCTGATTCACTTTAGTATACAGCAGCAACTAACACAACAATGTAAAGCAAGTATATTCCAATAAAGATGTTTAAAAAAAAAAAAGAAAGGTTTGATAAGCACTTGCACACAAGCTTGCACTCTTGGAATTCTGTTACCATTATGTAAGAAACTGGGCTTTCCTGCTAGAAAGGACCTATGGATGAGACCAGCACCCTAGCTGACTGGGCATGTAAATGCAGCCACAGTGAAAAACTAGCCTCACTTGGGCCACCTGATGACTGTACACACACACATGACCCGGGGAGTGTCTACCAGAGGAACTGCCCAGCTAAGCTCAGCCCAAAATGCAAAACCCTGGGGGAAGAAAGCGCTTTTTATGAGCTATATAATATATTTGAGGTAGTTTGTTATGTTGACAAAGATAGACCCAAGATCTATACCAGAAGTGGGCTTCAACCCACGTGGCTAGTGTATGTTAGTTTTTATTATTTCAGCTTATTGTTTCAATTCCCTGAACTTCTATTATCCATCTACTGGGTGGGAAAAGGTATACCTCCTCCCGCTCATCAAATTGATCATGACACCAAAAGAGATGGTGCTCAGCAAGTAGCCCCCCCCAGGGCTGGAATACAGGACTGGCTCTCACCAAAGCTTCCTCTGCCTCAGCCATTTACTAGGATATTTCTTCCTTTCTCCAACATGACGGTAGCTAAATAGGGTCCCTTTGCAATAACAAACACTGCAAATTAGGCTCATTTGATCCAGCAGAAAGGGGATCATGAGCCAGTACTTCGTCCTTAAGACTTGCAGTCCTGGGGTGTACTACTCAAGTGCTAGTTGGAACATTCTGACATGACTTTCCAGTTCCATTTATATTTGGACTTATAAAAGCATATGACACCAGATATCAAATGGAAGCCAAACTTAACTTTTCTCCTCATTTCTCAGCACCTGTGCTTTGTAGACTTAATGCCAGAATAGAAATATGTGCCTTGGAAACAGGGATCTGTGAGCGTGGCGTAGGGAAATCAGACATTCCAGAAGGGCGCATATGGCTGGGAAATAGGGACAAGAGACGCAGCGCTCGGTTCTTTCTGTTGGAAGACAAGTTATGCGGAAACTTTCTGCATTGAGTTTTGGTTGAATAAGAGCATTTAAGACAGGTTGGATTGATACATTGTCATCATTGATTTACCCCAAATCTTTTCTCTCTCACACTGTTTAGATGTCACTATATCCGAATTGACTAATTGAATGCAATTGGCTAGGTATCATGACATACTGGGGAAATGGTGTGGTGCTCAAGTTCTGAGCCAATTACAAAATAATTATTTAAATTATCTGAGTCTCAATGTTTCTTTGTCTGCCAAGTTGGGGTTAGGCAACTTCATTTCTTAAATTCCATCAAGAGTTTTAACACTTACATGTGACACACACACATAAAAAAAAACCAAATACACCTGTATAAATAACCACACACAAATATATATCCAGGTACACTTATAAACACACATACACATGCACCTTTGCACATACACAAACATGTTCTCCACCATCACTGTCGCCACCAGTATTGACTGACTGAATGAGTTTTCACATAACTGTCTAACATCATTTTTAGCAAGGCTCAGCCCAGTCTCGGCACCTCCAGAGCGCCCAGTGGGTGCCCAGATGTAGGAGTGAGGGTGGTGAGCATCAGAGGGAAGCTTGGGGGAGGAGAGTTCGGCATGCATTGGGACCCACATGCCCTTCCATGCTCCCTAAGTAAAAACTGCCACATTTACTCTCAGAAGGGGGTAGTCAAAAAGATCTGGAAGTTCTGGGGCCTGGTTCCACCTTTTCCACTGCCTTACTTTGTGACCTTGTGCAAATCACTTTGCTTCCTGGAGCATTAGCTTCTGATCCTTTAAAATGAGAAGATGGGGACTTCCAGTTCCAGCCAAGATGGAGTAAACTCACTATGTCCTCTCTCTCCTGCTGATTATGACTAAAATCTATAAACTGAACAACTACCTGAAGTCTCCAAAATTAAAACCAGGTTGATTGGGGAGGGAAGTGAGAATCTGAGGAATACCAATATGGCAGTGAGACTTTTCCCCCACTTTATCTCTCAGCATTGACGTAAGGACAGAACAGCACATCAGGTGTCGACGGTGAAAACTCTGAGATAAATTCTCTCTAGTTAGAAGAGGGGCCACAGTGAACCAGAAAGTATGGGGTCACTGTGAGCCAGAGAGCCACTTTTTAGTCATCTTTTCCCCCCAGTTTTATTGAGATATTATTGACATATAAGTAAGTTTAAGGTGTATAATGTGATGATTTGATATATATCAAATACATATATAATATATATATTAGCACCTCCATCCCCTCACATAATTATAATTCTTATTATGATGATACCATTTAAAATTTGCCCTCCTAACTGCTTTCATGTATACAATACTTTTTTTCCTTTTCCCTCTCCTGGTTGTGCCCAGAGGTCAGCTTGTATTGCTGTGTGATGGTGGCAGCAGGGCAGAGATGTGGGCAAGTTTAAGCCCCAAGAGAATAACCCATGTCTATGGTCACATAACCTATACTATGAAGGCAATATATTGAGGGGAAGCCACACTGTTTTATTATCTTTCTCTCTATTCTCTTTCTATTTTCTCTCACTGAGGTCAGCCCCAGGTATATGGAAATGGCCAATGGTAGATAAACTGAGAAAAACACTTCTTTCTGGTCAGATGAACAGGAACAGGGCAAAGGGACTCTTGAGAGCTGGGAAGTGTAAGGGAATCCCAAGGAGAAGATAGCTGGAGATGGGTATCTCCTAGTTCTGTGTGTGAGTATCAGAAATCCTGAGCTCACCCCTGAGCTGCACATGTGCAGAACACACCCAAAGAAGCATAGCAAAGGCTTAGAGAGCTGAACTGGAATATGAGCCATGACCCGTGTTTGGTGAGGTTTGTGTGTTCACCCTAACTTCTGAGTGGTGCATGAATGGAAATAAAGAACATGGCAGAGGCTTTGGAGATTGTACTGATCTTGGCACCTCTGCCCACAGAAGGCAAGGCAAAACTTGTGACCCGTATCTAACCGAGCCTGTTGAAACAATCGAAATAACAGTAATACTCTCCAGAGGGCTGTAACCATCAGAGTCTCACAACATATTTCACCAGTCCAGGGTACAATCCAAAGTAAATGACATGAAAGGAGGCAGGCATTGGCACACTATGGTCCGTGGGCTAAATCTGCCCCACCACCTGTTTCAGTACAGCTCATAAGGTCAGAAGAGATATTACATTGATAAACAGTTGGAATAAAACAGGTGAATATTTGTAAAATGTAAAATTTTCTGTAATTCACACTTGACTCTCCATACCTGAAGCTTTATTAGAATACAGCTGCACCCGTTCATTTCTCTGCGGTCAGTAGCAGCTTTAGTGCTATGATGTCAGATGAGTCATTGCAACAGAGAGCAGAGGCCTAAACCACAAAGCCTAAAACAATTACCGTCTGTTCCTTACAGAAAGAAATGTGATGACTCCTGCTAATGGAAAAGGCAATCCAAACAAATATCAATTACTGAGATGACCTAGATGTTGGAATTATAAAACAAAGTCTTTAAGGCAGATATTGTAACCATGGTCAACAAGGTAAGGATTAGTACTCCTGAAATGAATGGAAACATACACGTTATCCAAAGAGAAATCAAAACTATAAAAATAAAACCAAATAGAAATTTTGGAACTGAAAAATACAACATCTGAAATAAAAAAAATTCACTAGATGGACTTTGTAGCAGAATGGAGATGACGGAGGAAATGTCAGTGAACTTAAAGATATATCAATAAAATTATCCAAACTGAAGGACGTAGAGGAAAAGATTGGAAAGGGGGAAACAGAGCCTCAGAAACCTGTGAGACAAACAAAAAGGTCTAACACTTGTGCCACTGGTGTCACAGAAGAAAGGAAAAAGAGATAGGGTGCAAAAAAAGTATTTGAAGAAATAATGACTGAAAATATCTCAAATGTGGTGAAACACATAAATTTACAGGTTCAAGAAGCTCAGGAAACTTCAAACAAGTTACACTCAAATAAAATTATGACCAGACACATTATAATAAAACTCATGAAAACCAAAAATAAAAAGAAGGGGTTGTTCGTACAAAATAGTTACTAAAACCTCAGTAAAGACTAAATTAAAATGATAAAGAAGGCAGTCACAGAGAGAGAAGTTTGAAACAAACATAGAACTTTATGGTTGTAAGAAACTGTAAATACTTTGGCATGCTGAATATTGCTCAAACATGATGTCTTTATCTCAGGAAAATGAAGGCCAGGGCGATTGACTGATTTTACCAAAGTAACTCTCAGGCAAGTGATCTCAAAAAAAAAAAATGGGAATGAAACCGAAAGGAAGGATGGAAGGAAGGAGTGAATGAAGGAAGGAAGGGAGAGAGAATATAAAGAAAGAAAGGAAAGAAGAAAAAATAGTAATCTCTGTTGATCACAGATCTTAACAATGACTCTTATTACCATGTTTTTCCTTAGGGGGAAGATGAAAATGGTGATTTTTTTAATTAAGTGAAGTACTTTTGGAGAAGGCAAGGCTCATTGAAGCATCTCAGTCAGGGTTTGGGATCATCCAGGTTTCCATCTGGCAGTGGTAGGGATCACAAAGAATGCAGCTAATGCTTACAAGTGAATGTGGAAAGGAGCCAATAAGATATTTTGCTTACTTGGAGACTTTTGCTGAAGTCGTGTTTAAAAGGGTAGGGAAGTGTATATATGTCCATGCCACTCTCTCACTTTGTCCCAGCTCACCCTTCCCCCTCCCCATATCCTCAAGTCCATTCTCTAGTAGGTCTGTGTCTTTATTCCCGTCTTACCCCTAGGTTCTTCATGACCTTTTTTTTTTTTTTTCTTAGATTCCATATATATATGTTAGCCTACGGTATTTTTTTTCTCTTTCTGACTTACTTCACTCTGTATGATACCAAACGTAAAATAGATAGCTAGTAGGAAGCAGCCACATAGCACAGGGAGATCAGCTCGGTGCTTTGTGACCACCTAGAGGGGTGGGATAGGGAGGGTGGGAGGGAGACGCAAGAGGGAGGAGATATGGGAACATATGTATATGTATAACTGATTCACTTTGTTATAAAGCAGAAACTAACACACCACTGTAAAGCAATTATACTCCAATAAAGATGTTAAAAAAAAAAAAAGGGCAGGGAACAGGGGTCTTTTTTACACGAGGACAAAAACCACTGGAAAATCCAACCACGAAAGATAACGCATTTCTGTGCCAAGAAAATCAGATGAATTGTTTGTTGATATGTATCCAGAAAGAGAAAAGTGAGACAACAGATTCTTGGCTAAACTCATAAATGCTTTGGCAGAGTACGGACATGGCTTCTCTATGTCTCCCCGCCTCCTTCCCCTCCCCCTCCCCCTCCTCTTCTTTCTCCTCCTCTTTCTTCTCCTTCCCTTCCTCTTCCTCCTTCTCCTTGTCCTTCTTCTTCCCTATGTTTCTCTCAAATATACACAAACACACACCTTAATGAGGATCCAAGGGGTGGGCTTTCATCTTTATACCCATCACCTTGGGAACTCTGACATGCAAAGATGTCCAAAAAGGAATACAGATTTCATGAGGACCTACCAAGTCTTCTTGAAGACATGTTAAAGAAGCTCTTAAAGCTACATTCAGGACCTAAAACTTTAGGGCGTAAGATAATGAACCAAAAAGGGAGCAGAGATTCTGTTTGGAAGAAGAACTCTGAGATCCAGAGATTCACTCTAAGACACAGATTTGAAATCTTATCAAGGTCCCTGGCTGTATGTCAGGATATAGAGACTCCATTGACTTCCAGTGAAGACCCAGAGTAATTTATCTAAATTTCTTGGGAAAGGTGAGCAATAAAGCTGAAAGATCACTGTCAGTTGTTGCTGGGACTAACCTCCAATGGTAGTGAGGAAAGGGACTCTTCAGGCACAGGCGGATCAACAGGAAAAACCATGGGTGCAGCAGGGTGGGGGCATCAGCAGCCACCAGAGTGGCAACTTCCACCTTGAGCTGTCGGGTGGCCAACACTGAGAGCAAGAATAGAATGACTAGCAGGTAGAGGGTATCCTTAGATTCAGGCAAGTAGAATGCTCCAGGATTCTCAGAATCCTTCCAGGACAACAGATGGGGCTTGGGATCCTGGAGATCACTGAGATTTGTCTTTGAGCAGAGGTGGTACAAATGACCATTTGTAGCCCTGTTATAAACCATAGACATATCCTGGATGCTGCTGTGGTCTAGGAAGGTCAGGACCCTATCTGTGCCATTGTTCCTTGCAAAGAATAACCGAAACAGCATACCAGATGGGATGTAAAGATATTTTGAACAAGGTCAGCATTTCAGAAAAATTCCTGCAACTTCTGCTGTTTTCCAAGCCTAGGTGGATCTAGTCTAATCTTTCTGCATCTGACATTTTCCTCTGTTCTTTGTCTCCAGACCATATATATATATATATATATATATATATATATATATATATATATATATGTGTGTGTGTATATATATATACACATTGTTTTAAAAAAGTGAAATGGATGGTTGACATCAAAAGGAAAGACCCCAGGGGATTTCTTGCAAAGGACAATAGTGGCCCAAGTATTGTTTTGAAAACTGTTGCTCTGGCCCTTCAGGACACAAATTGGAAGAGGGAGAGGTGATATAAAACTGATTAAAAGGGCTTCCCTGGTGGCACAGTGGTTGAGAGTCCGCCTGCCGATGCAGGGGACACGGGTTCATGCCCCGGTCCGGGAAGATCCCCCATGCCACGGAGCGGCTGGGCCCATGAGCCGTGGCCGCTGAGCCTGCACGTCCGGAGCCTGTGCTCCGTAACGGGAGAGGCCACAGCAGTGAGAGGTCTGCGTACCACAAAAAATAAATAAATAAATAAATAAATAAATAAATAAAAATAAATGAAAACTGATTAAAATTTGGCAGGAAAAAAAATTGCTGGCAGATAGACACACTTGACTAAAGAGGCTTGTTTCTCCAATTTTGTTCAGATCTCTAATTTCGTTTTACCTTATTTACTATTAATATTATCATTATTATTATTACTGCAGAGAGCTGAGCTGGAAGGACTTGCTTGAGTAATGGTTACAGGCACATAACCAGATACTCCTCTAGGTGCCTTCCAATGAGAAGATCCTATGTAACTGTTCTATTGACAGTGTTTTAAAAGATGTGACTCTGAAGAAGAAACAAATCCACAAATTATTAGGCATGATTGCTTGCCGATTAGATGTTAATTCATTCTAAATAGGATGATGAGCTGCAGAGGAAGTTTGCAGATGCACAATGCCATTTCCTGTGTTTTGTGCTCAGTATTGATTAAGGAGGATCTGACTCAGTGTCCTAGGAGGAAAGATCCTTTCTGCACCATTGCAGCAGCCTTTGGGAATGAAGTGGCCCCAACTGATAGCTTAAGAAAGGGAAAGGGGTGATTCTAGGGAACCAACTGGTGAATAAGCAACGTTTCCACAGGCTGCAAGACTGGGGGTGGGCGGAGGGGAAGCAGGAATCCTGTTGTAAGCCCCAACTCATAAAAATATGAGCATCAGCAGTCCTTTTTGTAAAATAAATGAGGTGCCAGGGCTCACATTTTGATAAATTATGAAATGCCTCTTTCTCTCTTCCTCTCTTCATATATCCTCTCCTATTCTTTATCCCCATTAACTTGTGAACTTGTTTCTGCCAAAGAAATCAGAAGAGATGGTAATGTTAATTTATTTAAGGCCATTCTAGTGAACATTGTGTGTAAGCTCTTAGAGTGTTGGTGAGCTGAACGGGTGTGCAAAGCTCAAGTAACCTCTGAGAGCCTGGTAAGCATTACCAGCTGGAATTTTTCAGAGGCTTATCTTAATTCATATCAGAAGGTTTCTTTTTTCTTCATTAATAAGGGGAGTTGCAAACTCTTGACTTCTTTCCTTTCAGTTTAAACCAATTTACTGAATATTAATTAACTGCTACTTTGTATCAAGTAATTGGTACTAAGAGAGAAGTAAACAAGGTGCATTATGCTCTGAAGAAATATAGCCTAATGCAGAAGACAGACATACAAAGACATTGTCATGCAAAGTGAGAAGTATAGTCCTAGATGAATGCATATGTACAGAAAAGAGAAAAATTAGCTGTATATAGTAATGGAATTACTCAGGGAAAGCTATTTTAAATGCTTAAAGTTTGAGTTCATTCTTGAAGAAGGGAATAAAATTTATTTGCATTTTGAACAAAGAGGAAGCAACAGGCACATTTGCAAGGCATGAAAGTGGGAAATGTCTGGTGTGTTATAAGAAAATCTAAGTAGTTTGGAATTGGTAGAGCATAAATTTGTGTGTAAGCAAGTAACAAAGTCAGCTCTGCAGAAAGCCAGCAGCCAGTAGGATCTTCTCAAAAACAGAGAAGAAAAAATAGAGTTTGGTGAACTCCACCCTCAGCTAGCAGGAAGGACAGGAGCTCAGTGCAGCGAATAGTTTCATCTCTGATATTATCAAAGGATAAGGACCAAGATGGGTGAAGATGTTATCAAATTCCAGAACTTCTGTTACTTTCCCATGCATGGTAATCCCTGTTTGTTTCCTCAAAACAATCATCAGTGAAACCTTTAAAAGAATGTGTATCTTTGAGCTTTTTTTTTTTTTTTTCCCCTGAGGGAAGTAAATAAAGGAACTGGGGAGATCCTACACAGGCTGAGGTGTAGACTTCCCTGGGGGAGAATGGGTCAAGATATGCAATATATATATATATATGCAGGCCGGCTATGATGGTGAAACTCATCAGAAGGAAAGAATGGATGTGGTATGTGAAATACATTTTTGGGTCTGAGAAAGGGCCCAGGCATATGGGACTGAAGAGGTATCTTCTCTCACATATAAATCAAGCCAAGGCATGCCCCTTTCAGTTTGAAGAAGCCTTCTTCCCCCAGGAGAGGACATGAGGCTAGACCCAACACTCCATCCAAGGTCTGGAAGCATTAATGGGCATGTGATTCTCTTGGCGATAAACCATCCTGACTTGGGAATCTTGTCCAAGCATGATGTGGGTCTAGCCAACCTGAGAGCTGGAGAATCAGCCATTTGGGAAGCAAAGTAAAAATATACAGGTTATTTTTTGAAAGAAAATGAATCTCCCAGGGAAAAAAATGGAACACAACACAAAAGCATACACTCAGACTCACGGGATCTTGGGGATGAAATACAGTAGATAGAGAGCTCAGACTCTACATGCTGCTAAGACATTGAATCCTCTTTAGTATCTCCCTCACAAGTGGAGGTGACTGAGTATTGTAGGTACATATATAGGACGAAGAGTTGGGATGCTTATTTGCAAAACGGGGTAACAGTGTTAGCTATTACATGGCGACCTATTTACTGAAAACATTTGCCTTCCCAGATATCTGATATCCAGTAATTTCTCCATATGTATGCTCTCTGAGTAACAGCTGAAGAATGTATGATGGCTAATGGGTTCCCTGTGGGGGTCTGGAGAGTATCAAGTTCATGTAATTGGTCCCTATTTATTTAAACTCACAATATTGGAATGAATCATTTGATTTCAGCAAGATATACTGGATGGAGGTGTGGGGTGTTGGATATCTGTTGAATAATGACTGTGTGCTGGGGATGGTAGAAGGAAGTCAAATGGAGATTATTATCTCTTCTTAACATCAACATTGAGATGTAGGTGTATTACTAGCCTCACAGATGGGGAAACTTAGTTTGATTAATTTCTCTAAGCTCCCCTTGCTACTAACAGGCAAAGGAAAAATCCATGACCAGTGCTGTCGCATGTCAGAAATCATGCTCTTTTCAACACGTGGTGCTGGGACAACTGGATAGCTATAGGCCAGTACATCAAGTTGGACCCCCTACTTCATACCATGCATAAAAATCAACTCAAAACAGATCAAAGACTTAAATGTAAGAGCTAAAACTAGAAAAATCTTAGAAAACATAAGAGTAATTCTTTATGACCTTAATAAAGGGAAAAGGGTGATTCTAGGGTACCCACTGGCTAGGCAATGATTTTTTTTCTATTGGAGTATAGTTGATTTACAATGTTGTGTTAGTTTCAGGTGTACAACAAAGTGATTCATTTATACATTTACATATATTCTTTTTTTTTAGATTCTTTTCTCATATAGGTTTCCACAGAATATTGAGTACAGTTCTCTGTGCTACACAGTAGGTCCTTGTTGGTTATCTCTCTTATATTGATATATAGTGTGTGTATATATTCATCCCAAGCTCCTGATTTATCCCTCCCCCAATGTTTCCCCTTTGGTAACCATAAGTTTGTTTTCTATATCTGTAAGTCTGTTTCTGTTTTGTAAATAAGTTGATATTTATCATTTTCATTTTTAAAAAATAAGAGTCCACATATGAGTGATATCTTATGATACTTGTCTTTCTCTGTCTGACTTACCTCACTTAGTAGGATAATCTCTAGGTTCGTCCATGTTGCTGCAAATGGCATTATTTCATTCTTTTTTACGGCTGAGTAATATTCCATTGTATGTATATATGTATGTACCACATCTTCTTTATCCATTCCTCTGTTGATGGACATTTAGGTTAGGGCAATAGTTTCTTGTGACACTAAAAGCACATGTGACAAAAGAAAAAAATAGATAAATTGGATGACATCAAACTTAAAAAATTTTGTGCTACCATTAAGTAACTGAAAAGACAGCTATGACTCAATAATAAAAAGAAAACCCATTGAAAAAAATGAGCAAAGGATTAGCATAGATATTGTTCCCAAAAGGTATATAAGTGACTAAAAAGCACATAAAAGATGTTCAGTATTCTTAGTCATTAGGGCAATGCAAATCAAAATTATAGTAGTCCCCCCCTTATCTGTGGTTTCACTTTCTGGCTTTCAGTTACTTGTGGTCAACCTTGGTCTGAAAATATTAAACAGAAGATTCTAGAAATAAACAATTCATAAATTTTAAATTGCATGCCATTCTGAGTAGTGTGATGAAATCTCTCACCATCCCACTCCTTCCCTTCCAGGAAGTGAATCATCCCTTTGTCCAGCATGTCTGCTAGTCACTTAGTAGCCGTCTTGGTTATCAGATCAACTGTCAAGGTATCTCAGTGCTTGTGTTCAAGTAACCCTTATTTTACTTAATGATGGCCCCAAAGTGCAAGAGTAGTGATGCTGGCAGTGCAGATATGCCAAAGAGAAGCTGTAGAGTGCTTCCTTTAAGTGACAAGGTGAAGGTTCTCAGCTTAATAAGGAAAGGAAAAAAAATCATGTGTTGAGTTTGCTAAGATCTATGGTAAGAAAGAATCTTCTATCTGTGCAATTGTGAAGAAAGTGAAAGAAATTCATGCTAGTTTTGCTGTAGCACCTCAAGCTGCAAAAGTTAACGGCCATAGTGCATGATAAATGCTTAGTGAAGATGGAAAAGGCATTAAGTTTATACAGGAAGATATATTGTTAAAATTTATTTTAACATCTTTTTTGGAGTATAATTGCTTTACAATGGTGTGTTAGTTTCTGCTTTATAACAAAGTGAATCAGCTATACATATACATATATCCCCGTATCTCCTCCCTCTTGCATCTCCCTCCCACCCTCCTTATCCCCCATCTCTAGGTGGTCACAAAGCACCGAGCTGATCTCCCTGTGCTATGTGGCTGCTTCCCACTAGCTATCTATTTTACATTTGTTAGTGTATATAAGTCCATGCCACTCTCTCACTTTGTCCCCGCTTCCCCTTCCCCTTCCCCGTGTCCTGAAGTCCATCCTCTCCGTCTGTGTCTTTATTCCTGTCCTGCCCCTAGGTTCTTCAGAACCTTTTTTTTTTCCTTTAGATTCCATATATATGTGTTAGTGTACGGTATTTATTTTTCTCTTTCTGACTTACTTCACTCTGTATGACAGTCTCTAGGTCCATCCACCTCACTACAAATAACTCAATTTCATTTCTTTTTATGGCTGAGTAGTATTCCATTGCATATATGTGCCACATCTTCTTTATCCATTCATCTGTCAATGGACACTTAGGTTGCTTCCGTGTCCTGGCTATTGTCAACAGAGCTGCAATGAACATTGTGGTACATGACCCTTTTTGAATTATGGTTTTCTCAGGGTATATGCCCAGTAGTGGGATTGCTGGGTCGTATGGTAGTTCTGTTTTTAGTTTTTTAAGGAACCTCCATACTGTTCTCCATAGTGGCTGTATCAATTTTACAGTAAGATATTTTGAGACAGAGGGCAAGAGAGAGAGACTCCAAATCCATATAACGTTTATTACAGTATATTGTTACAGTTGTTCTACTTTATTACTAGTTGTTGTTAATCTCTAACTGTGCCTAATTTGTAAATTAAACTTTATCATAGATATGTATGTGTAGGAAAAAACGTAGTATATATTGGGTTTGGTAGTATCTGTAGTTTCAGGCATCCACTGGGGGTCTTGGAACTTATCCCCCAAGGATAAGGGGTGTTACTGTACAATGCGATACCACTTTATACCCACTAGGATAGCTAAAACCAAAAGGACAGAAAATAACAAGTGTTGGCAAGAATGTGGAGAATTTGGAACCCTTATAACAATTCTGGTGGGAATGTAAAATGGCAGGGTCCCTTTGGGCAATAGTTTGAAAGTTCTTCAAAATGTTATGCATAGAGTTGTCATATGACCCAACAATTCCACTCTTATGTATATCCTTAAAAGAACAGAGAACATATATACACAAAAGCACTTAGACACAAATGTATATAGCAGCATTATTCATAATAGCCAAAATGTGGAAAGCACCCAGATATTCATCAATTGATGATTGGATAAGTAAAATGTGGTATACCCATACAAAGGACTATTGTTTAGCAACAAAAATAATAAAGTGTGGATACACATTACCACATGGATGAATCTTGAATGCTTTATCCTCAGTTAAAGAACCAGTCACAAAAGACTGTCTATTGTATGATCCTATTTATGTGAAATGTCCAGAATAGGCTAATCAATAGAAACAGAAGGTAAATTGGTGGTTGCCTAGACCTGGGGGTTGAGGGGTGAATGGGGAGTAGACTACTAACAGGCATAGAGTTTCTTTTCAGAGGATATAAATGCTTGAAAATTAGATTGTGGTTATTCACAGGGTTGACAACCCTGTTAATTTACTAAAAACATTAAATTTTATACTTTAAATGGTTCGTGTATGGCAAGTGAATTATATCTCAATAAAACCGTTTAAAAATATAAATAGAAAGACCGACAGAAAACCCATGCTGTCTTCCTCTCTGTAGGAGTGACCTCTGGGTTCATACAACCTGGGTCTAATCACAGTGCTACTGCTTACTACCTCAGTGACTTTTGGCAGCTCGTCTCTCTGTAAGCCTCCGTGTTTCTCATCTGTAAAGCGTAACTAACAGTGTTCATCTCAGGGGACTGTCATGAGGATTAAATGAGATAATGTACGTAAAATGCTTAGACAGTGCCTGGTATACCTAAGGACTTTGTCAGATGTTGCTTTTTCCCCATTCTTCCATTTTTCAAAAGAGGATCCAGGCTTAGTCACTCCAGCCATTTTCTAATACCTGCCAACAAGGTTCCCACCCAAACAGCCGTCCCTGTGTTTTATGACTTTCTTTATTGTGGATGCTTGGTGTGGGCACATGTGTGACATTCAGCGCAACCGCAGAATATAGTGGGAAGAGCATGGACTTGTGTTCAAGATAGAAATAGGTTCAAAATCTGATTCTACCATGATATAGCTTATTGGTCAGTCCCTTCAAGCTTCAGTTTTATTAATTGATCAGTGGTCAGTATTTTTTATCTGGAAATGGTGTTATGAGAATTAAATGCCATGAGCCATGATAATATGGAAAACACCAAGCACAGCACTGGGCACTGAATAGACACTCAGCCAATATATGCTCCCTTCTCTTCCCTACCCTTTCTTGTTTTCGGCCTCAGTAAAATAAAATGATCTAATAAGAACAAAAGTGCACTTGACATGGAGGAGGAAAAACCACCTTGGCTGATGCTTTTCTCTGCCCACAAGGTTTTACACAGAGCTTCCTAAATGACCAATTAAGAAGCATTTTTTGAAAGCATACATATGTACGCTGTTTTTATTCCCTCTTTCTCCAGTGATCAGGTTAGATGGAAAGAGACAGACTACTTCAATTTCATACAGAGTTTTATGAAAAATTTAAACTCTTAACCATTCCTGCTCCCCAAATTGGCATTTATTAAAGTTATGAGGAGAGTTTGCAAGCAGGAACTACATCAAAAATAATATGCACAGGGCTCTTGGAGAGTTACTTTCTGCAAGTGATGATGTCTTACTGTCAGTCTTTGAAAGAAATATCAGAAAGGTAATGGGAGCTGAAGCTTAAGATTTCTCAGTATGTCCATTTGAGTTACAAAGGATTTTTATGCTCCATTTCAGACATTATTTAAACATTGTTATCCCTGCAAACATGCCACACAGAGATAAGGTTTTGCTCTGAACCACATCGAAATGCAGATTGGTCTAGAAAGTCAGTTTCAAAGTGTCTTCTTGGAGGTAACTGTTTATTAAGCCTTGGAGGAATTTCAATTGCAAACCCATAGTGGAAGGTGAGGGGTGCAGTAAGATTTGTAATATTCTTCTTAATCATGTGATTTGCACAGCACAGGTACAGTTATAATCTAAATAAAGTTCCCAGAGCCATCAGGGCATTATACTGTAGCTGCTTCATTTAATCTAATGGTCCACATTTAGGTAATTTTCATGCATTTTAATCTATTTAATGATCACCTTTCTCAGGTGATTTACAGCAGCTGGATGTCTGGGGCTCTGGTACCTAGGAGCCATGCACTGTACAATAAGCCAGGAGAAAATACTACTGGAAAAAGTATGTTTTGTTTAGATCTGCCCTCATTAAGCACCAGGATAATACTTGCTGAGAACTCCCATCTGCCTCATAAGATTTATTAATGCACATTCTATAGGCACCCAAAGAACAGAATTAGCCTAAATAATGTAGAATGTATTGAAATATTGGACCCTTTAGTGGACAGATGGACACTTCCTTTTAGATTATTTCCCTAGATCACAGTATCCCAGAATGTTCTTTGCAAGATGATCAAATATAGTAGCGCCCTCACACTGTAGGAGATTTAGGGTTAACTTTATTCATTCATTCAAGGCTCTGAGAAGTCCTACAAAATGAGGATATATTTTGTTTGCTGTATAATCTAACGCTCCTTAAACTAAGTCAATCACAGAACTAATCCAAACTTGTAACCGTTTTTTACATCCTGCAAAACATACTTCAGGAAAGAGAACCTTAGCCTATACCCAATATCAGTTTTTCTTTGAAAAAATAAAACATAAATTTGGAGACAAACACATCAGGGCTTCCATCTGGCACTCGCAAGCATTGAGCTCTCACAACATAAGCTATTTCAGCTCTCAGAGCCTTGCTTTCACCTTTCGAAAAGTGAGGCTAATAACAGCTACCTTGTAGGATTACTGTGAGGTTTAAGTGAGAAAATACATGCAAAATGCTCAGAGAAGTATCTAGCACATAGTAGGTTTAAATCCATATTAGCGCCTTTCTTCTCTTCACTCTATTTTGTACAGTCTCTAAGAGGCTGGAAATACAACCATAAATAAGGTGGTTCCTGCTTATTAGAATCTTAGATTTTTGCAAGTGAAAGGCTGGTCTCTGTTTTAGATGGCCTTCTGAACAGACACTTTGGGAAACCTGTCGTGAAGCTCTCACCTTAAATGAGCACTTAGATATTGTACTTTGCCGTACCTTGTTTGATCATCATAGCAATCCCGTGAAGTGAGCATTTTGAATGAGAAAACTAAGTCTAGTGCAGGTAACTGACTGTAAAATCACACAGCCAGTGCTGGAGAAGGGGGCAATAAATTCAGTATTATCTCATTTAAAAAACTTGTTATTAGTAACCACTAGGTTCTTAATCTTCCAAGTATGGGATCAACGACCAGTCATGAGGGGCTTGGAAAGAGAGAAGGAGGAAAAAAAGAAAAATACAGAGAAAGATAAATAAAAGGCCTCATAGAGCCAGAATGTGACTGAGACTTGGGCCACTTGGGCCATATATGACAGCCAAAGAGGCTCTCAGGTGACTCTGTGGTGTCACTGTTTGGCAGAATTCTGCAAAATATTGTGAATTTGTCAGAGCCTGGCAAATGTCATGCCTCATTAGGAAATGTAAAGTTCAAAGTGATTAATATACATTAAAATACTATTCTGTTTGCCAAGATTCTGTCTATCAAGTGTATACAGGAAATGGTAGACATTCCCCTGGACTTCTGTCCCAGTGACTTCAAAGGCTCCTATCATTTCTCTAGGAGTTTGTGGGCTGTAATTTAGACCTCTGTGAAACACTGTCAGTAAAGGTGAGAGGGTTACAAGAGCTAATTAACTTTTAAGATATTCAAGTTGATGCTGAGGAAATCATGCTTTGATGACCAAAGTTTGAAGTTGAAAAGGATTTTGAATAAATAAAAGAAAAGCTTTTGAGGACCTTGAGTTTAAATAATTTTGAAAAGTGTCAAAAAAGTTATCTTTGAATATTTAGAGTGATGTCATGTTAAACAGGCAAGAAATCCATACTTTGGAACATCTTTATCCATAACCATAACAGTTAGGAAATAATCTGGAAAGTTGGTTTATATAAATATACTATGACTATGTTCATCTTATTTATTTAATCAATTAACATACATTCATTCAACTTATGTCTACCATGTACTTACTAATGCCTGGAATTGGGAAATATAAAGGAGATATAAAGACAGCAGACTTAGGGAATTCCCTGGTGGTCCAGTGGTTAGGACTCTGTGCTTTCGCTGCCAGGGCCCGGGTTTGATCCCTGGTCGGGGAACTAAGATCCCACAAGCCGCATGGTGCAGCCGGAAAAAAAAAAAAAAAAAAAAAGACAACAGACTTGGACTTCTGCATGGAGCTCACTGAGAGAAAGAGATGCAGAAGTAATCGTGACTCAGTGAAATGAGCTCTAAGAGAAGACCATTTGCATTGGGAGCCTAGAGAGTGAAAGGGCTAATTTTTATAGAGGAAGATAATTTGGATTAAAATAAAATTTCCCAAAGGATGTGATGTTCAAGTTACATGTTAAGGAAGGGTAGAATTTTGCCTGGGAGATGGAAAATCCAAAGCAGGGGGAACTTGGAGGGCAAAGCCGAGAAAGTGTGAGGTAGGTTGATGTGCTCCTTGAAGCACAGCCAGCTTGGAATGCTCAAAGCCACCTCTGTTCCCGGTCCGGGCATCGTGTGAGCTGAAACTGATGGGTGAGGAGGGACCTGATCCTCATGGGCTTTGGATGTATCCCATGGGGAACAGAAAGCCCCAGAAGGACTTGAGCAAGACAAGAATGAATGCCCATCAAATGGAAGTGACCTCAGCAACACTGTGGTTAGGTAAACCATCTCATGAGATATAAAGACATCACAAACTAATCAGAAAGGGTCTCTCAGGCATCCAGATAGACATGCAGCCATCCTCACTGAAAACCTGCCCTCTGGGAAGAATGATTTACTTTCCATTCAGTAAGAGACAAAATCCACCATATAAAAACTTTGCATAACATCTAAGATCCTTTAGTAGAGTTTTGAACCACATTGCACAAAATAGCATAGCTTGAGAAAATTTTGAATTCTACATATTTTACAGGGTGTATTTTGTATTCTCGGAAGTTCAAGATTAAAGAGGCATCAAGGGGCTTCCCTGGTGGCACAGTGGTTGAGAGTCCGCCTGCCGATGCAGGGGACACGGGTTCGTGCCCCGGTCCGGGAAGATCCCACATGCCGCGGAGTGGCTGGGCCCGTGAGCCATGGCCACTAAGCCTGCGCATCTGGAGCCTGTGCTCCGCAACAGGAGAGGCCACAACAGTGAGAGGCCCGCGTACCCCCCCCCAAAAAAAAAAGAGGCATCAAAGATAATTTAATTTGATCTTTCAGCTGACGCTTGAATCACTTCTATAAAGTTCCCGTCAAAGGTTGATCAGTCTCTGATTATTTAGAGTGACAGGAGACTCACTCTCTGCCCTAAGAAAAGTATTAATCAAACCAGTGGGGACACAGGAGGGACTGGGACATGGCAATGGGCAAGTGTGACCAGGTGGCTAAGTGACCACTGCACTTGGGGCTGGGGAAACTTGTGAAGATCTCAGCTTATGGGGCAGGGTTGTGTCTACAACAATGGGTGTCATATTCTGAGCAGAATCTATGTCACTGGGATTCAGATGCAAAAGCTGGAAAGTGAAGAAGTAGGTCTACGTGTTAGGACTAAGGGGCTGGTTGAATCAAAATATCTGAAGCGCCAGGTGAGAATGGGGGATGGTGATGGCAGAGGATCACAGGTGGAGATTGCACGTACAGGACTGGTTGAGGAAAAAGCTCAGGGGAAAGACAACCATGAGACTGTGAGATTCATCTGAGCCTGGTTTTATGAATGAGGTCTACAGGGTGAAGGCATCGGGTTTTAAAGAAGCAGGTGAGCCTGGACAGAGCCTGGATGAATCAGAGACAGGAAGGAGTACTTGGGGTCAGGTGTAGCTTCACTCACAATTCAACATTTGCTGAGTGGCTCCTTAGCAATGCAGTGGGCTAGGTGTCCGCCTTCACCTGCAGGGAGCTGACAGTGTTCCTTGTGCACCAGCAGCACCACAGCTAAGATTTGGCTATATGTGCAGCTTTGGTTTGACTTTAAACCCCGTGGCGAATTCTTTCAGTGTGGAGGCCCCTCTGAGTTTCCTGCTGCTGGTTTAATTTTGAATAGGTTGACTATGTTGGACAAAAATAAGCTTTCTGATAATATGAAGGAGGTGCATGTTAGCAGAGCGTGTATGATGCGGGGGAGGGTAGTTTTACATGTGCTGCAAGGAACACAGCGGGCAAAGAACATCCCTGAACTGATCTTTTTAGGAAATTGCAGAATGAAAAACAAAGAACAGATTTTCAAACTAGATTTCCTCTCTGAGAGAACATCCTGAGACATCGCTATTAGTCATAGATACATAATTTAAGGGGTTCAAAAGAAGTGTCAGAAAACAATTTTCATGCCAATTTTTCAAACTCAATATGGAGGGATGAAAAATATAGGAGGCGCTGAGGTCATGAACATGCATATTTTCAGGCTTAATGTCCCGATGTAACAATTATAAACATCTGGTAATTGGACAGTTACTTTGTAAAGATACCTGACTGGTTAAATCAACTCGGTAGGTGAAGGTCTGAGAGGCTGGTTTTGAGCATAAACTCATTAAATAAGATTTTTAAAGGCGTATTTAGTACAAGAAATTGTGTTGTGCAGATTCTTGTGTTGTGCTTATAGGACAATTTCATGAAAGAAAACCTCAGAGAAAACCAAGATTGAAGCAAATCAATGTGTATTCTCTCTCTCTGTCTCTGTCTCTGTCTCCACATATAAACACATACACACACACACACTCTGCAGAGAAACACACACTCCACACAGAAACACACACTATCAGGAGAACAATTTCAGCTTTGCTAGGATAACTAGTCATTGAACACCAAGATCCATGATGAGACGCAAAGAAGTAGTATATTTGCAGATAGAAGGAAACTAAAGGGTAATGAATATCCAACCCCAGGTCTCTACTTGGATAACTAGTGAGCACTTCAAACTCAGCATGTCTCAGACTTAACTCATGTGTTCTCCTCTTGCAGCTCTTATCACTTCCTATTTCCCCAGACTTGGTAAATAGCATTAAAGCCATCCATATGTGCAGATCAGAGACCTGGGTATCATCCTTTATACCTGTTTCCCTCCTCCCCTCTTTACAAATCAATGTCTATGTTCTGTACAGTCCAGTTCCTGAGTAGTTTTCCAAATCTAGTCACCCTTTCACTGCCGCCACCCATGTCCAAGGTACTGTTATCACTCATCTGGACTGTCCACCAACCATCACTTACCACACATCCTTCTCTTTCCCACATGAATCCGTATTCTCACACCATAGCTGCCCAGTGAGACTTTTAAAATGTAAATTTTATCATGTCCCCCATCCTGCCCCATTGCTTAAAAACTGTTAGTAGGTTCTCATTGCTCTTAAGAAAACAACTTAAATCCTTAATGGACCTGCATATTCCTTCCTAAGACCCTGACTGTTTATCTCTAGATTTATCTGTGCCTTACTCCCTACCTGCATTAGTACCTGTTCTACATGTAGATCCTTCAATCGACCTCAGTCCTTTTGTCTTCAAGGCCTTCCCGTACGTCTTTCCCATTACATGGGACTCTCCAATTCATTTCTTAAAACTCAAAGTGATTTCTGTATCACTTAGACCTCAAAGGTATGTCCACAGGAAGTTTTCCCAGACCCCCTAGACTGAATCAGTCCCCTGCTATAAGCCTATTTGATATCACTTTTATTGTTGTCGTTGAAATTAGTTGTTTAATAACTGTGGACCCTGCTGGAACTGTAAGTTCCATTAATGCAAGAAAAGCTATGTCCTGTTAACAAATGTATCCTCAGAGCCCGAAGCAGCTCAAACTGGTCCTAAAAAAGCATTTGTAAAATGAATCGATGAATCACGATGGATTCTACTGATAAACCAGATGGATCCAGAGTACATCTGAAGTTCTGAGGCTGGATCCCCCAAAGCAACTTCCCATTTGTAGATGGAGGAAAGGAAATTGAAGACTCTGGCTAACTATAAATGTAACTAAAATGCATTACTCCTGGGTGTAGTTGCTAAAGAAGTGATTTTCATGTGGGGTTTTGTAAAGAGAAGTAGATTATCCAGGACAAGAAACATGGCACTTGTGTTCCACTCTGCACTGGGTAGGATATTCCTGAAATAGTCCAGTCAGGCCTGGGACTTGACGGATTTGAATAGTCCAGACGTGAGAGAAGAGGGTACTGAGGAGGACTGGAAACCATGGTAACCATGAGGTATTGTCAGAGTGGTTGGGGAAGTACTTGGGGACTCTATTCAAAGATCTGAAGAACTCTCCTGTTTGTAATGGAAGTGTCCTGCATGGCCTAAAAGAGAGAGAGACAGGAGTCCTTGGGTGCATTTTGGATGGAGCCAGATGATGGCTGTCTATAGAGAACAGCTTTGATTAAACATCCTGAACTGTGATATAGGTCCTGCCCCAAATTGAAAGAGCATGCTAGGAGTCTTCATTATCCAGAGGTAGAATGGGCAACCCCGGAAAGTTGCGAGATGCCTGCCACTTGACTTGGTCCAACATAAACTGGCTTGGCCACATGGTGCTGACAGTCAGGTCTTGTTGGGAATTGGCCTTTGGTGATACCAGCTTCCTATTTAATTGACATTTATTTGAGAAGACACTATGTGCCTGAAATTGTGCTGGGCTTATTCACAAATGCTGACTCATTAGTGCTACACCACAGCTCCATAAAGTAGATAATATACTTTTGGAATCCTGTTTGGCAGAGAATGAAAGTGAAACTTAGCAAAGTAAGGAGACTTCTTCAAAATAGCATAGATGGTAAATGATCCTTTGCAGGTTCTTCTTCTTTTTTAAATTCCACAATCCTATGTTGCTTTTTCAAAATGACACTTATAAGCCCTTCCAGGGCGCATGTGCTCTAATTCTACCATACTGGACTTGACACGAAACATGACCAACACACTTAGAAACCTAACCACAGTGATGATCCCTGGTCACAGCTGAATAAAAAAGACTGAGGTCTTCAAACTGGGTCATTTCTAATGACCAAATGAAGCTGAGATTGCAGAGAATGAAGTGTAGGGTAGTAATAGTGGCAGAATATTTGTGATATAGGGCAGGTTGGCTCTTTAATTTTTTTTTAACAAGTATTCTTTTTTTAAAATTAATTAATTTTGGGCTGTGTTGGGTCTTTGTTGCTGTGCGCAGGCTTTCTTTAGTTGCAGCGAGCGGGGGCTACTCTTCGTTGCAGTGCGGGCTTGTCACTGCAGTGGCTTCTCTTGTTGCGGAGCACGGGCTCTAGGTGCGCGGGCTTCAGTAGTTTTGGCATACGAGCTCAGTAGTTGTGGCGCACAGGCTTAGTTGCTCCGTGGCATGTGGTATCTTCCCGGACCAGGGCTCAAACCCGTGTCCCCTGAATTGGAAGGTGGATTCTTAACCACTGCGCCACCAGGGAAGTCCCCTAATTTAATATTTTATTCATGTTTCTAAGGGGTAAAAGTACCAGATTTGGCAAGTAGGGAGGTTATGACTCAAGTCATTGAAGGGGAAACGTGGAGAATCACGATCAAAACTTCATTATGCTCATAATTAGGCTAAAAATAAGAGCATACGGCAGCTGAGGGAAAACATGAGCTGCAGATACTGGATTTCCAGTAGACGAAGTTGAGGAATGAATATATGAAGTCATATTATCGTAGGTGAAGACAAGAAAGAAATGGATGGCATTAATAACAGTGCATCTGGAAAGGTAAGGGAGCTCTGCAGTGATAAATAGAAGAAGTAGAAGAAAATAAATGAGTAAATAATGCAAAGGATAAATAACCAACAACGCGAGCTACTACAATCCTAAGCTGCCATCAAAGATAACAAAAATACGGGAATGGGTGTGTGTGTAACAGATGAAAAAGGCAAGGACAGCGCGCATAAGGCAAAAATACGGGAATGGGTGTGTGTGTAACAGATGAAAAAGGCAAGGACAGCACGCATAAGGCAAAAATACGGGAATGGGTGTGTGTGTAAAAGATGAAAAAGGCAAGGACAGCGTGCATAAGGCAAAAATGGGGGTAAGAACTGTCTCTTGGAAACAAAATAAGAAATCTCTAATTAATTGGTGAGAGCCATGTAGCTCATAAAACCCTTATGAAAGTAGAGTGGAAATGGGGTAGCACCAACCGCATTGATTAGACACATATAGTAGAGAAAGAAGGGAGATGTTATAATCTAGGGATTTGTTTTTCTTTCTGCTGGGTGAAGGCCAGATGCTGTGGGAAGAGTGTGGAGGCATATTTGAAAGGGCATGGATGGAATTAGGGATTATACTATTGGGGTTAGAATCTTGGCATTATGATGTGGAGATGCGTGTGCCCTTTGTCAATTTTCCTAACCTCCGTAAGCTCAGAGTTTCCTTTGTTGAGCCGCAATATTAGTACTCACAAGTGGTGTACTGTTGTGAGCATCAGATATGAAAAATGTGTGTCAGTGGCCTACCAAACAGCTCCCCGCATGACGGCTCTTCTGACTGCAAAGTAGGGTGGTAGAGTGGAAGGAGCCATCACAAAAATGAACTAGAAGAGAAAGGAGGAAACTCACCTTGACGGGACCCTTGCAGTATTCTGGGCACATACACACATTAATATTTTGATTCCTCACAGTAACATTATGACAGTGACATTACTTTCCCCAAACTTCAGAAGCACAAATGGAGGTGCAGAAAGCTTAAATGAAATGTCTTAGGTCTCTCTGCTAATGATTGGTGAATCTGGAAACCAAGCCCCAGTTTCTGAACATGAAAGTCCTATTCTTTGCATCATATCAGCCAATATCAACTAAATTATATTAACCATTTAAATCTTTCTTGTTCAGATGCCGAAGAGCTACGAGTTTACTCTTACTCTTCAAAGAGATTTGTTTTCACCTCCAATCCATTGAGTAGGGAAAGGACTTTTGGTACATAAGGTGTCTTAGAGTCCATGAGTTTGAAAAATTACCCCAACTCCAGTTTCTCCATCCCAGTAAGCAGAAGGCACAAGGAAGACTTACAAAGACTCCAAAAGCCAATGGCAGCAAATCAGGAAAGCAAAGGACCAAAGACAGAGAGCCCTGAGGGGACTCCTGTGCTCCATCTTTCTATTGGTTCAGCCAGCAGATCTTTAATTCAGTTAGAAACCAGCCCCCATGGATGTGGGCAGCCCCTAGAAATGTATTCTCAGCAAGGGAGGTGTCAGGATGGATTCCTGAGAGGTATTTCATGCTTCACAAATCACCCCAAATATTTCATATACATTAAAATATTAGTAGACAAAACTGGGGCCATGGCATATAATTTACCTAGACTTGCGAGTGTTTTTGATACGGAGCAGGGCAGAAGATTTATCTGTGGGCACACTGAGCTGCGCTTGGAACAAAACGCATTGGCTGTGCGTTTGCGCCCATCAGAGAGGGTAGCAGAACAAGTTGTGTCGTGGTGAGGCAGTAAATATGGGCGTAGCATAGAGAAATATTAGCTTCATTTTTCTTTATCTTCTGCAGAGCACATTGGTGAGTTTCTGCCCTCGGAAGGATGAGATAGCATTGCCCCTGTATGAATGAGTTTAAAAGGCATAAACAAGGGAGTCTGATGGCCTAGTTTGGAGGGTCCAGTGGGAACCTGCCTCCTTGCAGATAATGAGATTGTATTTGGAGTAGATATGCCACCAAGTGAGAAAGTGAATTTAATAGAAATATCACTGCTATTTACAACCAAAGGAACATTGGTGAAATATGCTGAAAAGAGAATGAATTCATGGCCTGGGACCTTTTTTTATGTTTGGAAAAGTATTTAGTAGGGGACCCTCATCCCTTGGATAAATGTACTGTGAGTTTATAGTAATTCAAACCTCTGAGTTATGTTTAGCTAAGGTTGAAAGAGTGACAATTCAGCCTTGAGCTACATTTACTGGTAGAAGAACAGTGTCTTGTATTCACTTTCCACCTTTCTAAGTTCTAGAACTCTCAGAACCTGACTCTGGTCTCTTTTTCTCAACCAAGGATGTGCCCCACGGTTGAGGCTACCAGGACACTGGTTTGCCCTCGACTACACAGTAATTGTGTCTTGATCAGCAGTGAAAAGAAGCACTACTTCTGCTAACAGAAAAGCATGCAACCATGCAGAAGTTTAATTTTTTCTTCTTTTTGGCACTTTGTCTTTCCTGAACACGGGTGTGTGTTTCCTCAGAGACCTCATGTTGGTGATGAATTCAGAGTTTTTTGACTTGCAAAACACACAGATTCATCTCTACAAATGAACCGTAGTTAAAGGAGGTGGAGCAGCCCTGGACTGGAGACAGTGTGCTCCCAACTCAGTGGATGCTGGTCTCCCTGGAATCTAGTGACTTTGCAAACTGTAGGAACTCAAATATATAGAAACCAGTTTTTGTTTGTTTGTTTGTTTTTTGCGGTATGTGGGCCTCTCACTGTTGTGGCCCCTCCCGTTGCGGAGCACAGGCTCTGGATGCGCAGGCTCAGTGGCCATGGCTCACGGGCCCAGCCGCTCCGTGGCATGGGGGATCTTCCCGGACCGGGGCATGAACCCGTGTCCCCTGCATCGGCAGGTGGACTCTCAACCACTGCGCCACCAGGGAAGCCCAGAAACCAGTTCTTTTTTAAGACAGTAGAGAGTAGAGGAAAGAGAATTGGTGGACCAGAAAGGAGAGTAGGGTAGGAAATGCTGATGACGGTCTTGCTGGTTTATAACAATTTCGCAGTGCTTGAAAATGGTCTATGTTTTTGGGTTACCAACCTTCCTATGGCTCTTTTATAGGTTGCTTCATTTGAATCATACAGCATTACCTGCCATATCTCCATCTTTAAACTGAGTTTCAGCATTTTAATGATTTTTCAAGGTCCCACCACCTTTAAATAGCAGAACTAGGATATATATGTATGGTTGACTAGCAATAAGCCCAGAATTCTGAGGCTCAGGACCCACAAAGAAGTGGATCTCTAGGTAGAGTCACGATCTGTCAGAGAGGTTTGGGAATCAGCCCCTCCCTTCTAGGTACCTGATTTCCTCTCTCTTTCCTGATAAGAACCCCAGGTTCCTTTTATGGATGTGGGAAATAAAATGAGATGAATGAGCTGGAGCCGTAAATTGTTATAAAACTATTAAGGAGAAATCAGTCTTAAGTTATCACCTGAGGGGCGAGTAAAAATTGGTCGTCGTAGAGGTGGATTTTTAAATAAAGCTTGAACAGAATTACACTCAGATCCCTAAGGATGCTTCTAAAGAATCTTTTAAAGCAGGGGGTTACGCAGGCCGGTGACCTTCTGGCCTCACTGCCTGCAAGTTTTATGCCAAGATATCCTGTGTCGAGCAAGGTTTAAAAAAATCTGCATTCCCCCAGTGAATCCATGTGTCCCCTGGGTCTTCTGTTATCTTGCCCAGAGCAAGGCACTAATCTTGGAAACGAGGCAGTCAGTGCTTCCTTCAAAACTGGGGACTCACCTGAAATTTCAACCCTTGAAAATTCAGTATCCTTTGGAGAATCTTTTACTTCAGCAAACGTCTGCATACCTGATAATCTCTAAGCCCCCATCTCCAATATGCCTCTCCTTGCTTAAAAAGTTGCCATGCTTGCCCTGGCTTTCACGGTGCTATATCCTATCATCAGCACCACTTCCTGACTCTGTGTTACGTGCTATTGGACCCCACCATACACCGACGAGTAAAAACTTCCTTAACCATCACCTCCTGTGTTAAGAGTTTCTAAACCCAGTGCAGCACAGATAGGTTTTCGTTTCTTGATGCCCCATACCCGCCTTGCCATCTACTCAACACACAGACTTGTGATTGCCTGCGTCTGGGTTTGTAAGTCTGGGAGAATCTCAAAGACAGAGACTTCCCCCCATGCTTCGAGGAGTGTTTGATCCACTGTATGGAGGGAGTGTTTATTTAATGAAAGGATGAAAAGTGAATGAAGGGGTGAGTGGAGGGCTCTTTCCAGAAACGCAAGTGGAAGCTTTTCCCCTCCCCAAGGCACATCTGATTATTCCCACTCCCCCTGGCTGTTCCTCACATACCTCTCACAGTTCAGATCTTCCTGGCGCATCAAGACCCCATCCATAGTGGGCATCCTCTATGAACACATCTGCTCTAATAACTTCTCCTGACAGCTGCATGTCAACGAGTCAAGTTGTGTGGATCGTTTGGTGAGTGGTGGGAAAGAGAATAAACTTCGGGGAAGATTTGCATTAGAGTGAGGTGGTGTAGACGGATGGAAAAACCTTTCCTTCTTGACCTAGTCATCTTTCACCTGAACAAGGTGATGCTGTCAGAAAGGAGATGCAGATTAGTGAGCTTCATCTCCCAGGTGTGGGAATAGGGCTGTGGGTTCCAGCTAACTCTGTGCCAACTGTGTTTGTCTGCTGAGGGGCATGGGGAGACGGTCCCATCCACCCATTTCAGAGGGGTGGCCTATTCTCAAGGGTGCTTTTTCTCAAAGCAAGATGTTTAAGATTTACCTGAAATCTACACCCTCAGCAGCAGCAAGAGGCAGCCACAGAGATTAGCCCCTCATCTGCCACTGTCCTCCTGGAGGAAGATATTTCACATGCCGGAGAGTTTACACCAGGTGAAAACCACTTTCCAAAGCAGTCAGCCAGGTGTGCAAAGATGAATAAGACCCACTGCATCACTGTGTCTGTACCTGCCTGAGAAGAACATTGTTTCTAGGCTCCAGGCAGGAGAATTGTGTTCCTAGTCTTGATACCGCATTGTATTAGGATGGGGCTTTGTCTAACGTTCTTTATGACCACGATTCCGTTAAGCCTCCTCACACCCTGTAATAGAGAAAACATCTCACTTCCTTTACAGATGGGCAAAATGAGGCTTAGAGAAACGTGACGCTTCTGCGGAGGAAGCAGGGGGTGGGAGTTGGTAGTGATTCCCTGCGTCCCGCTTCCTAGCTTACCTGGCAACCCAAGCTCAGCTTTTCTCTCTGCATCATTTAAAAATCTCCACAATCAGCCAAAAGATTTATATTTTCTTATTACCTTAGCAGCTTCTTCCTAATAAATCTTTTTTCTCACCACAAGGAATGGATTTAAAGCAATATATTAAATTTAAAAATGGGCTTGCAAAGCAAGACTCTACTTTGACCCTAATATCTCCCTCAGATTCCTTTCTGCACACGTACACCCTTATCAAACACGATTCACCTTCTCTGGAAACAGGATGAGATTGAAGTCATGGCCAAAGGCAGGAACAGAAGCATGGGCGTTACTGGCACAAATAACAAGCAAGTGGATGATTACTGTGAGGAATTTCAGGGGCTAGACCACTAATTGCTGATGTTTTCCAAGAGTAGAGGAATCTGATAATTTTTTATACAATTATATTGAGAAATACATTTTGAAAAATGAATTTTTAAAATTGAGGTTGCTGATTTTTTTTTTTTGCATTTTTCCCCATTAGAGGGAATAAAAACAACTTTATGTTATATAGCCGCTCCACGAGATTTCACACATAGGCTCGCTGGACATCTGAAAAGCAGCTCCATGAGCGATTTTTAAAATAAATACCTAAATGCCCACATATGATGGGCATACACTGCTTTTCTTAAAACATGGAATATATTTCTTACATGAACTTGATCTCAAAGGAATGATATAGAAAAGATGATATGGTAGACTTTTTATAATACTCTAATTTGATTCAAAATCACACCCAATTCAAATAAAAAAATAACTTCTTTTTTCTCCATGATGAGAATACACAGTCACTTTGAGGAATTTGGGGAACTAATGCAAAAAGTAAAGAAAAGAAAAAGCACACAGAATCTCACTTCTCAGAAGTAGCTGTTAATAATTTGGTAAATTCTTTCCTTATGTCTTAACTTCATTTATCATTTTTCCCCACTTATCAGGTATCATAGTGCCCATATAACTTTATATATTTTCTTATATTCCTTTTAAAGACTCCCTGATACTTGTTTCCCATGTTGATAAAAATCTTCATACACATTTTTAATAGCAATTCAATACTTTATGATATAGCTACCTTTATTCCCTTATGTTGTGAATTCGGGTTCTTTGAATGCATTTCTTAATGAAAGAAGGATATAAGCAAAGCAAAATGAGTTTGAATTTGATTTGGAAGAAGAGTGTATGAAATTGTAGAACTTTTTAAAACCAAAAGACATTTGGAAGCTCAGTTGCCCGACCACCTTGTCTCTATCAGAGATCTGAGAATCCCGATCCAGAGAAAGGAGACTTTCCTAGGGTTACACCATGAATGAGCAGTGAAGGGAGGACTGGAACTTACATTCCAGTGATCTTCTTCCCAGTTCCTTATCCTTCCTATGGAAGGCATTTTCCTTCCAGAAGGATAATGCCCTGGTCCACTCTTTGAGAAGCATTACTTATGGAACCAGCATCTGGGGCCCCACAGGAACTAAAGATGGGACTACATGGTGAGCCAGTGTAGGACACATGTTGTTATTTCAGGCTTAAACAAGGTCTTCTGCCAAACCAAATCAAAATGATGCTCTGAGAACACCTGGGATAATGGGCTTCAAAGAGTTTCAGGTGCCAACATCAGAAAGAGTACCAGTGACAGCATGTTCTGAAACTTCCCAGATCTCTCATGCATCATATCTAAATGTCTTCACTGTGATGTTCAAGCAAAGAACATACTTAACAATCTTATAACCTTTGTTAAGTGTTTAAGTGGGTAAGGAAAAGAGTTGCTTGAAGAAGATAGTTGAGATGGAGGAGTGGCCAGGCATTGGGGGATGCAACAAAACACATCAGTTTCCTCACCTGTAAAATGGGAATAGTGGTGTACCCTTCTCTTAAGTTTATTCAAATATTAAATTGAATTAAATAAAATATTTAGTATATTTAGTATTATGCGTAGTATGCGTATGAGTCAGTGTTCTCAAGAGGTTCATTATAAGGAATTGGCTCACACAGTTATGGAGGAGGGCAAGTCCTAAGAGCTACAGAGTGCGTCAGCAACCTTGAGATGAAGGATTGCTGATTGTTTCATTTCAATCTCAGTCTGAAGGCCTGAGACCCAGGAGACCCAATGGTGTAGTTGCCATCCAAAGACCAGCAGGCTGGAGGTCCAGGAAAAGCTGATGTTTCAGTTTGAGTCTCAAGGCAGGAAAAAAGCTGATGTCTCAGTCCTTAGTCAGACAGGAAGAGTTCTCTCTTACTCACAGGAGGGTCAGCCTTTTGTTCTACCCAGGCCTTCAACTGATCAGATGAGGCCCACCCACATTAGGGAGAGCAATCTGCTTTACTCAGTCTACTGATTTAAATGTTTCTCTCATTGAAAAACATCCTTACAAACATATCCAAATTAACATTTGACCAAATATCTGGGTACCTCATGGCCCAGTAAAGTTGCCACATAAAATTAACCATCACAATATGGTACCTGAGATATTCTGAGAATTCTAAAATGGTGAATATTGATTGTTCCTATTATTTGTAATATTTTGGATTATTTTACTTTGCTTCATACCTTTAAGGAAAATACAAACAATTAATAAACAAATTCTGGATGATGATGGAGAGGCATGGCTTTAATAAGACCTTAATTGCAACCTAGAGTCTGGCAAGATTGAGTTTTTCAGGTTGCAACCTCGAAAGCTTAAACATTTTGTTTACTAAAATATCAGACATGAAAAGTTTTGGAGAACTTTCATCATAAGATTCATCTATGAGTCACCTGTAAAACACACTTTTAAAGGTGTTGGTAGCAACCTTTCTGCGTCTCTATTTATAGACATATGACTATACATCTGGGTCTGTACAGATACTCATACACATGTACTCTGAAAGGCTTTTGATAAGTTTGGAATAATGTAATCAACTTTATGAATTTTTTAAGCTTTTCTCCATGACATGTTGGAAGAGCCAGCGGTTTATACAAACCGCGGTTTGTATAAGCGGTTTATACAAAGACCATAATCTAGAGAAAAATTGTTTATTTTTCACAACAGAATTGTTTATTGTAGAAAAATTGTGTATTTTTCAGAATAGAAGCTGGGTCGACAGGGCAACTGGGACATTTTGCTTGTCAGCAAAATAACTTTATTCTGAATTTATGAATTGATAATAAGCGACCTTCTCATAATGATTAATGGTAATTAACCTTTTAAAGCTCCATCACTTACCTGGCCATCTCTGGCTGACAGCCCTTGGAGACAGGATAGAATGCTGATGGTAGCACGGACCTTTGTTTGGACTCGCAAGGTCCTGTAAGGTAGAGAACACCATTTTAGTGTGGAGATGTCACAGATATGATGCAGCCCAGAGAATTACAAATAAGGAAAAAATGTACGCATGGGCCATCATAGCTAGCTGCTTTCATCCTAAAAGGATCATTGCAGACCAGAGTCAGCCAGCTCTACTGCTTAAAGCTGTGTGACTTTGGTTAAGTCTTTTTACCCATGTAAACCCAACCAGCTTCATTCATCTGTAAAATATTTATGAACAATGATGATATCAACAATTAGTGTTCTTAATGAAGGGTCCTGTGGGCTAGCATAGGACAAAAGGCAAGCCCCCTTGTCCCACAGTCAGCCTCACGTAAAGCTGTCTTCCAGGTGAGCACTTCTCACACTTCCTGACACTGAACTAGATCCACGATGTTCTCCACACTTTGCCTGTTCTAGGCCTCACCGCCTCTGATGTTGGCAATGTGAACCTCAAAAATAGCTGGGAAGTAGTCTCAATCTTAGATTGGGGTTTAGCATGCAAGAACTTTATTAAGGGGTGCCCTTAGAACCAACACGTGGAAGAGAGGGGAAGGAAGCAGAAATCAGCAGAGAGAAAAGAAATGTAAGGCACAGTGACAGACGTGGCTGACCTCAAGTTGAGACCTGGAGCTGAAAGGGCCCCAGCAGAGTTGTTTTGAATCAGGGTCAGTGGCCAGTTCTTTATGCCTCTGCAGTGACCAGTCACAGGATGTGAGCTGCCCCAGAAAGGGTCATGACCTTGACCTGAGAGAATCCCTGAAGGGGCTGAGAGCTGAAGGTTATTTGCAGACAGCACTCCTAGCCACTGTGGCCACCAGTCCTTCCTTGAAGGGGGTTCTGGGTGGCCCGTCACGTTTATTGAGCGTTTACTGTATCCCAGACAAACACTGCTGGTGCTGGTATCTGCTTTATCACATTTGACTCTCACCGCAACTACACTATCAGATAGACATTAGGATGTACATTTGTCATCATAAAAATGAGACTCAAAGTCTAAGAATCAGGAAGCTGTGCAACTAGAAACCAAATCGAGTCCTTAACTCTAATGTTAAACTGCACGAATCCAGGGTTTGCAGTGAACTGTGAGTCAGCTGACAAAAACCATCCATTCTTTCTAGTACTGCTCTGATTTTTACTTGGGGACTAGTTCAACTTCCCTCCCTTTCAAATTCCATTTCTTGTAGAATTCATTTCAGCCCCTGACTCAGCTAGGGGGATATAATCTTTTTTTTTTTTTTTTTTTTTTTTTGCGTTATGCGGGTCCCTCACCGCTGCAGCCTCTCCCGCTGCGGAGCACAGGCTCCGGACGCGCAGGCTCAGCGGCCGTGGCTCATGGACCCAGCCGCTCCACGGCACGCAGGATCCTCCCGGACCGGGGCACGAACCCGTGTCCCCTGCATCGGCAGGCGGACTCTCAACCACTGCACCACCAGGGAAGACAAATCTTGACCTCATCTTTGTTCTCTGAGTATCTGGCTAGCTCTGTGAACTTACAGAAGTTTTACTTATCTGCACTGAACCTCTGTTTTTTTCATCTGTAATAAGGGGATGATAATAGCATGCATCACATCAAATTTCTAAGATGAAAAAAAATAAATGCATAGGTGTCACACTTACAGGCATGCCTGGTGTATGATACGGACGAAGTGTTTGCTAGTATGTTATTTGCATATTCCTCTAATACAATGCATGTTAGCAGTATCATTGTTTTTGTTCATGTCTGTTGATTCTCTTGTTTGTAAGCATCTGGTTTATAAGGATAAAGTAGTGTGATATTTACCTTCACATACTTAGGTCTTAGCATAATGCCTCATAGCAGTAGGTATCCAATAAAAGGCTGTTAAGTTGAATTGTATTTTGACAAAAACTAACCAGGTTTTATCAATTACAAGCCATTAATACCATTCAGATTTGTTCATTTGTCTCCATGCATCACCCTAGTCCAAGTTACCATTTCTTTCCTCTGATTTGAAATCAGACAGATCTGGGATCAAAGTCTGGCTGGCATTTGTTACTTAACTAGTTTAAGCTCCTATGTCTACATTGGTAAAATGGGAACAGATAGAGTGCCTACTTCATGGAGTTGTAAAGAGAATTAAATGAGGTGTGCAAATGGGGTAATTAATCCAGGACATGGCACAGAGCAAACCAGCAGAGGCTGGTTTCAATGATAGCAATAACAACTGCAACAAGTTCCACCACAATCATTCTTGTTGAATTTAGTCTAGGTTTCTTAGCCTTCTGTGTAGATAAAAGCAGAAGTAGAATGATAGCATACACTATCTGTATGCAGTAGAAAGCGCCTACACTTTGGAACTTGATTGCATCAAAAACTCTCTCTTAACCTTTACACAAGTTAATTAATCTGCCTTAGTCTTGCTTTTTTCATTTGCAGATGGGAACAGTAATAGTCCATATATCCTAGAGTTTTTAGGGTTAAATAGGGTAATGCATCTGAAGCATCTCGTGTAGCTGCTGAGACCCTGTAAGCCCCTATGAAATGTTAGCTGGATGACTCATACTGTTAGCACGCACGTGAAACAGCACATGTGAGTATCGCAGAGTCGCTGAGAGCGCGTGGGGAGCGCTGGCACGCAGTGGGCCCCGACAGCCAGCAGAGTCTTTCCATTGTGGATTCCGCTCCACCCTGGCAAGATGGGAGTCTCCACGGCCCCACGGCCCGCACGATGCTTAGGAGAATGTTAAATGGCAGGGGAAACACTCTGACAACATCCGTTGTAATGTGACATCCCGTTCGCTCTGGCTTCTCCGCTCCTAGGTCAAGCTGCCTGTGGTAAAGCAAGAACGCTAATGGACTAGGTGGTCGTGCCTCTCTGGCTGGCTGGGCTGTGGGTTTTTAATGAAGCAAGCAGGCCGCACACCCAGGCAGTTTTGGTGTGTGTGTGTGTGTGTGTGTGCCCGTGTTTCCAATGATGAAAGTTTTTCATCCTAAAAAGAGCGGAGAAAAATGACAGGATATGAGGGTTCAAAATGTCCTCTGGTTTGCATCAATCAGAGAAAAACTGACCAAGACCTTCCCACACATGCAGATGACCCTCACACAGGGCAGAGGAATAAAAACCACACTGCTTTTCCAGGGGGGGCTAGCACACCCTCGAAAGCTCTAACAAAGGCCGGTATCAGCTGCTTGACTTCTTCATGATGAATAATTCATACACATCAAAGCAGCCCTCACAAAGTATTTTTTCCTGCAGCCTCCAAGACAATGAAACAACAGCAAAAAGTCCAGAAGGGGAAAGTTTTTTCAAATCACATCATATCTACTATTTCTCCTTACTACTCTAATATCCATGCTCTGGACTTGATTGAAATTGACTGCAATATTATTTTACAAAAATATTTTAAAATCCTTTGATTTGCTTCTGCTTCCACATAACGGCAAACTCCTACTCAGCCTTCAAAGCCCATCTCAAAAGTCACATTTCCAAGTCAATTCTGCCACCCACCTTCCCAAGAGAGTCAGTCTAACCTTACCCCTTATATTAAACACACTTCCTTTATTGCAGTCATTCCTGAGATCTTATTCCTTTAAATCTCTGGCTCAGACTTAAGACTTAGAACTTCTTAAGGTTAGACACTCTGTCTTGTGTATTTCAGAATCACCAGCTCCCAACACAGAGCTGCAATGCAGTAGGCACTCAGTAAATGCTCATGGAATTGAAATGATGAATTCTTGAAATAAATAAAGAACATACTTAAAGTGAAGAATTGGAAAGCTAATATATATTAAGTCTATGAAAACCAAAAGCTGATGAAAAAGCGTATTCCCAGAACCTCAAAAACATCATTCAGTATTATTTTTGTCGTTGGTATTTATTAAGAACCCAAATCAAAGGATTAGAAATGCAAGGAGCTGGGGAATATCTTTGGAGGGCTTATCAGTACTCTTTAGGAAGGCAAGCATTTTAAAGAGAAATATTCATCAAAACAGATAAAATTTATATTGGCAGAATCACAATCTAGGTTATTTTTATAGCCTGTCTTAAAACACAAACTCCTTAAACTCCCTTTCTTCTTGATCATCATAAATGAAAATTTACTACAGACGTACACACATCAAAATGCAGATGTTACCCACTTTTTATATTTCTCAACTGCTGCTGCTTTAACAAAATACCACCTCAATGTCAGAGGAGAACACATTTCTTTTGTGGAATAAATGCTTGTTATCAAAGGAAAAAGATATATATTTTAAGCTAAGCTCTTTATTCACTGAAATATATTACAATGCTATTATGTTCCAGATATCACGCCAATAATAAAGGAAAAGTTTGGATCGTAAGACAGATCTCACACTCACGGACCTCAGTCCATCAAAGGAGAAAGGTGTAATGAGATAATTATTTTAAAATATATTTTTTTCTGCTTAATGTGTGAACAGAGTTGTGGTTTTGCAGAAGGTGTGGTGACTGGTTCTCTCTGGAAAGTTAGAAGTAGCTTCAGAGAGATGATTCGTAGTCTGATTTTTGAGGGGTGAGTGAAAAGATATTTTTCCAGTGGAAGAAAGGCAGCCTGAGCCCATCAGAAGAAGTTAGCAGTGCTTTCAAAAAAGATCTGGGGTTGTGGATGGTATCTATGGAAAATTCCATTTCGCTAGGGTACCTAATTTATGGTGAAGGATGAAGCAGGTGAGGCTACAAGGCCATATAGTGTCTTGCTAAGGTTTTAGATTTTTCTTTTATTATTATTCGAAGAACAGTGAGTTTCCATACACAAGTAAGTTCCATGATTCTGTTGCTTCAATATGCATATTGCTTTCATTTTCTTAATGCTTCGCAACAATATTTTTTGATCAGAGCTATGTATCTGAGTCTGAGAAGAAAGCCAGAGATGGAAAAATAAATTAGGTAGATTTGCAACTCTCCAGAAAGCCACAGTTTACAAGAGAGACGAATAACCAGATAATTATGAAACAGTGTAGACAGTGGTGGGAAAAAAAAAGTTAGAAGGGGCTAACACGGGCAGGCTCCTCACCAAACCTCAGGGGGCAAGGGCAGGTTCCCAGGTAGATAACACTGGAGTAGAAGTTTCCTAAAATATTTAGAATAACAGCTAATATATATTTAGTTTTTACTATGTGCCAGGCACTCAGATAAATGCTTTTCAAATATATTTGAGAAAACAAAAGCCATATGAGGTATGTTCTGTTATTATCCTCCTTTAAAAGATGCAGAAACTGGGCTTCCCTGGTGGCGCAGTGGTTGAGAGTCCGCCTGCTGATGCAGGGGACACGGGTTCATGCCCCGGTCCGGGAAGATCCCGCATGCCGCGGAGCGGCTGGGCCCGTGAGCCATGGCCACTGAGCCTGCGTGTCCGGAGCCTGTGCTCCGCAACGGGAGAGGCCACAACGTGAGAGGCCTGCGTACAGCAAAAAAAAAAAAAAAAAAAAAAAAGATGCAGAAACTGAGGATCAGAAACTTCAAGCAACTTTTTCAAGATCATACAGCTAGGACATGGGAGAGCCATGGTTTGGACAAAGATGCCATGTGCTTAAAGTAAAGGCTGGAGGACAGGGAGCTGAAATTGTAAATTTCAGATCAAACTATTAAAACATGAGCTGTGTTGATTTAGAATGATTATAACCTCTTTGAGAAATTTCTGAGGGCCTGTAAGTGCAGCATCTTTGCCCAAATTTGTGGATAAGAGCGTCAGCCAAAATAACACTCATCTCCACCCTTAAAAGAGCAGAACCTTTTGTGTGATGGGCGCATGAGAAAGGAGTAATGCACGCATCAGAGCACAGGCACATCAGTACTTAGACAATCAGAAAGGACCTGTTTTTATATCATTTGACTTTCCTTCTCTCCCCCTGTAATTACTTCATTTCAGCTAAATCACACTGTATTATGATTTAACACCTGGAACAGTCACTTAAGCATTGATATTTTGCAAGCACCTTGCCAGCGTTCCTATCTGGACTCATAAGGGAGAGCAATGAGGGATCACTTCGGGGTCCAGATAAACCATGTAGATGTGCCCAGCGGTCGGTGTTGTGGCTCAGATCCTGCCCTGGTTAACAGCTACTAATATCCTGTTAGCAAATTTTGAGGTAGCATAATCACTGAGCGAAGCAGGGAAAAGATTGTACTTTTTAAGGCAAAGAGAAGATGACCTTGGGTGGGAAGAGGGCAGGAGTATTCTGACTTCTAGCTGTAACTTTACCTATTCTTTTGAAATTCACCCCTCCCCTTTTCGGCCCTCCTGAAACACTGTAAGCCTACTTCTATACCTAGTTATTTCCAAAAGAAGAGACAAAATGCATTCTGAAACTACATGATGAAATGCAGAACCCTCATTGTTCCCATGTTTCCTGCAGATTTGAAATCCCAGCCTGTGTTTCATTCCCATGCATTTCTTGTTAACTGCACACATGTGTAAATAATCAAAGGCATCTAGTGGTCAAAGAGCGTATTCTCTGTAAAATGCATACTTACTAGGTGGAGGCAGAGCCCTGAGTACAAATAGTGACTTGTACTTGCAAAACTACAGACGTTTAGTCCCGTAAAGGATCTTGAAGACTGTCCTCCAGGCCCTTTTATTTGATACATAAGGGGTCTTGGGCCCAGACGGGGGATGTGAGGTGCCCACACTTGCAGGATGAAAACATTGGCTTCCAGGCCTGAAGCCACTGTTGTTTCAGCTATGTGGCACTGACCTAAAATAGCTTTGCATTTCATACTAAGCTGTAGGTCCCCTTACTTCCTCATCAAAGGCATAATCAATCATCATTTGCAAGGCACTCATTTTAAGAACTAGGAAATGAATTTCCCCAATGTCATTACATTTTAATTTGCCAGGAACTGCTGATTTGGGAAGCGGAACCTCTTAAGAAGAAGGTCACCAAAATGCATCCTGGCATCAACCACGCTTCTCAAACTCAGTGTGAGTCTAGAGCAGTGGTTGGCAAACTTTCTTCTGTAAAAGTCCAGATAGTAAATACCTTAGGCTTTGTGGGCCGTATTATAGCAACTACACAACTGCTCTTGTAGCAAGAAAGCTGCCGTAGACAATACATAAAGGAATGGGTGCGGCTATGTTCCAATAAAACTGTTCACGAACAGTGAAATTTGAATTCTATATACTGTTCACATGACAACAAAATCTTCTTTTTTTTTTATTTTTTAAAGTAATTTAAAATATAAAAACTATTCTTAGCTCACAGCTATAGAAAAACAGATGGTGGACTGGATTTGTCCCTTATGCCGTAGCTTGCTGATCCCTGGTGCAGAGTAAGATACTTGTAACTCTTTCTCAATATGGTTTGTACTATTAAGGAATATATATTTGGCCACTGAAGAATTCTTTTAAGCACAAGTCCTGTTTTTCATTGTATTCCATGAAAAAATATCTAGATGTTTCCTTATAGAGAAATCTCCAAGATATTTAAAGGTATGGAGTAAATTTATTCTTTCCCTCCTATATTATAATCTTCTTCAGAAGGGTACTATGTTTTATTTGTCTTTAAATCAATGGTATATGGCAAACTACCAAGCCCATATAATCAGCATCTCATAAAAGATTCTTTGGGTAGAATAAACCATGACAATGGCCTCTTTAGGATACTTCAAATTTTCCCTCTCACTGTAGACTTCATGATTCCAAGCTTGGTTTCAGTACTCTTATAAATTTTCTTTCATTGATTCGTTCGTTTAATAAATATCTCACGAGCACCTACAAGATGGCATTCAAGGCTCCCTATGATCTGCTGTGGTGGAGATGAGATTCTGGTCTCATCTCATGATGTGCCTCCCTACACATTCATTCATTTATTCAGTGAATATCCAGTGACTGTTGGCAGTCTGCAATGTACCAGTGGCTGTCCTAGCTCCTGAGAATAAGTAGTGACCAAGCCAGTTAGAATCCCTGTCTCCGTGGAGCTTTCAGCCTGGTGAGGATACTATTAAAAACAATCACAAACAACGAATGACTTACAAGTTTAACAAAGGCTAGGAAGGAAGAGAGCAGAGCACTGTGAGCTGGGGTCTGCTCTCTACTCCAGTCACACTAGATGTCATGTTAGACCCCACAGAGCCTTAGACTCCCGTGCTGAACCCTCCGCCTGATACAACATACTGCTTCTCACATTCTGGGTAACTCCAGCCTTCGACACTTAAAGGTCCCAGGGATGAGCCCTTTCCCTTAAAATCCGTCTACAACTCCAACTTCCCAAGCTGAGTTCGTTGTACTCACTGCAATGCTCCTGCAGCGCGCTGCCCTTCTCTGATCGCTGTCTTTAGATTTGTAGCCCTTGGAGTACTGGTACACATTGCCGCCACTGTTCCAGTCGCCCAGCACAGCGTCAGGTCCACCAGAAAAGCGACATTGAACACACGTATGAATAAATGAGTAAGAACGTGCATGCATCCTGGTGGCGAGCCAGGTTTACCATGCACGGAGAGTTGCTCATGGGAGTGTTTATATTATGCACTAGAAATGGGTCAGCGCTTTTCAGATACTTTCCACTCCTCTCCCTCCACCCACACCCCCAACACACTCGCATCTCAATTTCAAAGCAACATCATTTTCGGTTTCTCCTTTATTCCGGAAAACTCACCTTTACAGAGGAAGGTCAAGTTGCTTTGCTCTCATTGTTTTAGTTAAGGACTCTGACATCCTACCCCTTTTTCTTCAGACTGACTCTGCTCAGCAATTCCAGAAGAAAACTCCCCTCTTATGTGAATGGGGGCTAGGAAGGCAGCAACTTGCTGGGACTCAGCAATCTTCAGAGTCCAACAGAATCCGCCTAAAACATCACTCTCTGTCAAGAGATGACACGTTTAACCCCGATTAACTCACATCTTAAGTTCAAGACTCCTCGTTTACTAACATGAATCAATACTTTATCAATGATGTAAATTCAAACCAATGACATTGCTTGACAGTTTTGGAATTAAAAACAGTATTAAAATTCTGCCAAGTGAGATGTCACTCGGAGCCAGACTGTGCTCCTGTCAGGAGATGTTGCAGGGTGATCATGTTTTGCTTTTTTTATAAGGTTGAATAAAAATCCCTAGATGGTTTACTGAAAGTGGGAAGAAGACAAAACACATGTCCAGATTCTTCAAGTTGCTCCTTAGGGCTGCTATTTATGAAAACTAGTGAAAAACATTTAAGAGAGGATAAATGAGCAACTAACCCTCCTACCTCTCATTGGGAGATTCCAGCCTAGAGAGAGCATGCAACATGTTCAGGGTTCCACGGAAAATGGGAGGGTGGGCAATAGTCCTAGGGGGCATGACTTTGAACGTGGATCTAAATCCAGGTCCGTTTCTGTATAACCACCAGCAACTTACCTAGTTTCTAAAAGATTTGTTTCCTCCATCCGTGGAATGGACACATGCCTCACTACAGTGAAGACCTTTGTGAGCGTCACACAAAAAGTACAATAGTGTATGTGGAGTGCTTGGCGCCAGGAGTGTAGTAAGTGCTCAGTAAGTATTAGCTAATGTTATTCTCACTTCCACGACCAGATGTTTCAGTGTTTCATGATTCGCAGTCCAGTTTCAGTGTTCTTTTGAATTTTCTTTTGTTCATTCGTTCATTTGCTCAGTGCGTATTTGTTAAGCATCTGCAAGGTGCCTGGAACTGTGTTACATCACAGAGGAGGTTGTGAGGAATGGGCAAGACACAGCCTCTCTTTTCATGAAGCCTACGGTACTCCGTAACCCAGCACAGGCAAATATGTCATTTTTCAATACAGACATTCAAACAATCTCAAGCTTTCTCTGATATGAGCAGTTAGTCTACCAAGAATTCTCCTTCTGTGCTTGGCTCATAGTAGTTGCTCAGTAAATGCCAGTTGAATGAATAAATGTCAGTCGAATGTAACGATGGTTAATGGCAACGAATATCTCATATTCTCAAACACTGGGGAATGAGTCAGAGGCAGCGGCCCCTTTTTTAATGTTCTCATGAGATTGTGTTGTGTATGCATACATGTGCTTTGCAAAGAAAATATCCCGTGGAGATTTTAGCACGTTAGATTCAAATTCTGCGACGAAACTTTATATCCAGTTGTCATGGCAAGTGTGGTATTGAGATAATTAGATACTACCCTGAGTGTTAGGAAGGGCCAGTCGTTTCTGGAGAGGATTTTGATTGGAGAAAGAGATTCCTGTTGAACTTCAGGTCCTACCCCTCCTGGTCACCCCTCTCAGAAGGAGAGCCGTAATCCACCAGCCCTTCTGTATTCGTTTGCTAGCACTGCCGTAACAAAATACCACAGACTTCGTGACCTAAACAACAGAAATGCATCGTCTCGGTTCTGGAGGCTTGATGTCCAAAGTCAAGGTGTCGGCAGGGTTGGTTCCCTCTAAGGGCTGTGAGGGAAGGAGCTGCTCAAGGCCTCTCTCTGGCTCATTGATGGCCATTCTCCTGTTCGCATTGATGTTTCCCCTGTATCTGCCCATTGTCTTCCTTCTATTTGTCTTTCTGTCCAAATCCCCTCTATTTACGAGGATTCCCTCTCTGAAGACCCTGCCTCCAAATAAGGTCACATTCAGAGGTGATGGGAGTTAGGACTTCAGTGTATGCATTTTAGGGGAACATAACTCAGTCCATAACACCTTTTCACGGGCAAGGGACACTGGATCCTACTAGCATGCTGTATGTGACTTCCAAGGCATTAGAAAGCTGTTATCAGTAGTCCTGTTACATATAGAAGAAAAAAGTGAGACCCAGGGAAGTGAAGCTACTTGCATCAGGTCAGATCGCTAAGAGAGTTGGAATGTCCTCATCGTATATGGTACCCCAAAATGCTAATGCCCATTTTTATCTGACCATGTCCAGATGTTTCATGTTTCTTTTACGGTACAGGGAGAATCTCAAGCAGAAGAATGGCTATTGTGATTTTAGTGCTCACATCCATTAGGGGATGGGCAAAGTCTTCCAGATTCCCCCAATATTAACTGAAAATCTGTTTTTTGGAGTCCTGGCAGGGCCAGCAATAAAAGAGATCCAAAGCCTACTTACCTTCCAGGCAGTGAACCTATATGGCCACCAAAGCTATCATTTTCTTGCCTCCTGAAAATGAAATGTTAATTTCCCCACTAAGACCCTCCACAGATTTAGTTTGTAAGGCTAATAACAGTTAGATAAGAACAAGGGGAATGCCATCCTTGCTTTGATGTATGATCACAAAAAAGAACTACCTTTAAAATTCCCTTCAAAAGGGGTGATGTTTATGAATCCACTTTCCGTGGGGATTATTAAGGGATTGTCAAACCCTGGTGTGATTTCAGTGACGCAGAAAAACAACAGCCCCCTCCAGTGAGCCAGTGCAAACGCAAGCTCACGCGTGGTGCTGCTCTCACCCTGTAGTACCAGCCCTGGTGCCTGGAGCTGCCCCAGCCCGCTGGGCCTCTTAGGGCATCCAGACCGTTATTTCCTTCTCTTCTTGCTTATTAATTAATTGATTTGTTTGTCTCTTGTGGTCTTGATTTGAAAAGTGAAGTATACAATGGGAGACTTTTCACCAACATTATCAATCATAGCCCTGCCTGGGCCTTGACAACAGAAATACCAAAGATATTGAGTAGCTTGGGGTGTCATTGGTGCTTTATTTTCCAAGTCTATGTAAAATAGGCGACTGGACTTGACTTCCTAATAAAGGCTGCCTTCACAGCAGCTGGGTTTTGTCTGCAGAAAAAGTTGTCAGCAATAGAGTTTATAGCAACATCATTCAAAGGCAGGAGAAGAATAAAATATCTTTGTTTTTATGTGTCAGTTACTGGTTGCCGGATATATAATGTGTGCTGTTTCATATTGCATCCAAATTTTTTTAAAAAATAAATTTATTTGTTTTTATTTTTGGCTGTGTTGGGTCTTTGTTCTGTGCACGGGCTTTCTCTAGTTGCAGCAAGTGGTGCATTGGCTTCTCATTGTTGTAGCTTCTCTTGTTGCCAAGCACGGGCTCTAGATTGCAGACTCAGTAGTTGTGGCGCACGGGCTTAGTTGCTCCGCGGCCTGTGGGAATCTTCCCGGGCCAGGGATCGAACCCGTGTCCCCTGCATTGGCAGGCAGATTCCCACCCACTGCACCGCCAGGGAAGCCCCTGCATCCAAATTTTAAATTAGGTTTTGTATACCCATTTTGCTAATGAGAAAACCGAGGCTCGGGCAAATTAAGTAATTTTGTCAGATTTGTGCAACTCATTTAGGCTCCAAAGCATAGATTCAAACCCAGATGGGCCTAATTTTTCCTACTCCGCTATGATCCCACTCATTATAAGATGTCCATATTAACCTACACATCTGCTCATTCATAGGTCTGGTGACTGGTTACTGCCTTTGTGCTTCTAAACTAATTTCCTTTATCCATGACGAAATGGATCAGTTCTATGAAGAACGCCATAAGAGATATAGTCCCGGAAGTCTGACTGTTTGTTAGATTTTCCCTCATTTAGGATGAGGTTTAATGTTATTCACGTTAGACTCTTCAAGGAGAAGTTCTGTGAATGTAATCTTCTCTGTGAAGAAAACTGGAAGATCCAGCATCTAGATTCTTATGCCTTGGCTGGCATTCAGTTTCTGGAGAGCAGTGGGGTGGAAGAAGCACAGGCCTGTGAATAGTGAAACCTGAGCTCTGTGTTCTCCTCCTCCTTTGACCATTTATTTGTATGACCTTTGGTAACTCACTCAAGTCAGAAGATGACATTTGTGAAGTGAGTAAAAAGTGGGTGTGCTATTATTTAAAAGCACATGAGTGAATGCATGGTTGCACTCACCCCTCCCCACGTGCTGTATAAGTATGTTTAATTATAAATGCTCCATAATTATTGGAACCCTATTAAAAATCAGCTTCTGTCCTAGAGCTCTTGTAGACTTTAAGTCTTAAAATTATTCTTATTTAATAGATAAGATGATTGAAAGTCACAGAGATTGAAAGAATTTCCATGGTCACACCATGGTGAAGTTACAAGTTAAACTCCAGAGTGTCTGGAATTCATATTCCTTCTACAATATATATTCCCCCATCTAGGGTCATCGGAAAGATTTGACCATGATTCATATAAATGCAACTTTAAACTTGAAGTTGAATCTAAAGGAAGTTCAGTAGATGGTCCACCCTTTTGATGGGGTATCTGAAAAGGACAATTAAATTTCAGAGGTGCTTCTCCAGGCCACAGAAAGATGAAGACCATTGGTGTACATGGCCAGGCAAACAGACAGAGGTCTTAGTCTTCCAGAGATTCCCTGATCTTGAAGGTGCCCAAGGAGAGTGGGACAAGCAATCACCAGCTTCATTGACAGCATTTGTTTCCATTCTCATGAGTAGAACAAGATAGTCCATCACCAACTACCCCACCTGCCTTGAAAATGTGGCTTGTTAACGAGCCGGACACCTGCCACACCAATTTTCCAGTTCCCATTTGACTACAGCTCTACTTTTGTGGCAGGGAGTTCCTGCAAGGGAGGCTTGATGACTTGATCTAAACAAACAACTGTGACCATAGCCTACCTTTGCTACACAGCTGTGAGTCCACCTTTAAAGGGTGGGATTTTTTGGCATCTCTTTTAGTTACCATGTTCTATTTCTGTTCCTTTTTAGGCGTATCTTATATTGATAAAACAAAACACCTCACACCCTTTCTGGAAAGACTAGGGCTCAAGTAGTTTGTGAATAAATAAAAGTGAGTTAAAGGTGGAGGGTAGTTCCCATCACCAGATCAGAACCACCCATAGGAGTCTCTTCAGATGTATTTCCATAATTCTAAAATTACCTCTCCCTGTTTTCACGTGTGCTAGTTTTTGCCGGATGCATACGCGTTCCTCATCTCATACTGAAACTGTAATATTTATTTATTTAACAGTCATCAATTAAGCACCTACTAAGGGCCAGACAGAGGGGTAAGTGGAAGAGAAGCTCTGCCACCTGTAAATTCATGGGGTGAAAGGCAGATATGAAACATAGGCTAATATGGTGTATTGTAAAGACCACCTCCCTTGGTGGGCGGGACATGTGAATTGCATCTTCATTTCACGTAATTTAATATTTTCTTATCTTTCTGTCACATTTCACATTTCAGTTCATTCTACAACTTACTCATCTCCCTTAAATACTGCACCAAATATATTTTTCCCCCAACCTCTCCCAACCTAATTCAAAAGTTGTCAAGGGTTCTCTGTTACCTGTAAAATCAAGAATAGATCTAAGGGTGCCCTGGATGCTCGATGCCCTGCTATGCACCAAGGCTTATCTTCCACAATCCCCTCTGTCAACGTTGCCTTCCACACAAGCTTGTTTTATCACTGTCCTCGTGCTCATCGGAAAACTCATTCTTACTCATAACCAGCTATGAATCCCTAATCTTCACTTAAGCCCCAGCTCTAGACACAACTCCCTCCAGATCTTCCCCAACTAACACCATGAAATCTTAGAGTTGTCTGAATCATCTGTGAAAGTTTGAAAGTTTCATTGCCCATCTCTGAGAGGATGAATAGTATCATCCCCGCTCAACATTCCGTAAACAGTGATCCCAGTATTTTAAGGAAGGTGCACTCGTTGTTGAATTTTTCTTATCTCTAGGAATTTCTTTTTATGCAGCCCCGTTACTTCTCTGGAACAACATTCACACTGGTTCTGCTCTGCCTTTTGGAAGAGAAAAACAATTGTATCATCTTTTCATCTCCTACCCTTCACAAGGTTGCTGGCAGCCATTTTTCTACCATCATCATCCTGCTCAGATCTCTCCTTCTCCAGCCTGAATATTCAAATGGCTTCACTCCTCCTGGGAAAATGCTGGGCTTTCTCAGTGCTGCATTCACATGCAATACCCCAGGGCAGCATACAAGCTCAGAGCAGTCCTTTTTTTTTTTAACATCTTTATTGGAGTATAATTGCTTTACAATGGTGTGTTAGTTTCTGCTTTACAACAAAGTGAATCAGCTATACATATACATATATCCCCATATCTCCTCCCTCCCTCCCACCCTCCCTATCCCACCCCTCTAGGTGGTCACAAAGCACGGAGCTGATCTCCCTGTGCTATGCGGCTGCTTCCCACTAGCTATCTATTTTACATTTGGTAGTGTACATATGTCCATGCCACTCTCTCACTTCGTCCAAGCTTCCCCTTCTCCTTCCCATGTCCTCAAGTCCATTCTCTACGTCTGCATCTTTATTCCTGTCCTGCTCCTAGGTTCATCAGAACCATTTTTTTTTTAGGTTCCATATATATGTGTTAGCATACGGTATTAGTCTTTCTCTTTCTGACTTACTTCACTCTGTATAACAGACTAGGTCCATCCACCTCACCACAAATAACTCAATTTCGTTTCTTTTTATGGCTGAGTAATATTCCATTGTACATATGTGCCACATCTTCTTTATCCATTCATCCGATGATGGACACTTCGGTTGTTTCCATCTCCTGGCTATTGTAAATAGAGCTGCAATGAACGTTGTGGTACATGACTCTTTTTGAATTATGGTTTTCTCAGGGTATATGCCCAGTAGTGGGATTGCTGGGTCATATGCTAGTTCTATTTTTATTTTTTTAAGGAACCTCCATACTGTTCTCCACAGTGGCTGTATCAATTTACATTCCCACCAACAGTGCAAGAGGGTCTGCTTTTCTCCACACTCTCTCCAGCATTTATTGCTTTTAGATTTTTTGATGATGGCCATTCTGACTGGTGTGAGGTGATACCTCATTGTAGTTTTGATTTGCATTTCTCTAATGATTAGTGGTGTTGAGCGTCCTTTCATGTGTTTGTTGGCAATCTGTATATCTTCTTTGGAGAAATGTCTATTTAGGTCTTCTGCCCATTTTTGGATTGGGTTGTTTGTTTTTTTGATACTGAGCTGCATGAGCTGCTTGTAAATTTTGTAGATTAATCCTTTGTCAGTTGCTTCATTTTCAAATATTTTCTCCCATTCTGAGGGCTGTCTTTTCGTCTCGTTTATGGTTTCCTTTGCTGTGCAAAAGCTTTGAAGTTTCATTAGGTCCCATTTGTTTATTTTTGTTTTTATTTCGATTTCTGTAGGAGGTGTGTCAAAAAGGATCTTGCTGTGATTTATGTCATAGAGTGTTCTGCCTATGTTTTCCTCTAAGAGTTTGATAGTGTTGGCCTTACATTTAGGTCTTTAATCCATCTGGAGTTTATTTTTGTGGATGGGAGTGCTCTAATTTCATTCTTTTACATGTAGCTGCCCAGTATGGGGCTGGCACAAAAACAGAAAGATAGATCAATGGAACAGGACAGACAGCCCAGAGGTAAACCCACGCACACATGGTCACCTTATCTCTGATAAAGGAGGCAAGAGTATACAATGGAGAAAAGACAGCCTCTTCAGTAAGTGGTGCTGGGAAAACAGCGTAGTCCTTTTTATAGAAGGTGGTTGGCCTGTCTCTTCTCTCCTTCATTGACTTTGTTATTCAGACTAAGTTCATAATTATTTTTGCAGCAGCTATTTCATTCTGGTGTTCCTGAGACCAAAGTCAACAGGACAACCCACTTTTTCTGCAGAGACTGCCACTTAGACAGACCCTCTCCAGCCAGTGCTCAGATAATAGAATTATACTCGATCTAGATAAGCCCGTGCAGTTCCCACCCCACCACGCTCTGCCTCCACAGAGTAGTTTGCCTGCTTCCCTAGGGTGCTAAACATAGAAAATTTCAAAAGCATGAGCAAAAATCACAGATATTGAGAGTTGGCCTGAAATATGTAAACGTCATCTAATTCCAACTGACCAAAGTGTCAGGAGTAAGTTATGTTTTACATGTCAGCCTAATAATAGTTAATAATGATGCTTTGTATTATCCACTGCTTTTCCTCCAGAGACATTGGCAGAGTAACGTAAATCTAACATCGATATTAAAAAAATAACCCCCTGAATTAACACCAGCCTGACATCCCCCCCAAAACCAGAATGCATAATAAAAGGCTCTCTGACAGCCCGGAAATGAATGGTTTTGCAAAGCATGAAAATTTGGCCTGGAGGATGACAAGAAAAGTAATATTTCACCTGTGACTAGTTCTAACTCCTACCCTCAGGGTGGGTGTCGCTTTAATTTTGACTCTGGAGAAAAGTAGAGAAGTGAAAGGTATAGAAAACACAGTGAAATTTGGGCAAGGCTACCACCTGGGAGAAGAAAAGCTGAGAGCAGAAGTTGGCTGCCTGGACAGAAGAGAAGGGACCCATTGGCAGGGAATTTTGAGAGCCACTCTATGAGGGGTACAAAACAATGGTGCATCCCTCCCTTCCAAGGGATACTAAGTAAAATAGACATTACTCTCTAGGGCTTTGAACAAAAAGTAATGATTTCTGGGGAATGTAAACAGTTGCCCAGTCCTATAGATATCAGTGGATTCAGGTTAAGATTGAGGAAAACAGCAGGATTAAGGGAAGAGCTGACATCTGCATAAGAGAGTTATTAGGCATAAATTAGTATATGTAAACACCTCATCTGAAACACTGCCGCAGCTGCCATAAAAATAATTTATAGATGAGCAATTTTAAGGAGTAATCATGCCTTAAGCACAAGTAACAAAGTTCTAACGGTAAAATTTTAAACATAAACAGCAGACCAAACTATGAGAAAATAAAGTACAGAACTTAATTATAAGTCTTTCTATCTCTGCAAGTAAACCATGGAATTATTGGTGCAAAAATAATTTAATATATTAACAGATTAACCAATATTCCTAAAGCCAGGAAATAAAATACGATCTTGTTTTCTCCCTCACTCTCTCTCTCCTACCCCAACTCCCAAATTTGTCTAGCACTTAAGTGTGGAAAGAAATAAAACGTATGATTCCTAAACAGTCTCTGCTCTCAAGGAGCCAGGAGAATCATCAGGGAGACAATGCAGCAACATAAGTAACCAAAATCTAAGGGGGAAGGGACCTGATGACACAATGTGAAGATACTGGGCTCTCTAGGGTCATTGGAAGGATGATCTCCGCAGGGAGTGGGAATCAGTCAGGAAGATCTTGAAGATACAGAAAGGGCATCCTCGGCTGTATACACATCCACAGCAAAGACATCTGAAAAGAACAGAAGATAGAGCATTGCCAGTCTCGGATACAGGGGGGCATGACTGCCACTGTTTACTGGCACATTCCATGGTGTACTCGTGGTTATCTGTTTGCGTTTTAATCCGCACAATGATACTATCTGGCAATATTCAATCTGTCATGATAGCAAACTTTTATTAAGCAGTTGCTATATGATCATCTTTATGCTAAGTACTTTGCACTTTGTGCTAGGTTGATCATAATGGTGGCCCCAGTTACTGGCCTCCCTGTACCCAGGTCCCTTTCTGTAACTTTCAAACCCCCTTGTCTCTGACTTTGGCCTTGCTTTGTGGCAGAAGTGATGTTCTACTAGGTCAGAGCCTAGGCCTCAATGGCCTTTGAATCTCAGTCTCTCTCTCTCTATTCTGTCCATCTACCATGAGAACAAGTCCAGGAGAGCCTGCTGCAGAATAAGACACCAGGTGGAAGAGAACCCAGTTTTCCAGCCAGGACCAGACTAGACTACTCTTCAGCTGCCTAACTCTCAAACATATGAAAGGACACAGCCAAGGTCAGCAAAGCTTCCTACCCATCTTGTAGCTGATGCTGCATAATAATGACGCATAAGTGAGCCTAGCTAAGACAGAACTGCACAGCTAACCCACAGACTCACGAGCAATAATAAAGCGTTTTTGTTTTAAGCCACTGAGTTTTGTTAGTTTGTTATGCAGCAGTAGTTAGCTGATATACATATACTCTTCACAACAAACTGTGAAAATACTCCTATGCAGCCCCATTTTATAGGTAACTGAAGCTTAGAAAAAATCACATCATTTGTGCTAAATCCCATATAGTAAGAAAGCATAAGAGTAAGGATTTACATGCAGGCAGCCCTTTCCTAGAGCCAGAGCTCTTAACCACTTTGCTATACTGACTGCCCATTATGATCCAAATTTTGCAGTTAAATTCGAAATAGACCAAGTCTGGCACAGACTCAAGAGCAAAAGCAAGCTGCAAAGCCAGGCCTGCCTGACTGCAGCCCTGGTGCTGTTTCTGCCACACGAGCCCCTCCCACACAGACGGATAGCACTGAGAAATAAATCTCATGGTGAAGGAAGGTTGAGATCAGAACATGCAGGCTTTTGGACACCAGGCCAAGAGAGCTTTACCTATGTTTTGAGATGTTAAGCAGTCGTACAGTTATTTGAGCAGGGGCAGTACAAGAGCAGGTATCTCTTTTAGAAAGTTTAAGAGGCAGCAGGGGTACTTTCAAATAAGCCATAACCCAAGAATGAATTTGGTATTTGTGTTTTCTCTCTCTGAAGAAAATGGACCTCTCTTTAGCTTAAAAATAAATTCAGGATGAATAAACCTCTAAAACTTCAGGGGCTAGGTCAGAAAGTTCTCTCCCATGCAGAGCATAAATGCCAACTTTGTGGAAACTTGAAGTGTCCATGTTTTTTAAAAATCATAAAATATGTTGGCAAACTTGACTTCCACAAGGACCCCTACCGTGAGGATAATCTTAATCCAGCACAAAAGAAAAATATTTACAGGAACTGAGGCTGGCAAGTTGCTCTCCCCTGTGTTATGTGATATACTGACTCCCCTGATTATGTGACAGTTTGATGGGCATGGTAGGAAAAAAATGCTTCAGAGTATAAATATTAATGCTTAATGATTTGTGTAAACTGCACAGCAAAAACAAAAGTAGAGATATAAGTTTTTCACATATTTTGCCTTGTCCACAGTGTATGTTATTTACCCCACGTTTTCCATTTTTACAGCTCGTCTGTGTGACTAGGAACAATATTTCTCAAATCCTGAATTCTCATATAAGTTTTACTTTTTTGAAACAGAATAGAATTGAAGCTGGTTTGCAAACTGGCATCTCAGGCATTAAAATTGAGCTTTAAAAGAGTCTTTTGTGAGTATTACGTGGTATCAGAAGGAATCATTGGCAATATCAAAAAGCATCAATGCATTTCCAAAACTATTTTTAAAGACCATTCCAAATGATACAGTCTCCATGGAAGAAAAATGTGTCCAAATTCCCTTCTGGACATCATCTGTAAGTTGGTGGATACTGGCCTTATTCCACTCTTTGAATTTGACAACATGGCCCTCAATGGTGACACGAGAAAAGAAGTTCCTCTATTCTTTGCTAGAGGTAGAAAAGAAGCTGAGTTCTTGCTCGTGTACCCTGCATGCCATGCCCTTCCCTCCTGCCACCACTGCTCACACCTGTGTCCTTGAACAACACTAATGTACTCCTCTGCTGCTTTTTCCCACCAGCCGTATATTCTTAAGTTACAACATGTAGCCAAACGGAGAATGGACTTAGTGTGAGTTGGTAGCTTACCTGGCTGGTTCTGGTCAGCCCCAGTCAGGTGGGAACCCCTGGCCAGGCTACAGCACTGAGCACACAGAGTTAATGGCAGGAGAGGTCTGCGGTGTCATGTTCCACCCTAAGACTCTTCATTCACCTGAACAACAGACATTTCTGGCACACATACATGCTGCCAGACCTTGTTCTTGGTGCTGGGGCTGCAGCAGTGTGGAGTGCAGCAAGACAGACATGGCCCTTGGAGGCCACAGGACAGAGACAGATAACAAACAGACAGCAAGTACCAGAACAAGGTATTGATGGTGATACGTGCTCTGCAAGGAGTAAATACGGTGATACAGGAGAGGGCAACTCTACAGCAGAGGGTACCCATTATAAGGAGATGACACTGGAGTGGAGCTCTGTGTGCTGAGGCAAAGCTAGTCATGTGAGGGTGAGCAGAGCACCTTCCAGTGAGAAGGAAAAGGAAATGCAGAGGCTGCAAGATGAGAGGGAGCCTGGCGTGGTTGAGGAACTGGAGCAGGTGGGAGAAGAAGAGGCCGGTAGAGTACACAGGATCCAGATCACTTAGGCATCCGCCAACTGTAGCAAGGAGTGGTAAGTGTTTTGAAGGTTGCAAGCAGAGGTGACATGTGGTCTAATTCATTAAATCTTAAATCCTCACTAAAGATTAGGGCTTCCCTCCAATCTCTGCTTTGTAGAGGAGTTCCCCATAGAAGGATTCTCTACTTCCTTGCTGGGGCTGAAGCCTCATCCTCACCCCAGGGATTCTGCTTCCTGCCTGGGTCCCTACTTGGTTGCCCCTCCTTCTCTCTGACCTTGGTGATCATCACTATCTAGATATCGCTTCTCCATTACCCTCCCTTCAGTTCAAACAAGCTCAGACAGTCACGCTGGCTAAGCCTGAACTCAGTGTGCTATCTCTTTGCACGCTGGTTGTTGAACCACTGTGAGTCAGCCCCAGAGTCCGGATGGGTCTCCACGCTCTTCCCATTTTCACTAACCTGTGCCGCACATGTCCTAGCATGCCTTCTGAGGACTCAACTCATGAGAGATACTCTAATGCTTAGTATCTCCAAATAGAAACAACCCAAAGTAGAAGAGAGATACATTGTATGCTTTGTCTTGTTCTGGTCATGTGAATCTTAATTGTTATAGGTAGACAGGGTTTCCCAATCCTAAATAGAACATTAGTCCTTCCTTCCTTCCTTCCTTCCTTCCTTCCTTCCTTCCTTCCTTCCTTCCTTCCTTCCTTCCTCCCTCCCTCCCTCCCTCCCTCCCTCCCTCCCTCCCTCTCTCCCTCCCTCCCTTCCTTTCTTCTGTCTTTTTTCTGTCCTTTCTTCCTTTTCTCCCATCTTTACTCTTTTCATCCTTCCTACCTCAATATCTATAAGAAGGATAGAATCCTTTAATGATTTATGAACATGATAATCCTGGTAATAATACTAATAATGATTATGATGATAATAAAATAATCATAGCTGGCGTTTATTGAACATTTAAATGTGCCAGGCATTGAACCAAGCCCCTTATATACATATAATCTCATGAATCCTCACAACTCTAATGGGTAGTGTTAATATCTCTATTTTAAAACATGAAGAACTCGAAACCTTTTAAAGGTTAAGGCACTTGTCAAGGCTGCCCAGGAGGGCAAAGGCCAGAACTGGTTGGTCCAAATGCAGAGGCTGTGTTCTTCACTGTACTTTTTGTGGTGGCTTGTATTGCTAAGCATGACTGAGCCTATGTCCCGTACTGAGAACTTTGTAAAATATGCACATGTAGAGACAAAGCATCTTTAACTCTCATGTGGAACGAGATGGCTGTAACTAAATGAAGGGCTCCTGGATCTAGGCAGACAGGCAGTTCTGATATTCACCTCTCCTTCCTCCTCCTAGAAGTGCTGATAGAAACCCTCAACCACTGTGTTTGGTGGGGAAGGTCTGGCCCACTTGGAAAAAGCCATTGTGTGTGTGTGTGCATGTTTTTACATGTATCACTCTGTGTCGTGAGTGCTGAACCACCGCAGATTCCCTGTCCTTCACTCTGAGGTCAGTTTACATCAATAAGGCGATATCTCCATCAATTTCTGTTTCCCCACAAGATGCTCTACCTACTGCTGGCTGTGCTTCTTTGCATGTTCAAAGGGAAATCTCTGTTTTGCTAACCTGAACCCTTCATTTACCCCACACTCTCCCTCCAGTGGTCCTGGTGGCGATGGTGGTAGTGTATGTGTTGGGGAGGGAGGGGTCCATTCATTCTGACCACTGTGGCTTAAGGAGGGACGTTTTAGGTCCTCTTCTGAGGGATCCTCAAACCAATTTGAGGTTTATGCCCAAAACCAGATTATCCATTGGACAAATACAGCCACCATAATCCTTCTTTCCTCTTCAGCCTCATTAAATACCCCCGTCCCCAGTCTCAGCAGTACCCCACGGGTGTGATAATATAATCACCGTATGCCCATTAGCGGGTTGGCTCAGTTGCAGCATTTACTTTCAGAATAAGTACACCTTCGAGATGACTTCTTTATAAAAGAATGCAATTTAAAATAAAAACCAGAGGAGTTTTGTATTTTAAGTTGTCGATCACCAAAGAAACAGGTCCTATTATCATTAACTTTCCTCTATCAAATAAGACATCATTGCACAGAGGTATATATTTGACTAGGCAAAGTACACAAAGAGACATACACACAAAATCATCATGCACAATAGTCTCTAGGAAATTAGAGTCCAGGAGGAAATATTCTTATGCTTTAGGAAGCCTTTGTAGCCTAGAGAATTGTTTCTGAAGAAGATACTAACACTAAAATGACAGCTAGACACTTCTGTTTGTCTTGTGAGTTGTCACTTTTTAATATATTTTTAATATGGTGATATTGCATGTGTTTGGTCAAATTAGGGTGTATGTTTTTCCATATAAGTGAATTTTCCAGATAACTGGACCTTAGCATTTACCCCATTGGAAATGGCTTATTTTAAGTTTTTTTTTTTTAAAGGGAAACCATTATTTAATGTATCAAATACTTCTTTGCTTTTTGAAACAGAAAATACAGAAACCAAGTTAACCTTTCCTTAATGTCACAGACTACCATTATCAGTAGTTGTGGCAGAGAGAAAAAGTCCTGTATTTGAAATTATTTGATGCTATGCCATGTTTATACTTTGCCGCTCTTCACAGAGAATTTGAGGCAGTTTAGAAAATTATATGTACTACAAAAGAAAAAGAGCAAATAATTGAAGGAATCAAGATGAAGGGAAAATAGGAAAGCCAGGGAAAATATCCACGAGAGAGATCCTGTCTTCATGTTCTGGTTCCAAGTGCTGGAAGTCCAGCTTTGAGTTACTAGAGGACCAACGAGGAAGTAATTTCTGCATTATAAAATACCGCAGTAGTGAGGAATGGTGGAAATGGCCTTAACGTTGACCAGAATTAGCTCCTGAGCACTGTCAGGACCCTCTCTGTAGGCTTCTCATCTGTTTTTCTATGCACTGGATCCTTATTTTTCTACTGTGAAAAGTGGGTGCGGTGATTTGGCTCATAGGAAAGCATGCATTTTTCTACCAGTTCTGGTGGAAAAATCTTGGAATAGGACTCTGATTGGCCCAGTTTGGGTCACATGAACATACCTGGAGACATCTCTCTTGCTACAGGGATTTTTATTATGATCAAACCAGTCTCATTCTAGTGCCTATATACTTGGGTGAGTCTGTTATCATATAAGGAAAAGAGATGCTATTCAAACAAAAGCAATAGTCACTATATAAGCATTCCACGCTAAATGTCAGCCAGATTTTCACTTAAGCTTTCCAGTGGCCAAAACAAAGCAGGAAACATGGTTGCTTACATGATCCCCAATTTCTGTAACACAACAGAAAGCAGGGGTTGGGAAGACAGTAGAAAAGAAGAGCCAGTTTTCTGAGGGAAACTCAGCTTTTCCTTGAGTTGATGCCAGAGGTTTCTATCACTTGGTGGTTATCTGAATTAGGGGACCATGGAATACCTGAATTTGAAATGTAGAATTTTAAGGAGCTCTGGTCCCAAACTTCCGAAGTTAGAATCGCATTCCCTGGGCTGAGCGCTGACACACAATTGTCTGTTTCTCTTTATCTCGCAATCCTACTCAATCCCACTGGGGTCTGGGCAGTCTGCCTTTGCCAGGATTCAGAACTATTCCTGTTGCAAACAGTAGCAAAAACAAACAAAGGAAACATCCCAGATCTCATACCCATAACAGGGAGTAGAGGCCTACACCCTCTCAGAGGAGTACTCAGACATACAAAAGAGGCTCTAAGAATCCAGAGACCTGAGTAACCCCAAGGAAGCCGTGGTCCCCGACCCGGGCTGCTGTTTTTAGACATAGCTGAACAGCTCGTATTAATCCAAGTGCAAAGATATTCTCCCAGGTTCATGGTCGTGGAGCTGCGGATTGATTCGCACTCTTCTGCCAGGGAAAACATTAAGTGGCCTTTGGGAAAGCTCATATTTGTAGTACACGGAGGGCAATTTGCCCCTCTATTCCTTGGTGACTTACCTCCTCTCCTGATAATTCCATTCTGAACCACAACCTTGCAGGAAGTGCGTGTCGCTTCCTGAGTCGGAGATGCTCTTCCAAGGCCTGTGGGTAGACTTGCATCCACCTCACCCCTCCGCCTGCCCAAAAGCTCTCTCTTTTGCCAATATTAACACCAATTGCAGTTTCCCTACCCGAGACTGTCACTTGCTTATTTCTTTACTTCTGGTCGTTTGTGTGATTGTTTTGGAGGACAGGGTTCCTGGTTCTTTGTATTTGGATCCTTCTTTAAACTAGCAAGTGATCTGCTTTCTCACCTTCACTGAGCCAAGCAGGCAATGGCACCTTTCTGATTGTCTCCTATAGGTTAGAAACCATACAAGAAGACTTATTAGAATCATGTAGAAACATGTATAAAGTTAGAGCCCACTGAGTTCTAAAATGTGTGTGTGTGTGTGTGTGTGTGTGTGTGTGTGTTTAAGGGGCTTTTTGAAAGCCATGCTTAGCTATATCAAGCCCTTCTCATTTATATCTAATTTCAGGACTAAATTTTGGTTAAGTTACCAGAAGCCTGGCATCTGAGTAAGTGGAACATAGCTGTTCTTAAAGAGACATCAAGTATTCTAGAAATTACTCACTCTGCATCTCTTACGATGACTAGTGGATATGTTTTGGGAACAGATCAGGGACCCAAATGAGTTGTTCTTGTGTCCACGGTGAAGAGCATCATCACTTCTCTTGTCCAATGTATTATATGCAAAAGAGAGACACACCTGACTTCTCTTTCAGAGGCACGAGTGTCTTCTGGATGGATATGGAGAGAAGAGCAACCTCCCCTACACATTATTGCTTAGATGAGCCGCCAGAGCGCTGGCATGTTCTGAAGAAGGCAGCAGAGAGGCGTGAGTGGTTGCAGAGGGAGCCCCGCGCCGAGCTGTCCCGGGGGCTCGAGACAGCGTCTCATCGAGATGCCCTGGAACTCGCCCAGCTTTGCTTCATGTGTTCCAAGCTCATTTTGGTATGTGCATTTGCATTTTCTCTGCCTTCCTCGGGGGACATGCTTTAAAGAGAGGGGATTGTGAATTTGAAGTTTCAGAGCTCAGCTTGCTAACACTCCACTAGAGGAAATCGTGGGGCAGAATGACAGGATCACTCCCTGGGCTTTAAGTGCAAGAAAACAAGCCTGCCTGCCAGCCCCACTCTCACCCCCAACACCCGCGCGCGCGCGTGCGCGCACACACACACACACACATCACACACATAGTGAGACTTAAGGCAAATTGCTTAATCATCCCAGACCTGTTTGTCCACCTGCCAGAAGAAGAAGCATGGTGCCCAGCCTCCAGCCAGCTGGGGGTCACGACGATTAAGGGCAAAGTGCCAAACGCAGTGGCTGCTCCATAGTCAGCACTCAATCTTTCTTTCTTTTTTTTTTAAAGTAAGAAGTATAGTTGCATGCCTAGATGCTTTAAGGGCCAGCTGTGATGGTCCTGTCTCCATGAACCTCTCATAATTTCTTCATCTGGAAGTTGGTGCTCTGCAGACCCCTGGATGGGTACAGCCATGGTTTACTTTGTATTTGTACTGTGTGTGTGTGTGCATCTGTATGTGCATCTGTGCTTCTTCTTGGATTTTTTTCAGTCCTTAAATTTACTTGTCCCAGACAGGAAATGTGGCTTTCTGTCTCCCTCCCTCTCTGTCTCTCTCTTTCTCTCTCTCTCTCCCCCATGCTGTGTATACAGGAAGGCTTAATAATTTTGTGACAAGTTTATTTATTTACCACCATGTGAGAGCTATTATTCTGTTCCAGGCTACTTACTAGGCACTTTATATTTGGTATCGTATTTAATCTCTATAACAGCACTAGGAGATGGGTTTTATTAACTGCATCCTTTTAATGACTATTTATATAGTCAATAAGACTATAATGATTTAGACCCCTACTGAGCAAATAAGGGAACCAAAGCTAGGAGGGATTGAATGACTTGCTTGGTATCACAAAACTACCAGGTGGTGGATCTGGGACCCAAACTACTTATCTATGATTCTGACTCAGGCTCCCAATTCTAAGTAACCAATGGCACTCAAAGTGCGGCCCCCAGATCAGTAACATCAGCATCACACAGGAGGTTGTTAGAAATGCAAGTCACTGGGCCCAGCCCCAGACCTACTGAATCAGGAACTCTGGGGGTGGGTCCAGGTGACTTTGATGCTTGCTCAGGTTTGAGAAGCCCTGCCCTGGATGCCATCAAGTCATGCCTGGAAGACAAGGGCCAGGAGGGAGCAATGGTGGGGTGCAGGGGCTCTGGCTCCTGACTGCCTGAGTTCAAAGCTGAGCGCCTCCACTTTCTAACTATGTGCCTCTGGGTATGATATTCATTGTTTCAGTGCCCCCCTTCCCTCATGAGTAAAGTGGGGATAATGACAGACTTCCAGTCACTGTGAAGATAAAATGTATTGATACATGATATAATTAATGATATTGATACATGGTACAAGACACTGAACCAATACCTGGCACATAGTAGGGACTTGGTAAGTATTATTTGTCATTATTATGATTTAAAGATTTAAGATTACTTTTCTGAAATATTTCTTCACCATCCTGCCCAAAGCGTGAATTATTTTGTTGGTTTGATTTATTTTTTTTAGTTGAAGTATAGTTGATTTACAATGTTATGTTAATTTCTGCCATACAGCAAAGTGATTCAGTTATACATGTATGTACATACTTTTTAATATTCTTTTCCATTATGGTTTATCACAGGATATGGAATATAGTTCCCTGTGCTATGCAGTAGGATCTTTTTGTTTATCCATTCCATATATAATAGTTTGCATCTGCTAATCCCAAACTCCCAATCCATCCCTCCCCCACCCCCCAATCCCTTGGCAACCACAAGTCTGTTCTGTATACCTGTGAGTCTGTTTCGTAGGTAAGTTCATTTGTGTCATATTTTAGATTCCACATGTAAGTGATATCATATGGTATTTGTCTTTTTCTTTCTGACTTACTTCACTTATGATAATCTCTTGTTCCATCCATGTTGCTGCAAATGGCATTATTTCATTCTTTTTTATGGCTGAGTAATATTCCATTGTATACACGTACCACTTCTTCTTTACCCATTCATCTGTTGGTGGACACTTAGGTTGTTTCCATGTCTTGGCTATTGTAAATAGTGCTGCAATGAACATTGGGGTGCATTATCTTTTCGAATTATACTTTTGTTCAGATGTATGTCCAGGAGTGGGATTGCTGGATCATATGACAACTTGATTTTTACTTTTTGAGGAACCTCCATACTGTTTTCCATAGTGGCTGCACCAAGCTTTATTTTTTAGGAGAAGGAAAAATCACTCGGGCCTGGCCTTGCTTAGGTTTCTGAATTTCCCTTCTTGTGCTATGTCAGTGTTCTGAGGATTAACAATAGTCTTCTTCTTCTGAATTATCTACCCTTTCCCGAAAGGGGTGTGCTTTCCCTGAAGAAGGGTCCGCTGCCTGGGGTAGTGTAATACGATCTCAGGAGTAAGACTGGAATCTGTCTGCAAACATGAGTCATGTGGCCTTGCGTATGCTCCTTAACATCTGGAATCTTCCTTTTCCTTATATGTGAAAAGGTTGGAAATTATCTTGGGAGGGGACACTAATATTTATTGAGCACTTGCTATGTCCCAGGCATTATTCTAAGTGTTTCATGTGCATTATCTCATGCGAGCCTTAGTTACCTGCAAGGTAGGTAGTAACATCATCTCCACTTTACAGACCAACTGTCCCAGAGTACTCACTTCTTGGTAGTCACACAAATAGGATTGGAGTCCGTAAAGTCTGACTCCCAAGCCAACATGCTTTTTTTTCTTTTTATTGGAGTGTAGTTGATTTACAATGTTGTGTTAGTTTGTGGTGTACAACAAAGTGATTCAGGTATACATATATATGTACATATATTCTTTTTCAGATTCTTTTACATTATAGTTTATTACAAGATATTGAATGTAGCTCCTTGCGCTATACAGTAGCACCTTGTTGTTTCTTTTATATATAATAGTTTGTATAGTTTGTATCTGCTGATCAATAGTTTGTATCTGCTGATCGCAAACTCCTAATTTATCCCTCCCCCTGCTTTCCCCTTTGGTAGCCATGTTTGCTTTCTGTGTCTGTGAATCTGTTCCTGTTTTGTAAATAAGTTCATTTGTATCATTTTCTTAGATTCCACATTTAAGCAATATCATAAGGTATTTGTCTTTCTCTGTCAGACTTACTTCACTTAGTATGACAATCTCTGGGTCCATCCATGTTACTGCAAAAGGCATCATTTCATTCTTTTTTTATGGCTGAACAATGTTCCATTCTTTGTGTATACACACACACACCCACACACACACACACACACACACAAACACACACACACACACATTTTCTTTATCCATTCATCTGTCGATGGACATTTAGGTTACTTCCACATCTTGGCTATTGTAAATAGTGCTGCTGTGAACGCTGGGGTTCATGTATCTTTTTGAGTTAGTTTTCACCAGATATATGCTCAGGAAAGGGATTGCTGGATCATATGGTAACTCTATTTTTAGTTTTTTAAGGAATCTCCATATTGTTTTCCATAGTGGCTGCACCAATTTACATTCCCACGAACAGTGTAAAAGGGTTCCCTTTTCTCCACACCCTCTCCAGCATTTATTATTTGTAGACTTTTTAAAAAATAAATTTATTTATTTATTTTTGGCACCGTTTTGGGTCTTCGTTGCTGCAAGCGGGCTTTCTCTACTTGCAGCGAGTGAGAGCTTCTCTTCGTTGCGGTGCGCGGGCTTCTCATTGCAGTGGCTGCTCTTGCAGAGCACAGGCTCTAGGTGTGCGGGCTTCAGTAGTTGTGGCACGTGGGCTCAGTAGTTGTGGCTCACAGGCTCTAGATGCAGGCTTAGTAGTTGTGGTACATGGGATTAGTTGCTCCGCAGCATGTGGGATCTTCCCAGACCAGGGCTCAAACCCGTGTCCTCTGCACTGGCAGGTGGATTCTTAACCCCTCCGCCACCAGGGAAGCCCGTGTAGACTTTCTGATGACGCCAAGCCAACATTCTTAACCACAACTGTCTCAATGAGTTGTTGAGAGAAATAAGTGAAATGATGAACGTTAAACACAAAATGGTGCCTGACACGTGGAAGTGCTTATTAAATATTAGCTGGAACTAAGAAGGAGAAGGAGAAGGAGAAGGAGAAGAAGAAGAAGGGGAAGAGAAAGAAGAGGGAGAAGAAGAAATAATACTAATAATATGGATGGAAGGGAAGTTTTTCCATTTGTTGCAGGTGGGATTTAATCTCCTGAGAACCAGGTAGAGAGACCTCTGTCTTGCCCACGAGTTCAGTCAGCACTTAGAAAAGATGCCTTCTCTCTCTTCCCCTGCTGGTGCACCATTGGTGTCATTAAGAGACAGTTAACACACATCATCTTTCTTAGCTATTTTTGCCGCCTGCCATCTGGAGTGCCTCAGCTCCCTTGGATGTGTTCACACTAAATCAGCAGAAGAAAGCATTAACTGATTTCTCCATTTCAGATCTGCTCATCTGGGTAACAATGACCTTTAAAACTAGTGTCATCCACCTCATAACCACGTGCCATATGTTGGATGTCAGTTAATAAAGCATATTTAAACTTAGCAGGCTCCGTAATACCTTATGGCTGGCTGGTGATTAATTAGTAACTTCCTTACCAGCATCCTCTGGGCTAAGGCTGACGAGGCGTTTTGTTTGCCACTCAGGGTCCATTTGCCTTGGAACCTCTTGGAGCACACTCTGCGGAGACTTCATTGCGTCCTGAGCTTCCCATCCCATTCACTCGTGGCCTTTGGGGGCAGCACATTTCCTTCTGGAGATAACTTATCCCCACACAGAAGAATGTATACTCGACATGAATCCTTGAACGCCAAGTTCTCCTTTACTGCTCATAATAACCTCACAGGACAAGGGTTTCGGTACCCAGTTATGTCCACTTAGCTGAAGAGGAGGGTGAGAATTGAAGAAGCTGAGCGATTTTTTCAGTTTATGGAAGAATTTAGATTTGAACCTAGCTCACTGACTCCAAATGCCACGACTTTATTTTCATTTATGTTTGTTTTCGCTGAAATGCAAGATATTACGTTGGCTCTGTTATGCTTTCCTCATGCTTGGAGAGTCAGGCTCTGCTCTCATTCATGTCTGCATCAGAATGGGAGGCGTTAATTCCCATTATCTCATCCAGTCTCCTCCCACTCCTGCCCTCCCTTCCGTCACCCTGATGGTCCACACTGGGAGGAATGAGCAGATTCCGACAGTCATCTTGCCCAGGACCTGTGTTTCCTCCTCTGATGACAGTCCATTCACTACCTCAACCAGTAAGCCATGGGTGGACTCTCCTGGGCCCCATGTGATTTACCAGAAATCTTAAATAGCCCTGTTTTTCTGACCACATAGGAGGAACAAATATTAGCCAGTTTACCCTTTCTGAACCTTCAATTTCGAGGGGCTGTATTTGATCCCCAGGAAAGTAACTTCCATTCTTTGGAAGAGGCATTCGAAAGGGATTACCTGGGAATGAAGGGGACGACCGAGGGAACCCTCACTCACACCCAGATGCCTATGGAGCCACCCACACATTCTACAGCTCAGGCGAAGCCAATGGAATCAGAATGGGAGAAGAGCCGGGCAGCACCGGAATCTCCTACAAGTCCTTGTCTTTAACCGTTTGGTTAAGCAGGGTTAGAAGGTAACAACCCAGGACTCTCAGGATCGTAACCTGTTTGAGTTCAGCTGTAACACACTGGGGACCTCAGTGTAGCCACTGTACAGGTCGAGATAAGAGAGCCAGGGAGGAGCTGGTGATGGTCAGACTAGCCAGGCAATAGAGTACGATGGGTCCAGCAACCTAGGTCACAGTATCCGAGGGGGCGGCAGCCTGGGATGCAATTCCATTATCATTAATGCCCAAAAGGTTCTTCTGTCAGGGGGAGTGGCACAGCAGCAGTCCTACATTTCTTCTCAGGTTAGAGCACATTGTATGCAGAGACGCAAAGAAGCAGGGAAAATATGGCATGTACCTCTCTGTTCTGAACTTTTTTGACCACTTGTAAAATAAATTCCATATTGAAATGAACATGAATATAGGAAGAGGCAGTAACAAAAATTGCGTGAATTATTTCTTTCAAACGAGAGGCTTCAAAGTGCTTTGGTCGTTTCAGTGACTGCTCCAGGAACCACAGCGTTGCCCACCTACCGCGACAAACCCACATGAAATTCTGTCCAAAGGCCCTGTAGATTTTTTTGTTGTAGAATTTGTCACAATCTACCTTTACCTCGTGTACTGATGTATTTAGTTCATGGTTTGCTTCACCTAAAATGCAAGCCCTGGGAGAGCAGAGGCCTTGCCCGTCTTGTGCATGGGAACACAAAGAGACCATTTTACCTACAACCTCAGCCCGTCCACCCATCCTGGAGTCCAGGTAAAGAGTCTCTGCTGTAGTCAGTCTTCTCAACTCTAAACGTGACGCTGTCACGGCCACTGTGAGCAGCAAAGGTATTGGTGAGCAGGTGTAGGGGCATCTGCCGGTGGATGCTAACGATAAAGAAGGTCAGCAAGCATGGCAGGAGCGAGACTCCCATGCCGGGGTGTACCAGCCTCACCTGCGTGCAGTTCTCAGTCGGCTTCTCTGAGGATGGGCTTGGAGAGACTATGTGGGGCAAGGCTTGCTTTAGGGACGCTCCCTAATAAATGTAGGGAGTACCTGGGGGTAGAAACAAACTGACTAAGCATCAACCAAAGACCTTTCTGGGACTTGATAGGGTGTAGGGGAAGGGCACCTTGATGGTCAACAGGCCCTGCGTGTTCCACGTTAGACCAGTTCATAAAGGGAGGTACCCACCTCACTCCTGGTGTGAGCGAGCTTCCTCTTCCTAGGTTCCCGTGTATTTAATTAAATCCAGTCACATTGAAATGCTGTGTTTGAGATTCCACTTTCCGCTTCTTCATTTACTTTCTGGTATATATAGACGCCCTGGATTTTATTTAGTCAGATGTCTAACTAGAAATTGCACCTTTCAGAAAAGATAAAAAATAATGATCATCTAATTCCCTATTTTCCACAGAGCCACTTAACTTTATAAAGTGCTTGGTACTAATCAATAAAAGTCTTTCATCACACAACCCAATAAGCAAGATCAAATTTGAGGGAAATGCTCAAAAAAGAGCAATGGTTGGCACCCAAACCATTTTGTGAGGTCGGAATCACTTTTCCATGTGAAGCTCATTCCTACTCATGGCCCAGAGCCATTCCACCTCCTGCTCTCTGATCTCTTGCTTTTAAAATTTGAGTCCACTGGGTCTGCTTCTGAGAACACAGGGTCTACTATGATCAGCATCCAGTGAAAACCTAAAACCAGAATCCACACCAGATACATCGTGTTACCAGCTTGAGACCCAGTTCAAGGGCTGCTTTGCATCCAGGAGAACCTGCAGGCATTGGTTTAGGGAGGAAAGCAGATATGAGGAACGTGTTAAGAGTCAGTCTTTCTGATGATGTTAGATGGTATTTGGACCCAGAATTTCTGGGCTCGTTCCATAAACCCCCTCCCTTTCCCCGACCCTCTCCAAGGAAGTTAAACACATGGAAAACAGGAACAAAGAAAAGGGGAAGAGCCTTAATTGTCAGTTGGGCTTGAGCCCCAAATCTCAGTACAGAAAATGTTAGTGGGCTGGGTTGTAGTGCAAGGTCCATATTAACACTAAAGAGATGCCTTGCCCACCAAGTCCAAACCTAGCTTTTGAATTTTACCATCTTCCATTCAGCCACATGTGAATAAAAGACAGAAGAGTGAGAGGAAAAATCCTGGGTCAGCTTCCCACTCTCACCTCATGGGTTTAAGAGGGAAAAGAGAACGAGAGAGAGACACAGAGAGACAGAGAGACAGAGAGAGAGACATTCATAATACAAGTGCCCCATACAGCTAACAAATGTAGAATGATCACTTAATTGAAATTTGTTAACTGATGTTAGGAGTCAACTATTACCTCTATGAAAATAACTTTTCTGGAATATAGGTGGAACTTAATAAATGCTTGTTCATGTATGTATGTGAGAGAGAGAGAGACACAGAGATGGAGAGAGAGACAGAGGTAATTCACATGGATGTTGATATATTCCTCTCATACATTATTCTGAACCTAAATTGGAAACACATCATCACAATCAATTAATAATTCCTTAAAACATGTCTAAAACAAAATTCATTATTAAATAGATTTTTTCTTTCTTTATTTTCTGTACTATGTTTAAAAGATACTATTTAAGGTTGCAGAATTCTGCTGTAAATAAAAGACCTTATTATCCATGCCTATCAGCAAAAATATACATAGGTAGGAAATTGTTACCATGTAAATAGTCTCAACAGGTAAAACACGATCCACGGTTTCAAGTTAGATGCCAGCATAATAAAGAGCAATATATATATACTTGGAGACAAAAAGTTAAATGTTTATTCCCATAGAACTCAGAAGTGGATTACTGAGAATGGCAATACAAAATACTGCAAAATTATACTAGTTCTTAGGCTATTTGGAACAGTTTTCTTCTTCAAATAAGGTCTAGAAGTCAAAGTAAAAGAAAATCACTCATGTCCAAAGAACTCACTGGCAAAGGCTCTGCTTGTTCAGGAGGATGGGAGAAGCCGCTGGCTTTGGGTTGGGCTTACCTGTGTGAATCCACTCGCCCTCGAGCAGCCCCGCCCCTGCTTAGGAGGCCGCGGGCTGTGTTTCAGTGCACCTCTAAGATGATCAAAGTGTCCCTGATTCAAATCTAACACAAGCACCAAAATCAGTTTGCTTTCTCTCTAGAACTTGTGCCTGTGAACCAATTAACCAACATTTTTTGCAAAATTGGTATTTCATAAAGGAGAACTCAGGGAATCTCCCCTGCAAGAAGTCAAAACATTGGGTCCTGTTATCTCATTAGCATACTTACAACAATAGCAAGGTTGTAAGTTGTTTAATAAGTGCAGACCTTCACCAGCTGTCCCACTTTGACACCAGATGCCAGTCAGAGGTTGCTCTCGTGACAAATGGTTGTGAAATTGGATCTTCCTGTTTGCAAAGAATGCCTCTGTTTTCTGGGAATGGGGACTGTCCTGTTCTTTGGTGTACCTTAAGCTCCTTCCACATGTCAAATGTTTTTCTTAAGTGAAAAATAAATGAATGAACAAGTGAATTCCCTTAAATTCAATTGGAAGGGTGGAAATTATGGAAATGAACAAAAAAGAAAGCATTTCTTTCTCCGAAAGATTTAGGCATTTTCTTTTGAAGAAGTTGGAGGACTTGGTTTTGTAACACACAGTTTCCATCATCCACTATAAGGGACTCCAGCTTCACCAGACTTATTTTGACTTGAAATGTTTCATGACAGGTTTATGGCATTAATTTCCTCCTCTTGGGTGCATGGTCTTTATATGTGTTTTCTTCAGAGGATAAATCAACTTGCTAGGGCGAGACAGACAGAGTATCCGTTATGTGACTTTAAGAAACAGTCTTCAGCAAACAGACTATGAGTGATTGCGGCCCACTGAGGAGTATCCACTCGGCCAGGTTTTAATGCTAAGAGCTACCAGAACATATAAGTAATCAGCTTTTTAAAATAAAGGAGTTTTAATTAAATGATTTCTCCGAGTCCTATTGCTGACACCGTTACTTCTATTTCTAATGGATTTTTGAGACTTGTTGTTCAGAAGTTAATCCTGTTAATGAGATTCGATTTTCCCTTTGCCTTAATTGTGCACTTTGAAATACTTACGTTGAAGCCCAGGAATATTTGGTGTGTAGGATTGCTGTGGTTCTCTGTGTAATCTTGGCAAGTAAGACTAAGAGACTGACTGGAGAGAGAAGGGAAGAAGTGGAAAGACTGACTCTTCTGCAATTTAGAAAAGAAAATAGGTCAGTGTTTCGTTCTGTGAACCTAGTTCAATGTTGTTCAACCTGTGATGCATGTATTACGATCAAGGGCCTTTAACCTGAAGGGGGCCAGCCAACTCCCTTTAAACAATCTGGCTGCTTAATAACTATATAAACGGCTGTACACTTGATTAAAAAGAAAAACAATTTCCTGGCATAAAGCAGGCCTGTCTCGTCTCCAGATTTCCTTTTGGCAAAATTTCCTTAATGAGCTTTAATATTCTTTAATTTCTAAAACTTCTTTTTTTTTTTTTTTTGCCTACCTTAGAGCTATGAAATCTATGGCTCTTGTAGAGGCACCAGAAACAAATTTGTTTTATGCAGTCTTTCATCATAGATATAATAATACTAAGAACCTAGTCTGTGCAAGACAGGGAGGAAAGAGCTTAAAGTCCAACCAAAATTTAATTTGGCTGTTTGAGAAAAGTAAGTGAAAGAAAGGGCATGTCAATTGAGGGCTGCCTTAAATAAAGACAGTGTGATGTCAGAGAGGCAGCAGGACCTGCGGATGTGCTTGTCCTGAAGGATGAGTGTTCACCAAGGGGCGTGTTGGGAAAGCAGTTCAAAGTTCATACAGAGCAGGAGGGTACGGCTCTTGAGTGCCAGGCTAAGAAGGCATGGGCTTTATTCTGTAGACAATGAGAAGTGATGCATTTTGGTGGGGAGGGGAGTAGGAGAAATGTACTGTCCAGGCTAACACCTGAAAATTCAGGCGAATATTTTGAATTAGGGAATATTTCCTTACATTTTAAAAATACTGTTTCCCAACTTCGCAAGCATTATAAAATCTGATTATTGTTGATGCTGTATTGAACTGAAAACTTTTATTCATAGTTGTGGTTTTATTTTATAAAATTATCATAACTGATGGATTTACAGTTCTGAAACAGTTACAAAATCTTAATAATGAAGCCATTAATACGTACCTTGGCTTGAGGGTACGGTATTTGTGACAATGCAGTATTTGCTCTGAAAGCAGCAATACCCAAACTAATATATTTATATCTTTATGTAAGTTGCACAGATGTCTCCGCAGTTAACAGCACATCGTGTTGTCTTGACAATGAGAGTTCTTCCACCAGTGTTGGTGCTTTCTTCCACTTCGCAGGGGGGAAAAAAAGATGTCTGAAATATAAAAGAAATGAATTATCAAGATGATCTTGAGAGACTTAAAAAATAATTTAAGAAGGAATTTCAACTTGAAGAGCTCACTGTTCCTGGGGCTTCCCTGCAAAGGCTGTGGGGTGTGTGTGGGGGTTTGCTAAGACTCACAGCTGCGTTTACATTTAAATGAAAATACAAACATACATGTTTAACAAAGACCATCTACCTATGCCCCTTAAAACCATGTTTTTTCCATAAAAGGAACAAGGAACATCCCACTCTGCCAATCCACTGAAACACCAATTTATTCTTTGTGAAAACAGTACATTGTGCAACAGTCTGGGATATTTATTTATTTCATTAATTTTATTTATTTGTTGTTTTCCTGGATCGATGTCTATGCTGAGAATCAGCCTCCCGAAGGCATAAACAGCCTCGGGTCCTGTTCTATTAATTACTGAAAGTGAAACCCGAGAAAACTTTGAGGTTTCTTTTGGCTACATCCTGCTCCCCCCACTGCCACCATTTCTGTTTCATGAAACTGACACCCAGATGGTCCAGGTGACTTACCCTAAATTATGTACCCAGTGATAGCACTGGGAGTGGGGTGATGTCCTTGACTCCCCACGGAGATGCTCATTTTGACCTGTTTCTGGCATACTCATCTAAGGTACTTACTGGGAGAATGTCAGTAGCGTCCGAAAAGGATCTTCTTCAGAAAAAGATCTTACCTGTCCAATGTATTCCTTCCTGCTCTCAGCCAACCACTGTCCTAGCTTGGGGGCTGAGAGCAAGTAGTACTGATATCAGAACTAATAATGAAGAAGTCTGGGTGTGTAATCATTTCCCTAACGTGTGCTCCTCTGTTCTAATTATTCAACACAGGCGATGTCATGGCATCTGTACTGTTATCGGCATTTTATGTCAGGTGAGACTTGGAGACGTCAAGTTGCTTGTCTGATATCACACAGCTAGTAAGGTTCAGGCAGAGATTTGAACCCAAGTCATTCTGAAGTCAAAGTTCATCATGATCTTTACGATACTTGAGATACTTCTCCCGGCCCGAAGAACTGTAGGCAGAATCTGTCTTAACAGACCTGCTGACTACCTATCCCTCTGCACACGTTATCCCTTTTGCTCTAAAGTCCGTGTTGATAAAATGCAATAACTGATCAGAGTTTAAGGACCACCTCTGAAAGCAGAAATACTTATTTCCACTTAGAGCGTCTGGGTCTTCAATTTCAAGTATCAAAGCAAAACTTCTAGGCATTACACGGAGATCTTACTGAAATGACTAATGCTGCAACGTTGGTATAAAGCACTTTGGGAAACTCCCAAAGCTAAATTACATTCCTGAGTCAAAAGCCAAACTTCTCTTCCAGGGCTGCTTAATTGTAGTTGAGCAACTACTTATTTCCAGCCCTTGGGGCCAAGTTCACCAAACCACTTATTTTTCTAAGATGCAAAAATGTTTCCATGAATGTGATTTTTGCAGTTTTGCTTATTTATTCATTCATTTATTTATTTATCTGCCTATTAAAATAAATACAGCTGTGTACAAAACTGGAGAGGTGACTACTTGGATGGGAAAAAGCTGCCTTTCTTAAAGTATCTAGAACTGAGATAGACAGGAGATGTAAATGTGCTTCCTACTCCATGTCTTGGGGGAGGCACAGGACAGATAAGGGTTCTGAAGAAAGGAATTTGAATTCTAGCTCAGCTGCTCACCAGCTGGGGTACTGAGTGTCCTCAAGCTGAAGCTAGAGATTTGGCAAAAGTTAGTTTCAAAGGAGCAAAGATCAAACGTTGTAGCCATTGTGCCTTTAGAAGAGATGCTTAATAGATACTCCGGGGTAAGTTTTCTTATGAGCGTGGGAGCTAATGTGAGTTCTGGACAACCCATGACCGGTGGAGGCAAAACGTGGGGAGAAGGAGGGGGGCTGCCCACTCAGAGTTTTTGCAAGCAGGCTTGTTGCCACTGGCTCTTGTTTCCTTTTGGGCTGTCTTCAAGGCACAGTCAAGTGTTTAAAATTGACTGACAGCCATTTTTTTAGTACTGTTTCCCCCGAGGCTGTAAACTCCACAAGGGCAGTGAGTAAATTGCCTTTTTGCCTTGTCACACCCCAAACATAGTTCCTTGCTTGACACCTGGCAGGGAAGTCCTAGAGGTAATGGTTACGGTTATTACCGAAGTTATGACTATTTTCCATATTCAGATTTCTATAATAAACTCCAATTTTTTTCAGTTTTATTCCACTCTGTCATCTTGGCTCCTGTGTTTGCATTTGTCTGGATCTTGTAGCTGCTTTTTCAGTTTTCACTCATTTTTGTCTCACCGTTCTTAATTTCCACGGGTGCACGATTCTCTTTTCCTATTCTGCACTCAGGTGTCACTCAAGTATCTCAGCCTCATTTTCTTCCATTTTAAAACAGAAATAATCCAAAAGTTCCGGGTGACTACAGAAGAAGATGTGTGTAAAGAATCCAGCCCCGTATGCAAGAGATAATTATTTAGTATTCCTACTGCAAATCTTGTGACTAGTAATGGCTCAGTAGACTGGACTGATGGGGCAAGAGCTGTAGTTATCCTAACCTCAGCCTGGAGAAACGTGGTCATGAGAAATAACCAGCTAAGTCAGGCTTAGTTGTGTAATTTTCCCACATTGTTTATGAAGGTGATTTCCAGAAATAAAGAGTTCTTGTGAAAACAGAGCAGAGTAGAAATCTATGCATGCTGAAGTCCGCACGCTGTACTCAGTTTACAACTGAACAAAAATTTCATTTGCATTTAACAGAAACATGGTACAGACAGAGCTGAAATTTATGTGACTGAGAAAGATTAAAAGAAAAAAAGAAGATATTCGGACAGAGGCAGGCATAAGCAAGAGCGCGTGTTCCCAGTGGCCATGATGCTGTGTGATTCATAAGGTCAAATTTTACAATTACAGATTTTGCATAGGTCACTCCTTTAGCGTGGGAGATAATTCTTTCCAAGATGTGCTCTCTCTTTTACCTGAGCTCTGTGTGGCCTGTCACACTCTTGAGGTGCAACATTACAATTCAGCAGTGTAAGAGATTCTAAATTTGACCTGAGCTTTGGCAAAATTAAATGTGCCCTAGCTAACTCCAAATCAATGTCGGTTTTCCATCGCCCCTTTCAGATATTTGCCATTTTAAAGTGAAATGAATGTATGAATGACTAAACTCATTTATATATCATAAAATGGGCTAACCTCACCTACCTAAAGATCTAAACATAATTATAGATAGCCTTAAAAGTACATAACAAAAAGTAAGCTTTATATAAAGAGAAAGGTATGGAAACAAATTATATGCAATATGCATACATCAATTCAATGCATAGTTGAATGGCTGAATGTGCTTTCTGTAAAGTAGGATTTAGTCAAGCAGTAAAAACTTCTACTCTGCAAAGATTAAACTAATCATATTGCTGAATGAAGGTCTGGCCCAAAAACTGAAAAGAAAAGAGAGAGATTAAGAAAAAGAGGAAGAGATTCTACAGGAAAGAAGAGGGGAGCGTGAGTGTTCATGGGCAATGGTTCATCAGTTCATTCCTGGTGCTGCCCTCAGAGTGACCTCGCTGGCGTCTGGAGTCATCTCGTAAGGCCCCTGCTCAGTAAGCTTCATTATTTTCTTATAACCTAGAGGGAAAGGCCAACCTGGTACCTTGACATTCAAGACCCTCCCCATTCTGCCCCAGCCTCCGGATCCATGTTTGTAATTCATTCTTTCCTTTGAAAATCCAGGACTCATCCAATCATTCTTGAAACTTGTCCCCTACAGAATTGATCAAGGGGTGTCTACTCAGCTTTCCCTTCTCATTTGAGTGTATGTCTTAGCCCATTATTAACCATTAGAATCCCACCCGTCCTCTAAGGCTCAGAACGAGTCCTCTTTAGTCTGAGACCTGTCTTGCCCTGGACCTTCCCAGCTGAAGGACTAGAACACTGTGAGCTTCACATATTTGGGGAAGTATAGTGGCTAAAAGTCTGAGCTAAGGAGCCATCCACATCTTGGTGACGCCTTTCTGGGTGTAGTGACCCTGAGGGTCACTGACTTATCCAGTATAACCTCAGTTAGCACCTCTTGAATATGGGATGATGTTAATCTAAGTCTCACATCATAGTTGTGAAAATTAAAAGAGATAATGTAAATAAAGACGCATGGCAAGTGCTCAGTAAAAGGGCTCATAACTCCTTATCCCGCGTTTATGTACTGATCCTGAAGGGAGGCTCTTCGGAATCCAGTGATAATTTGGATAAGCCCATCTGTGCTAGCAAGAAATGCAGAGTTACTGGTTCATAGATCACTTCTCCAAAATACATTTTGGCAAGTTTTTTCTTTTAGGAGAAATGAGGATTGTATGGGAAGTTTACTGAAAGACAGATTTCTCAAACCCCATTTCCACTGATTGTGTGTATGTAAGCTGGACTAGTGTAAGTCCAGGAATCTGTATTTTTAACAAAAACTCCAGCTGATTCTGATGCAGAAATCTAGGGAACACACTTTGACAAACATGACCTAGTAGAGACGATACTTATTCTAAGATTGGAAATTCGAGCCACCGTATTTAGGATTGTATGACATAGATACTGTTATTATCATACTGAGTCTTTGTATCTGTGTGTGATTGTATTGATGTGTAGTTCATATGAAGCAAAATGCACAAACCTAAATTTTACATATATATATAAAATTATGTGTGTGCATATGTCTAACCACCACCCAGATTAAGACATAGAACATTTCCATCAATCCAGAAAGTTTCTTTATGCCTTTTTCCAGTAATATCCACCTCATAGGTAACCACTAATTTTTTTTTATAAATTTATTTATTTATTTTTATTTTTGGCTGGGTTGGCTCTTCATTGCTGCCCGCGGGCTTTCTCTAGTTACGGTGAATGGGGGCCACTCTCCGTTCCGGTGCGCGGGCGTCTCATTGCAGTAGCTTCTGTTGTTGTGGAGCACGGGCTCTAGGCACACGGGCTTCAGTAGTTGTGGCACGCGGGCTCTAGAGCGCAGGCTCAGTAGTTGTGGTGCACATGCTTAGTTGCGTTTCGGCATTTAGGATCTTCCCAGCCCACTGTCCCCTGCATTGGCAGGCGGATTCTTAACCACTGCACCACCAGGAAAGTCCCTGTAACTACTATTTTTACCTTTATTTTCAGAGCCTAATTTTTACCTGTTATTGGACTTCATATAAATGGAATAAAATGGTATGTATTCTCAACATTACATTTACGAGATTCATCCATGATGCTATGACATATTTCAAATCTCTCAAACATCCTCTCTCCCTTTTTTCTGATGAAAGTTACCTTCCTTGTCAATATCTGGAATTGCCTGGAGGGACCAAACTTTCTGGTTCTTAAACACCATAGCACACAGCTCACATTTTCCAAGCTGACTTACTGAACAATTTCAAATGTGACCTTTTTAAAATGATGCTGCTTCTGACACAAGCACATGTTTTCCTATCCAGGCCAAGATTTTACATTCAATACTGGGAGTAGGCGTGGGGGGAGGGGCAGGGATACACGTCCTGGGCACGATGTATACTTAAAAATGACATTTTTCTGAACTTGGAAAATAAACAGCAACCTGCAGAATGAATCAGTGTGGAGAGCGCCATTGATGAAATTGGCAAAAAGGAGCAGCCCATTTTCAACTCATATACCCCTTGAATTACATTAGTAATTTGGTGTGTCATCTGTTACTCAGCCAATTTTATAGAAATTATAGAGAGATTCATTCCTAATTAAGAATCATCTGATGGTTGGGCTTGACCCAGTTAAATTCTTATCTTTATGACATCAATCTTTTATAATGCTTCCAGAAGCCTCGGCAAAGGCTCTAATTTTGTAAGTAAAAATTAATTAATTGGGACATTAAATGTGAAAGATGCTTTTATCTTTTCCCTGGTTCATGCCTTCACAACAGAATGCAATAATTAACAGTTTTATTCAAATATATGAAATAATTCTTTGAAGATTTCTAACCACTTTAAGTCCTCCAAGAATCAAATGATATGATGTCAAGATATCAACAGACAAAGGAAAGTGGATTTTTTGCAGATATTTTACCGAGAGAGTTCTCCATAGTAATCGCTTCCACTGGGGTAAGGCTAGGTGTTACGAAGTTAACTTGGGACCAAATTGTGCTGCCCCTGAAAATTCCAATATAATTTTTTGTTTAAAAAAAGTACCCTTTGGGGCTTCCCTGGTGGCGCAGTGGTTGAGAGTCCGCCTGCCGATGCAGGGGACACGGGTTCGTGCCCCGGTCCGGGAAGATCCCACATGCCGCGGAGCGGCTGGGCCCGTGAGCCATGGCCGCTGAGCCTGCGCGTCCGGAGCCTGTGCTCTGCAACGGGAGAGGCCACAATGGTGAGAGGCCCGCGTACCGCAAAAGAAAAAAAAAAGTACCCTTTGTTCAGGATTTTCAAATAATTTTTTTCAGGATTTTCAAAGCTTTTTCTCGAAAACAAATCTTCCTAGCTAAGCTCACCTAATTTGACTAATCAGAAAATGAATTATTAACCTGCATCTTGAATTGATTTGAATGCATCAGCATGAAACTAGTGTTGGATGTGCTTATCTATGTTGGTTCCATTGTTCGTTTGCCTGTCCCTTCATTCATCACTGCTTCCTGGGGTATGGCACATCTGGAAGAGGATAATTAAGAAGACTACACAAACTCCCAGAGGCTGGCTAGGATTTGCCTCTTTCCATGGGCTGAGTAACCGCCTCGGAAGAGTGTGGCTTGGCCAGTCTAAAGAGAGGCCTCCAATGGTGTGCTCCAGCGCTCTGACTTGCCTGAAAGTTTTATTAAAAATTTGGGAGACACTGGAGAGGATGAACTCATCCTTTCAGATGAACTGATTTATTCAGATAACATGAATTGAATAATAACATGAAACTGAGTGGAGAGGAAGAAGCCAACTCGCATGTCTGAGAAGGGTATGGTTGTACCTCTTCACAGATTCTACTCTTTTTCACCAAAGAAAGGGGAAAGGAAGGTTTAGGGTAGTAAAGTAACTTGCTCCATATCGTGCAAAAGTACATATTAGAGCTGATCACCTTCCTAGGTTGGTCTGTAGGCCACAAGTTTTTTGACACACTTCATACTGATAGATGGGGGCCTATCCTCCCCAACCCCCTTGAATCTGGGTCAAGCTTAGTGACCTGTCAGTCCATGGAGTATGGTGGAAGTGATGCTACACAACTTCCCAGGCTTGGTTAGGAAAGACCCTGCAGCTTCTGTCTGGTTCCTTTGGGACACTGTCTCTTGGAAACCAGCTACCATTCTGTGACTAAGCCAGCGAAGCTTGTGGAGAGACACAGGTTGCAAGAAACCAGCACCCCTGGCCCTGACCTGCAGTCCCAGCAGGGCTCTCAGCTAACAGCACCAACTTGCCAGCCATGTGAGCGAGCTGTCCTGAAAGTGGATTCTCCAATCCCTTGTTGAAATGTGCCCCACTGGAGGCACTGGTTTCTCCTGTGGCCTGCCCAAATGGCATATTCAGGAACAAAATAAATGATTATTGTTGTTTCAAGCTACTAAGTGTGGATGGTGGTTTGTTATGCAGCATAAATAACTGGACCTCAACACTGGTGCCCTCTTTGTATGTCCTGTTGCCTCCTAGAAAGGAAATGTGTTAAAGACAAGGTGGCGACAGTTTTGAAGGATGGTTCACAGTGATGGGAGTGCAGGTAAAGGCCTGAGTGTTGAGCATCAATTCCATGAGACTGAGTTCTAGGCAAACAGGGTTTGGGCATTTGACTTGGATTTGTCAGTTGAGCCCACAGTTGTGATGGGTTAACTGGAGTGACCCAGCTGCTCCAGAGCATTTGTGGTTGAAATCAACTGGAGAACAGGCTCAGCAGAAAGGACATGTGGGTCTTCAAATGCAAAGAGTACAAACTCATCCCATTCCGACCACAACCAGCAGAGTCTGCTCAGTTTGGGGAGCCATGGTCAGGAAAACCATTGAAAAAGTTGACTGGTATTCTGCAAAGGTCGAATAAATCATGAATGGTCTGCAAATTGGGTACCATGTGGAAGAGATGATGGTACCGTTAACATCCAGCCGGCCAGAGCCAGTGAAGTATGGATCAAAGGTTAAGAACAAGGATCAAGAGCAAGGATGCAGTGACCATGCGAAGAAAGAACATCCACTTCGAAGCCAGGTGGCCTGGCTGATCATCTCAGCTGTGTGGTTTCTGTAGAGTCCTGCACTCCCAGACTCTCAGCTCAGTTACAAATTAAAAGGATAATCTCTACCTCCCTCACAGGCTTATAGGCACAATGTTAGGACTATTGAAGATAATTTATATGAAAGCATGGTATGTGGGAGACCCTCAATACTTCTTTGCTGTTATCCTCAGGAGTGTGGATTTGGGCTTTATTTTATTTTATTTATTTATTTATTTTTCTTCCCCATATCGTTGTCTTTATTTATTTTTTTTGCAAAGTTTATTTTTTTAATAGATTTTTATTGGAGTATAACTGCTTCACAATACTGTGTTACTTTCTGTTGTACACCACAGTGAATCAGCCATATGCATACATATGTCCCCATAACCCCTCCCTCTTGAGCCTCCCTCCCATTCTCCCTATCCCACCCCTCTAGGTCATCGCAAAGCATCAACATGATCTCCCTGTGCTATGCAGCTGCTTCCCACCAACCAGCTAATATTCCATTCTATGTATGTGCCACATCTTCTTTATCCATTCATCTGTCGATGGACATTTAGGTTGTTTCCATGTCCTGGCTATTGTAAATAGTGCTGCAGTGAACATTGTGGTGCATGTCTCTGTTTGAATTATGGTTTTCTCAGGGTATATGCCCAGTAGTGGGATTGTTGGGTCATATGGTAGTTCTCTTTTTAGTTTTTTAAGGAACCTCCTTACTGTTTTCCATAGTGGTTGTATTAATTTACATTCCCACCAACAGTGCATGAAGGTTCGCGTTTCACCACACCCTTTCCAGCATTTATTGTTTCTAGATTTCTTGATGATGGCCATTCTGACCAGCATGACATGATACCTCATTATAGGTTTGATTTACATTTCTCTAATAATTAGTGATGTTGAGCATCTTTTCATGTGCCTCTTGGCCATCTGTATGTCTTTCTTGGGGAAATGTCTATTTAGGTCTTCCACCCATTTTTTAATTGGTTTGTTTTTTTTTTGATATTGAGCTGCATGAGCTGTTTGTATATTTTGGAGATTAATCCGTTGTCTGTTCTTTCATTTGCAAATATTTTCTCCCACTCTGAGGGTTGCCTTTCTGTCTTGTTTATGGTTTCATTTGCTATGCAAAAGCTTTTAAGTTTAATTAAGTCCCATTTGTTTATTTTTATTTCCATTACTCTAGGAGGTGGGTCAACAAAGATCTTGCTGTGGTTTATGTCAAAGAGTGTTTTTCCTATGTTTTCCTCTAAGAGTTTTATAGTGTCTGGTCTTACATTTAGCTCTTTAATCCATTTGGACTTTATTTTTGTGTATGGTATTAGGTAGTATTCTAATTTCATTCTTTTTCATGTACCTGTCCAATTTTTCCAGCACCACTTATTTAAGAGGCTGTCTTTCTTCTTTGTATGTTCTTGCCTCCTTTGTTGTAAATTAGGTGACCATATGTGTGTGGGTTTATCTCTGGGCATTCTGTTCTGTACCATTGATCTATATTTCTGTTTTTGTGCCAGTACCATACTGTCTTGATTACTGTAGCTTTAGTGGTATAGTTTGAAGTCAGGGAGCCTGATTCCTCCAACTCCATTTTTCTTTCTCAAATTGCTGTGGCGGTCCTATGCCAGCTTCCCAGGCTTCATCCCTGCACAGCCTGTGAGCGACAGCCCTTCCCTTACACCTGACTGGGCCTCTGGGGTGAGGAGGTGCTGCACGAAATGAAATCTGAGGCACAGAGAAGCTAACTGCCTGGTCCAAGATCACAGAACTAAGCTGTGAGACTTGAGTTGGTGTCCTTCATGCATCACATCTTCCCCATCGCTTAAGAAGCCATTGAAATACTTGCATATTTAGCTGTCTCCTACCTGCTCTGTGGCTGAAAGGGTCTTGATGCTCAGGCAGGCTATCAGGCTGGAGCCTCTGAGGTGGGAGAGCCAAGTTCAGGACATTGGACCACTAGGGAACCCCCCGGCCCCATGTAATATCAATCGTCCAGAGCTCTCCCAGAGATCTCCATCTCAACGCTAAGACCCAGCTCCATCCAACGGCCAGCAAGCTCCAGTGCTGAATGCCCCATGCCAATCAACTAGCAAGACAGGAACACAACCCCACCCGTTAGCAGAGACGTTGCTTAAAATCATACTAAGGTCACAGACACCCCAAAACACAGCACCAGACGTGGCCCTGCCCACCAGACAGACAAGATCCAGCCCCACCCACCAGAACGCAGGAACCAGTCCCCTCCACCAGGAAGCCTACACAAGCCAGAGAACCAACCTTACCCACTGGGGGCAGACACCAAAAAAAGTGAGAACTACGAACGTGCAGCCTGCGAAAAAGAGACCCCAAACACAGTAAGTTAAACAAAATGAGAAGACAGAGAAATATGCAGCAGATGAAGGAGCAAGGTAAAAACCCAGCAGACCAAACAAATGAAGAGGAAATAGGCAGTCTACCTCAAAAAGAATTCAGAGTAATGATAGTAGAGTAATGATCCAAAATCTTGGAAATAGATTGGAGAAAATAAAAGAAACATTTAACAAGGACATAGAAGAACTAAACAGCAAATAAACAATGATGAACAACATAATAAATGAAATTAAAAATTCTCTAGAAGGAATCAATAGCAGAATAACTGAGGCAGGAGAATGGATAAGTTACCTGGAAGATGAAATAGTGGAAGTAACCACCACAGAGCAGAATAAAGAAAAAACAATGAAAAGAATTGAGGGACAATCTCAGAGACCTCTGGGACAACATTAAATGCACCAACATTCGAATTATAGGGGTCCCAGAAGAAGAAGAGAAAAAGAAAGGGTCTCAGAAAATATTTGAAGAGATTATAGGTGAAAACTTCCCTAACATGGGAAAAGAAATAGTCAATCAAGTCCAGGAAGCGCAGAGAGTCCCACACAAGATAAACCCAAAGAGAAACACTCCAGGACACATATTAATCAAACTGTCAAAAATTAAATACAAAGAAAAAATATTAAAAGCAGCAAGGGAAAAGCAACAAATAACATACAAGGGAATCCCCATAAGGTTAACATCTGGTCTTTCAGCAGAAACTCTGCAAGCCAGAAGGTAGTGGCAAGACATATTTAAAGTGTTGAAAGAGAAAAACCTACAACCAAGACTACTCTACCCAGCAAGGCTCTCATTCACATTTGATGGAGAAATTAAAACCTTTACAGACAAGCAAAAGTTATGAGAATTCAGCACCACCAAACCAGCTTTATAACAAATGCTAAAGGAACTTCTCTAGGCAGGAAACACAAGAGAAGGAAAGACCTACAAAAACAAACCCAAAACAATTAAGAAAATGGTGATAGGAACATACATATCAATAATTACCTTAAATGGAAATGGATTAAGTGCTCCAATCAAAAGATATAGACTGGCTGAATGGACACAAAAACAAGACCTGTATATATGCTGTCTACAAGAGATCCACTTCAGATCTAGGGACACATACAGACTGAAAGTGAGGGGATAGAAGAAGATATTCCATGCAAATGGAAATCAAAAGAAAGCTGGAGTAGCAATTCTCTTATCAGACAAAATAGACTTTAAAATAAAGACTATTACAAGAGACAAAGGACACTACAGAATGATCAAGGGATCAATTCAAGAAGAAGAAATAACAATTGTAAATATTTATGCACCCAATATAGGAACACCTCAATACATAAGGCAAATGCTAACAGCCATAAAAAGGGAAATCAGCAGTAACACAATAATAGTAAGGGACTTTAACATGCCACTTTCACCAATGAACAGATCATCCTAAGTGAAAATAAATAAGGAAACACAGCCTTAAATGATATATTAGACAAGATAGACTTAATTGATATTTATAGGACATTCCATCCAAAAACAACAGAATACACTTTTTTCTCAAGTGCTCATGGAACATTCTCCAGAATAGATTATATCTTGGGTCACAAATCAAGCCTTGGTAAATTTATGAAAATTGAAATCATATCAAGTACCTTTTCTCACCACAACACTATGAGACTAGATATCAGTTACAGGAAAAACACTGTAAAAAATACAAACACATGGAGGCTAAACAATGTCCTACTAAATAACCAAGAGATTACTGAAGAAATCAAAGAGGAACTCAAAAAATACCTAGAAACAAATGACAATGAAAACACAATGACCCAAAACCTATGGGATGCAGCAAAAGCAGTTCTAAGAGGGAAGTTTATAGCAATAAAATCCTACCTCAATAAACAAGAAAAATCTCAAATAAACAACCTAACCCTACATCTAAAGCAACTAGAGAAAGAAGAACAAAAAAACCCCAAAGTTAGCAGAAGGAAAGAAATCATAAAGATCAGATCAGAAATAAATGAAAAAGAAATGAAGGGCACAATAGCAAAGATAAATAAAACTAAAAGCTGGTTCCTTGAGAAGATAAACAACTTGATAAACCATTTGCCAGACTAAGAAAAAAAGGGAGAAGACTCAAATCAACAGAATTAGAAATGAAAAAAGAGATGTAACAACTGACACTGCAGAGATACAGAGGATCATGAGAGATTACTACAAGCAACTATATGACAAAATGGACAACCACAAGAAATGGACAAATTCTTAGAAAAGCACACCTTCCAAGACTGAACCAGGAAGAAATAGAAAATATGAACATACCAATCACAAGCACTGAAATTGAAACTGATTAAAAATCTTCCAAGAAACAAAAGCCCAGGACCAGATGGCTTCACAAGTGAATTTTATCAAACATTTAGAGAAGAGCTAACAAATACCCTTCTCAAAATCTTCCAAAATATAACAGAGGAAGGAACACTCCCAAATTCATTCTATGAGGCCACCATCACCCTAGTACCAAAACCAGACAAAGATGTCAGAAAAAAAGAAAACTACAGGCCAATGTCAATGATGAACATAGATGCAAAAATCCTCAACAAAATACTAGCAAACAGAATCCAACAACACATTAAAAGGATCATACACCATGATCAAGTGGGGTTTATCCCAGGAATGCAAGGATTCTTCAATATACACAAACCAATCAACGTGATATACCGTATTAACAAATTGACAGATAAAAACGATATGATAAATTCAATTGATGCAGAATCAGCTTTCAACAAAATTCATCACCCATTTATGATAAAAACTCTCCAGTAAGTAGGCATAGAGGGAACCTACCTCAACATAATAAAGGTCATATATGACAAACCCACAGCCAACATCGTTCTCAATGGTGAAAAACTGAAACCATTCCCTCTTAGATCATGAAAAAGACAAGGTTGTCCACTCTCATCGCTATTATTCAACATAGTTTTGGAATTTTTAGCCATAGCAATCAGAGAAGAAAAAGAAATAAAAGGAATCCAAATGGGAAAAGAAGAAGTAAAACTGTCACTGTTTGCAGATGACATGACACTATACATAGAGAATCCAAAAGGTGCTACCAGAAAACTACTGGAGCTAATCAATGAATTTGGAAAAGTAGCAGGATACAAAGTTAATTCACAGAAATCTCTTGCACTCCTATACACTAACGACGAAAAATCTGAAAGAGAAATTAAGGAAACACTGCCATTTGCCATTGAAACAAAAAGAGTAAAATACCTAGGAATAAACCTACCTAAGGAGACAAAAGACCTGTGCAGAAAACTATAAGACACTGATGAAAGTAATTATAGACAATACAAAGAGATGGAGAGATATACCATATTCTTGGATTGGAAGAATCAGCACTGTGAAAATGACTATAGTACCCAAAGCAATCAACAAATTCAGTGCAATCCCTATCAAGCTACCACAGTATGGTACTGGCACAAAAATAGAAATATAGATCAGTGGAACAGGATAAACAGCCCAGAGATAAACCCACACACATATGGTCACCTTATCTTTGACAAAGGAGGCAAGAATATGCAATGGAGAAAAGACAGCCTCTTCAACAAGTGGTTCTGGGAAAACTGGACAGCTACGTGTAAAAGAGTGAAATTAGAACACTACCTAACACCATACACAAAAATAAACTCCAAATGGATTAAAGACCTAAATGTAAGACCAGACACTATAAAACTCTTAGAGGAAAACATAGGCAGAACACTCTATGACATAAATCACAGCAAGATCCTTTTTGACCCACCTCCTAGAGAAATGGAAATAAGAACATAAATAAACAAATGGGACCTAATGAAACTTAAAAGCCTTTGCACAGCAAAGGGAACCACAAACAAGATGAAAAGACAACCCTCAGAATGGGAGAAAATATTTGCGAATGAAGTAACTGACAAAGGATTAATCTCCAAAATATACAAGCAGCTCATGCAGCTCAATATCAAAAAAAACAAACAACCCAATCCAAAAATGGGCAGAAGACCTAAATAGACATTTCTCCAAAGAAGATATACAGATTGCCAGCAAACACATGAAAGGATGCTCAACATCACTAATCATTAGAGAAATGAATATCAAAACTACAATGAGGGGGCTTCCCTAGTGGCGCAGTGGTTGAGGGTCCACCTGCTGATGCAGGGGACGTGGGTTCATGCCCTGGTCTGGGAGGATCCCACATGCCGTGCAGCAGCTGGGCCTGTGAGCCATGGCTGCTGAGCCTGCACGTCAGGAGCCTGTGCTCCGCAACGGGAGAGGCCACAACAGTGAGAGGCCAACGTACTGCAAAAAAAAAAAAAACCACAGTGAGGTATCACCTCACACCAGTCAGAATGGCCATCATCAGAAAATCTACAAACAGTAAATGCTGGAGAGGGTGTGGAGAAAAGGGAACCCTCTTGCACTGTTGGTGGGAATTCAAATTGATTTACATTGGAGCCAGTATAGAAAAGAGTATGGAGATTCCTTAAAAAACTAAAAATAGAACTACCACATGACCCAGCAATCCCACTACTGGGAATATACCCCAAGAAAACCATAATTCAAAAAGAGACATGTACCACAATGTTCATTGCAGCACTATTTACAATAGCCAGGACATGGAAGCAACATAAGTGTCCATCGACAGATGAATGGATAAAGAAGATGTCGTACATATATACAATGGAATATTAGGCAGCCATAGAAAGAAAGGAAACTGAGTTATTTGTAGTTAGGTGGATGTCTGTCATACAGAGTGAAGTAATTCAGAAAGAGAAAAACAAATACCGTATGCTAACACATATATATGGAATCTAAAAAAAAAAAAGTTTCTGATGAACCTAAGGGCAGGACAGGAATAAAGACGCAGACGTAGAGAATGGACTGAGGACATGGGGAGGTGGAAGGGTAAGCTGGGACGAAGTGAAAGAATAGCATTGACATATATACACTACCAAATGTGAAATAGATAGCTAGTGGGAAGCCACTACATAGCACAGGGAGATCAGCTTGGTGCTTTGTGACCACCTAGAGGAGTGGGATAGGGAGGGGATATGGGGATGTATGTATACATATAGTTGATTCACTTTGTTATACAGCAGAAACTATCACACCATTGTAAAGCAATTAGACTCCAATAAAGATGCTAAAAAAAAAAGATTGCTTTGGCTATCCAGGGTATTTATGAATTGTAAATTTTTTTTCTAATTCTGTGAAGAATGCCATTGGTAGTTTGATAGGGATTGCTTTGAATCTGTAGATTGCTTTGGGTAGTATAGTCATTTTTACAATATTGATTCTTCCCATCCAAGAACATGGTATATTTCTCCATCTCTTTGTATCATCTTTAATTACTTTCATCAGTGTCTTATAGTTTTCTGCATACAGGTCTTTTGTCTCCTTAGGTAGGTTTATTCCTAGGTATTTTATTCTTTTTGTTTCAGTGGTAAATGGGAGTGTTTCCTTAATTTCTCTTTCTGATTTTTCGTTGTTGGTGTATAGGAATGCCAGAGATCTGTGCATCAATTTGTATCCTGCAACCTTACCATATTCATTGATTAGTTCTAGTAGTTTTCTGGTGGCATCTTTAGGATTTTCTATGTATAGTATCAAGTCATCTGCAAACAGTGACAGTTTTACTTCTTCTTTTCCAATTTGTATTCCTTTTATTTGTTTTTCTTCTCTGACTGCTGTGGCTAGGACTTCCAAAACTATGTTGAATAATAGTGGCAAGAGTGGAGATCCTTGTCTTGTTCCTTATCTTAGCGGAGAATGCTTTCACTTTTTTCACCATTGAGTATGATGCTTGCTGTGGGTTTGTCATATATGGCCTTTATTATGTTAAGGTAGGTTCCCTCTGTGGCCATTTTCTGGACAGTTTTTATCATAAATGGGTGTTGAGTTTTGTCCAAAGCTGTTTCTGCATCTGTTGAGATGACCATATGGTTTTTACTCCTTAATTTGTTAATGTGGTGTATCACATTGATTGTTTTGCATATATTGAAGAATCCTTGCATCCCTGGGATAAATCCCACTTGGTCATGGTGTATGATCCTTTTAATGTGTTGTTGGATTCTGTTTGCTAGTATTTTGTTGAGGATTTTTGTGTCTATGTTCATCAGTGTTATTGGCCTGTAGTTTTCTTTTTCTGTGACATCTTTGTCTGGTTTTGGTATCAGGGTGATGGTGGCCTCATAGAATGAGTTTGGGAGTGTTCCTTCCTCTGCAATTTTTTGGAAGAGTTTGAAAAGGATAGGTGTTAGCTCTTCTCTAAATATTTGATAGAATTTGCCTGTGAAGCCATCTTGTCCTGGACTTTTGTTTGTTGGAAGATTTTAATTACAGTTTCAATTTCATTACTTGTAATAGGTGTGTTTATATTTTCTAATTCTTCCTGGTTCAGTATTGGAAAATTGTACCTTTCCCAGAATTTGTCCATTTCTTTGTGGTTGTCCATTTTATTGGCATATGGTTGTTTGTAGCAGTCTCTTATAATCCTTTGTATTTCTGCAGTGTCAGTTGTGATTTCTCCTTTTTCATTTCTAAGTTTATTGATTTACATCCTCTCCCTTTTTTTCTTGATGAATCTGGCTAAGGGTTTATCAATTTTGTTTATCTTCTCAAAGAACCAGCTTTTAGTTTTATTGATCTTTGCTATTGTTTTCTTCATTTCTATTTCATGTATTTCTGCTCTGATCTTTATGATTTCTTTTCTTCTACAGACTTTGGGTTTTCTTTGTTCTTGTTTCTCTAGTTGCTTTAGGTGTAGTATTAGATTGTTTGAGATTTTTCTTGTTTATTCAGGTGAGATTGAATTGCTATAAACTTCCCTTTCAGAACTGCTTTTGCTGCGTCCCATAGGTTTTGGGTTGTCGTGCTTTCGTTGTCATTTGTTTCTACGTATTTTTTTTATTTCTTCTTTGATTCTTTCAGTGATCTCTTGGTTATTTAGTAGCACACTGTTTAGCCTCTGTGTATTTGTGGTTTTTACAGTTTTTTTTTCTTGTTACTGATTTCCAGTCTTATAATGTTGTGGTCAGAAAAGGTGGTTGATATGATTTCAATTTTCTTAAATTTTCCGAGGCTTGTTTTGTGACCCGAGATGTGATCTATCCTGGAGAATGTTCTGTGTGCACTTGAGAAGAAAGTGTATTCTGCCACTTCTGGGTGGAGTGTTGCATAAATATCAATTAAATCTATCTGCTCTATTATGTCATTTAAAGTTTGTGTTTCCTTATTTATTTTCTGTTTGGATGATCTGACCATTGGTGTAAGTGGGGTGTTAAAGTCCCCTACTATTATTGTGTTACTGTTGATTTCTCCTTTCGTGGTTGTTAGCGTTTTCCCTATGTATTGAGGTGCTCATAAGTTGGGTGCATAAACATTTATAATTGTTATATCTTCTTCTTGGATTGATCATTTTATCATTATGTAATGTCCCTCCTTATCTCTTGTAACAGTGTTTATTTTAAAGTCTATTTTATCTGATATGAGTATTGCTATTCCAGCTCTCTTCTGATTTCCATTTGCATGGAATAACTTTTTCCGTCCCTTAACGTTCAGTCTGTATGTGTCCCTAGGTCCATAATAGGTCTCTTGTAGACAGCATTTACATGGATCTTGTTTCTGTATCCATTCATAGGCTTTATTTTAAAGGGGTTGTTCGTCATTGAAATGCCTGACCTTGGAAAACAGCGAGCCTCCCGTCTTAATGACTTCTTTCGGGGGCTGGTGATTACTCATGAATGATATTAGGAAGCATTCTGGCATGTGTGGGAGGCTGGCCACAGTGACCTCTAAGTTCCCTTTGACCCCTAAGGGATTGCACTGACAGCTACCCTTTTGCAGCTCCAGTGCTGTCTCTCCTAATTGCCTGTGTATCCTAGAAGCCCAGTATCGCCCAACTCTCACAGCAATAAGCATTAGCTTTGCTTCAGCAGAGGACAGATCCTCGTGAAGTCAATGGCCAGCAGGCCGTTCATGTTCAGACTTGGAAGTTTTACATTCAGCTCTCTTCTCTCCTCTCCACCACTAATATAGAGGCTCTTGGTTGAGATGTAAAATATTTTCAAAATTCATGTATGCAGAAAATGTTGTCATCAGACAAATGCTCGTACGTGAAAGAAAGTATGAACATTTAATATTCTATACCGATGTGAAACCAGAATTCAAGGGCATTTTGTTCTCTGAATCGGAGATGTTGTCATGCTTCTTCCTCCTCCTTTTACTTTTGTGTCAAGAGTTACTGTTAAACAAGGTGCAGGAGCTAGCTGCACGGGGATTTACTTTGAATTTCAGCTTCATCCCTTTCTACCTCTGCAACCGTGAGCAAGTCACTTAATGTCTCTGAACTCCATTCTCTATATGCAGAATGGAGGTAATCTGCGGCTGTTGTGAGAATTAAATAAGATAAAATGTGTGCTGGTGTCTGCGGCAGGTAGGAAGTTAATACATACTTGCTTCTTTCCCGCTGGTTGATTTCTTTGGGCTGTTTCCATGAGACTGAGAAGGAAGCATCATCTTTCCCCATCTTTTTCTCTCTCCCTGAGATAGACATCTAAATTGTGCCTGTCAGGAGAAATGGCATTTAGGGGCTTGAATCTTTATAGAGGAGGGAAGTACAGCTCCCTTCACTTGCATTGTTTTTTGTTCATTTTTATCCTGGATGCTGTGGCTGCCAGTTGCCCATCTGAAGGTACAGTGTCTCTAAACTACTTGATATTAAAACCCCAATTTCTGGCAGTGGGGGAATAATTTCCTTCTTGGATAAAAAGGTGGCTGTTTGTTTTCCAACCTCTCTTTTAGTCAGGCACTGCCATGTGCTTACATTCTGGCCAAAAAGGTATATGAAGATGTGATGTAGAATGATCTGCATTTAAGGAGCCAACTCAGCTGGGCAACGCCTCCAATTGGCTGTCTCGCCTTTCCTCCTCCTCCCAGCCTGAAACTTGTCCTTGCCGGCTGCAGCGTCAGTACCAAGTGACCTTGAATATGTGATAGGCAGAGATATAGGATCCTCGGTCTCTGTGGACCCAAAGGAAGGAGCCACCATGATATTTTGGGCTCTCCAGTCTCCATACGTCTTTCACTCGGGAGAGAAATAAGGCTCTTTCTTGGGTTAAGCCACTGTTGATGTTCCCTCTTGCATGCAGCCAAATCTAATTTTAACCAAGAAACATGGGAAGGAACCCAGGAGAAGACTCTTAGAAGGGAAGGTTCCTGATCTACTCTCCCTCTGAAGGAGTCAGGCAGCCTTCCTTGTAGGGAGTTATGGAGAGGCAACTGTGGGGCACAGAGACAGGTGGGAGCAGGCTGGTAGTAGAGTTGTGTGTCACAGAGCAGAGCAAAAGGGACCTGCTCTTAGGAGTGAAACTGGGGGGCTTTGTCAGAGGCCTCTTCCTTCCTTCCCGTCTCCTTGCCTCCTTCCCAGCCATCGGTGAACCACACCTGCTATGTGACAGGCACCAGGAGAAGCCCAAGGATCACGATTCTTGATCTCAAGTTAATTTCCAGTGGGTGGAGGCAGACAACTCATGCTTTCATCAAGAATTGTCACAGGTTGTGGAGAGCCCTGTGGATGCCATCGGTGTACAGAGCCGGAGCAGTTAATCTAGCTTGAGCTGAAGAAAGGAACTCAAAACAGTCTTTGCCGGGAAGGTGTCTTTGTCGGGTGTGGAAGGGTGATGGGCTTTAGCCATGGGAAGAAAGGATCTTCATCCTGAGGTCTGCAGCCCTGCCTGACATTTCCCACACCCCATGGCTGAGTACCATGTCATCACTAATAACTTCTCTCCAGTCCCGATGTTTATCCACATCTGCCACAATTGAAATCTGACTCAAAGGCCACTCAAAATCCCAGCCCCTCAGTCAGTGTTGGATACAAACAACACTTTGGGAAATGGGAAATCTGCATGTGGTAATTACCAGTTTAATCTCCACAGCCTTGTTATTTGGGAAGCACTCTTCCATGTAACTGGCAAATTAGCTGGAGAATTGCTCCCATTCACCCTGTGATGGGGGTGGGGGGGCAAATGCTTCAGACATAGTAACCAGACAGAGTCTCCAAGTGCCCTCCCAAGACACCAGCCCAGCTGTCAGCAGGCAGAGACAGTTTTTACCTCATCGCCAACCGGGCTGGGGCCATGAGACGTGCAAAAATGGGTTAAGTAGGTGATCAGCTGAGATTGCATCAGCTCGTGAAGGTGTGATAGATATATTTTTAACTGCTTGCCAGTAGGGAATGAATAGAAACATCACAGGAGGAAAGAGTTGAGGTTGATATTTATTGAGCACCTACTATTTGCCAAATTATTGTTTTAGGCATTTAACATACCTTGTCTTATTTGATCCTCACGTTAACACTTCAATATAGTTATATAACATATGTATTGGGACCCACGTTATATAGATGAGAATGCAACAGAGCCTGAGGGATTAGGAGAGCTTGTCCAGGGTCTCATTAGCAGTCGAGGATTCAGGATCCCACTCCAGTCCACACCCCACACTGACCCCTCACACGAGAGCACATTCATACTAGGCTCCAGCTGTAACGGACTCTGTGAGGCAGAGAACACACTTTTATGTGTGAAGACAGGGCCAGGTGGAGGCTAATAATGATGGTGGACTGGCTGTGTTTCTCAGTGTTTCTGTATCAGGAGCTGTGGACACTTTTCTCTGGTGGAGAACAGCTACCTGACAAGGTATGTTTACCAGAGATGTTTTATATTCCCTTCCCAAAGGGACAGACGTAGCTTCTGGTCTCTAAGTAGGAGAAATAATTATGTGTATTCCCTGTTTGTCCTCTGCCCAATAACGTTTGCCAGGCTGTTTACTAATTACCCCAGAAACAACAGGTTCTCAACAGAAAGTAAAAAGAGATCTATTTTCTAGGTACCTTTTCACTCTAACACTCTGGCTTACAGCAGAAAAGAGAAACACACCATATATCCTCAGTTAATGGGCAACCAAACAGACGACTTGTCAGAGAACAGGAGAAAGGATAAAAATATCCTCTCTATGCCACAGGAAACCCATAAACCAAAACAGAACTCAGTAGCCTGTCATATGTTCCTGGGTGCTCCCCTGAAGGGATGAACTCACACTCCCCTGAAGGGTGGACTGTGTTATGAACTTGAAAGCTTTCCTTCCTTTGCCCCCAAACTATCCAGAGGTATTTCATCTCTCTTCCTCAGAATCTTGACAACCCCTTTGCACCTGGGAGATGGCTGGGTACAGCAGGAAGAACATGGAATTTGAAATCATTAGACAGGAGATTAGATCTGGCCCTGGCCACTTACTACTTGTGTAACTTCAGGCAAGTCATCCTTAGGAGTCTTACAAGACGCTTGAGAAGAACAAACAAGAAATATGTATGTGTAAGCATTTTGCAAACTCTCAGGCACTCCATAGCTTAAAAGAAAACAGTAAACATTGGGACAATCATTAGGATATAGAATGTGAAAGTCACAGCAGAATGTTAGTGTTCAGTGGAACCACACTCCACATTCATTGAGCACCTACTAGTTCCCAGGTAAGGCCCAAAGCCTTACCTCATTCCAGGGAGGTGCTGTTTTGTGTGCCCATTTCACACAAATGTGTGAGTAGGTCCCATGCTCTACAGTAGTTGTTTATATATCTTAAATGTAGTAGTGTGTGTTTGTGCACCCCAAGCTCCTGATTTATCCCTCCCCGCCACGTTTCCCCTTTGGTCACCATAAGTTTGGTTTCGATATTTGTAAGTCTGTTTCTGTTTTGTTAGTAAGTTCATTTGTTTCATTTTTTAAATTATGTTTCATATATGAGTGATATCATATGATATTTGTGTTGCTCTGATTTACTTCACTTAGTATGATAATCTCTGGGGCCATCCATGTTGCCGCAAATGGCATGATTTCATTCTTTTTATGGCTTTGTAATATTCCATTGTATATATGTACCATATCTTCTGTCAATGGACATTTAGGTTGCTTCCATGTCTTGGCTACTGTAAGTAGTGCTGCAATGTACACTGGGGTGCACGTATCCTTTCGGATGATGGTTTTCTCCGGCTATATGCCCAGGGGTGGGATTGCTGGGTCGTATGGTAGCTCTAGTTTTAGTTTTTTAAGGAGCCTCCGTACTGTTCTCCATAGTGGTTGAACCAATTCACATTCCCACCAACAGTGCAAGAGGGTTCCCTTTTCTATATTGGTAGTTGTATTGTGCTGATACTGATTTCCTGGCTTTGATAATGCGCAATGGTTATGTGAGATGCCACCATAGGGGGAACTGGGTGAGGCGTACATGGGATCTCTCTGTTCTGTTTTTGAACCTAATGTGCACACGTTTATTTCATGTTACATTTCCCCTCTTAGGACTGATCCCCTTCCCCCTCTTATTATTATCTGAGTGGCCCAGCCCCCTTCACCATTCTCGTAATATATCCTGTACTTACCTTGATGTTAGCACTTAAAGCACTGCTTTGACTTCTTTGATTATCTTATATGTTCTATTGCTAGATTCTGAACTCGTGGAAGGCAGGGATATTTCTTTATGTCACTATATCCCAGGTAACTATATACAGTCTGGTCCATAAAGTTTTGCTGAATATATAGAAGAATAGATGAGCAAGCTATAATGAATATAGTTATCTTGCTAGTTAGAAACCATGATGATTCACCAGGGAGACACCGGGAAATATTGCTGTAGTTTTAGGGGCTGCCATGTTATGCCCAGGCTCTTCCCAGAGGCCCCTTTCTGCAGGTCATATCAGTTACCTGATTATGTCAGGTGCATAATGGGAAGTACAGATGGTAGGAGCTGAAAGTAAGGAAAACGCCTTTCTAACACACGTAGTTCCACCAGAGATTTGTGCAGCAATTTTTGAAGTGAGATAGAAAGGGAAAATTGATGAGTTAAAATATAAAATCAGAGGGGAAAAAAAGTTTCCCTTTGTATCATGTGGACTCTGGTAGTTACTGTTATTGCCAAATGAGTGTTCCCATTTTCTTGGAAGAGTCATGTGGCACTGGGCATGTCACCAAGGTATAATCTGATCAGCATTAAGTGATGCTGTAGTTTGGGGTCCAGAATGGAATTTTAACAGGAACAATAAAACAGTCATGATGGACCTTTTCTAACTTCAAAAAGTGAAATACTGATCCTGGAGTTGAAAATATGGCTCCTGGATCATCCCTGTACAACCATCTAGGTCCAGAGTGATTAAAATAAGCCCAGACCAGTTGATGAATCCCAGGTACATTCTACACCATATTTTTACTGTTCTTCAGCAATTCTCAGACACCTTTGACTTACTTTTTTTTTTCTTTCACATGTTAACTTCTCTGAAATCAGAATGCTGTCCATCTGGCAGGCAGGAGTCTTGATGTAATTGCCATTGCCTGTTTATATGTATTAAAGTCGCAGAATGAGGATCCGTAGTTTAGGGGGAAATCCCCATTACAATAATGGTTCCCTCTTTCAAGAAATGCTATATCACCAGTGGTCTTGATATGGGAAAGACCAGCTATCAATAACTCTGAATTCAAAAGTGACCCTGAAGATTTTTCACTCTGAATATGAAGAAGCTTTATTAAGACCTTGACCAATTTATTTTACTTTTTAAAATAAATGCACAAGACTAACATATGACAAAATCTATGTCTAAGTAAGTCTCAAAGAGCTCTTTCAGTGAGTTTTTAAAAACAGTGATAAGGAATCACTGTGTCATAGTTTAATTGGCAGAAATATTTCTTGTTTAGTATTACATGTAATAATGATACACCTTAAAATTGATAGTTCCTGGATACAATGAAATAAATTTCATTCTGGGTACAAGTGTCAGAATTCAAGTTAGTAAAACATTGTAAAACCAATTAGTGGAATGACCTAAAACCCCTTTTTGCAAGCAATTACTGTCAATATCCAATATTTAGAGAGAAATTTTTAAAGTTTCATTGCTATTGAAAATAGATATTCAAAGGACATATGGTAAAAAAGGAAATTACCCAGTGTACCCAATGTTACATTGAAGATCCCAATAAAAAGTTAATAGTTACCTGGTAAATGCGTCCCTCTTGTCCCCTGACCACATGGATTTACCCCTCGGCTGGAAGAAGTAGCATGTGGCTTCATTAACTAGAGTTGGATTTGAACCAGAGTTTTCAGGTTTCAGAGGCGGAAGGGCACCTAAACAGAGTTCTCCATTTTACAGATGAAGCAACTGCCTCAAGGTTGGTTCTCACGCTTAAATCACTTACAAGGTTGTTTTCAATCTAAGACTGTGCTTACACAACCAGAAACATGAAAAAAATATCTGAACATAAATATCAGCTGGATCATATATCATCAAATGACCTCAATCCATTTCAACATCCACTGAGTGTCTTCTTGCCATTGGTACCTTGCCTAGAGAATCTCGTGTAAGTGAACACCCACAAACCTTACTGCGCAACTTCACAGATGAGGAAACTGAAGCTGAAAGTTTAAAGGGCTTTGTCCAAGGTCACACAGCTAGTGGGGGAGGTGGGAACCAAATCAAGTTCTGCGAGACCCACAAATTGCTCTCTTTCTGTCATAAGACATTGCCCCTAAGTACAGCCATGGAGGGAATGGCATTGTGCTCTTCTGAAACTGACACTCTCAGGGAAAAGAACAGATATAAAAGCACATAGTTAAATGCATTTGATCATGTGCTGCAGTGGATTTGGGCACTGGGGGTCTGTTGACTGCACACCTCTGATTGTGGCTGGAGTGGTCCCCTCCTTAATCTCCAATCACTTTTCCCATGGCTAACCCCTACTCCTGAATTAAACTTCAGCACAGGCTTCGGTACTTCCAGAAAGATTCTAAGGCTGAGTTCCTGGCTTCTTCCTCTACTCCCCTAAGATCCCATGTATCTCTTTATCATTTCATTTATGTCATTGCATATCGGATTATTGAATGGGCCATCAGACAGTGAGCTCCCCAAGGACAGGGAACAGCTTTTTCATCATTAGACCCCCAAATCTAGCACTGATGCAGGTCTGTTGACTGAATACATGCATCGTATGGACTGCTAAGACTTACTTGTCCCTTCTATAAGTAGAGACCCTTTGCTTCTCTAAACAAATGGCCACAGTTGGAATATTTTAAGTGGAGGGGCATATGAGGAAGAAAGCAGGGCAAAGTCCCTTTACTAAAAATTGCATACCTAATTCCCCAAACACATAACAGAAACAAATTCAGGAACAGTCTGTGGAAGGCACTGCAAATCTGCATCTGTGTGTCATGCAGCATAAGGAAAAAGCAAATCAAGATTTGGTAAACCAGTAGAAGTTCTTTTTCTAGAATTGCATACCCGTCTATCGTTTGGTCAGTGCCTACACTTCTGTGCAGCACTCTCTTAGAGAATGTTTTAGGATGGCAGAGTGGGCACAGACTGTAGAGACATTAAGGAATGTCTAGGAATTTGTGAATGAATGGATGAGAGTGAGTTCAAGGATCCAGGATCTTTCATGTTTCTGTCCTGTTTCTTTCCAATTTTCCCCAGTAACCCAAGATATACTTTAAAAACAAAACCCTCAACCCATCACCTCTAGTTATTTGAACTTAGGATAAATGCCCCACCAGAAAGTACTCACCTGGCCTGGCAGGATTGCCCCCTGCCTTTTGCTCTGGTCCTCTTTTCTCACTGCACGCCAGCCACATCAGCTCTCTCCATTCCCTGAACATACCTAGAAACTTTCTGATCCACATTTATCTTCCTAGATCTCTTTACCCTTCTCTCTTCATCTGGTCAACTCCTCTTCCTTCAAATCACTGCTAAATATCACTTCCTCCAGGAAGTCTGATCTGATTACCTAGGCCTAGGTGGGATCCCCTGTTATTTGGTCTTGTTGCATCACATTGTTTTCCACTGGGGCACCTATTACAGTTGAAATTAAATCATTATGTGTGTAATAATTAGTTTGATAACCATCTCCTTCATATGGTAACTCCCCAGGGCAGTGACCACCTGTGTCATTTTCACTCTTCTCTTTTTAGCATATGACATAGTACCATTAATGCTCAAAAATATTTGTTGGACAAAAGATAAGGAATAAGTGAATGAATAAATAAATAATGATTCTTCGGTTTCTGCTCTGGGGATTAAGTGCATCCCATAGAATACAAGATAACTCACGTTCATCATTCTTCCGTTCCCATCCTGCTAACCGTTTCCCCACTCTGCAGCTGCTTCCTCAAAGAATCTCCAAGTCTCTCCTCTCTAAATCGTGCAAGCCTGCTGTTGGGAACACCCACAGATACGCTCTGCACACACACACAGCTCACTCTGAGTAATCATATTGATTTGGAATTAATGGCCATTCATATACCTCATTGAAGATGCCATCTGGGATGTTATTACACTTCAGAGGTAGATCATAGTCTGAGAAAATCTGTCAAAATGTAGAAATAATGCATTAAAATGGCCATGGTAGAACCTAGCTGCCCTTCAGAGGGAAGCTGAGTGTGATGATGCAGGTTTTATTCCCCCTAAGTGAGATGAAGAAGGAGGAGCGGCTTTTTCTTTTCCTCTGTTTCCTCTGTTCAAGAGTCGAGAGAAATGGAAAGTTCAAGCACGTGCAGAGATCGGTAATGGACTCCTTTGCTCAGATCCATCTCACCGACAACAAATGCTCCTCAAGATTATCTCTGATCCTGAGGGTATGTGTTTAGGCAGACCTGGGCTTCAGTTCTTTCCTGGCTACTTACTGTAGAGTTTGCCTATTTCCCTGGTGTAAATGCCCCCTCATGTTCTGTTTCAGGCTACCAACAACTAGCTCCCAGAATGTCTCAATATGTAGCAATTGAATCTTGCAAGCCAACACAAGCTAGCTTCAACAAACTACAAGAAGGACCTGTTAATATCCTAAATCTGCCCTCCTTCGGGATTGCTGCCAGGCCTTGATTGTGCCTGGAGAAACAGAAAATACAGCCTCGGTAGATGCCTGCTTCCTCATCATTCATGTGGAACACCTGGTGGTAGCCCAGGAGCTCCCTGCTTCCGCAGCATCCCTTCATCTCCACAGCAGACCTGCCCTCCTTGGGCAGCATACCATTGCCATGTTAGGGAAATCCAGTATTATTCGGAAGGCACTTTTGAATTGAAAATAACATTTGAAAAAGATGATTCCAGGCAAAGTCATCAACTGTTGTGTACTCATTGAAGTTAAAACAATGCAAGATTGATTACCTTTGTAGTCTATGCAAATTACAAATGGCATTGGTATTAATCCTCAGTATTTGACTTTGACGCTGAGTGCTTCACAATTACTGTTTTTAATTCAAGAAGCTGGACCTTTTGTTTTTTTTTTTTACAAAATCAAGTTATATACGTATATATTGATATATATACCCTTCTTCAAAAAACAAAAGTGAAGAAAAAAAATCACATCCGAAGTATACTAAAAATCCTAAATACTTATGCAGAGAATTAAAGACAAAGCACTTTATGAAATGGCCTCAGTTCTCTGAGATTTCTGACCTCCCACATGGCACCTGTCATAAAATGCGATGCCCGTGGTGGGGTCCTCTCATCTGTGAGGGTTTCACCTCTTTCCCGTACTGAGCTGACTGTAACCTTCATCCACAGCTTGGCATTGTGGATTCATCACCTTTGCACCCACTTTAGAGAATATCATGGATGTTATCATTAATTTACCTAGTTAGCCTTCCATATACACAAATACTCCTTCAGTATGTTCATCTGTATGACCTTGGACACAGATAGGGGTATGAGTGGAACTATTTCTGGAATGGTCTGGTGGGGGTGGCAGTGTTAATATTTTCATTTTCACTTACTGAATACCCAAGCAGTATTCTGAGCATTACATAAATTATCATGGTGTATTATCAGAACATTTTAGGAGGACTTATATTATTTCTCTCATTAAAAAAAAAATGCAAAAACAGATATTGAACAGTTAAGAAAACTTTCCCAAAGTGGCACATCTGAAAATGGACAAGGCAAGATTGGAAACTAAGTCCTTCTAGTTGCAAAAGCCATGGCTTTCTCTGATGCATCACTCTGCCTTATGAACCCATGCCCCAAGAGCTGCCTGGAAGCTTGTCTCATTTCCTCCATCTATTTCAAGTCAAAAACAAAGGCACCTTCTGTCTCTACCTTGTCTAAAACTTGAGCTTGAGATGATGTCACGGGATAGTGAAATTAACTCAGTACAGATTTATCAAATCCTTACTTCATGAGACGTGCCATACTGGGTGTAGAATAACCGCAGAGTCCTTCCCAGTTGCAGAGCTGACTCCTCTGCACAGAGAGAAGATTGGGAAGCATGACGAGACGGAACTTGATTACCCCCAGACCTGAGCTCCTCCTTTCATCCCTTGCACACTGCTTGGTCTGCTCACATGAGAGCCATCCTGTCCCCTTTCCTCCTTCTCTGCACTCCCCACTCAGTTTCCAAGTCATCTGGAGCCCACCTATGCCTTCCCTCTAGACCCATCCATAACCACTGTCATTGCCCCAGCACTGGGTTCTAGTATCTCTTGCCTAGACTATTTAAAAAACTTTTAAGCTGACTTTCCCCTTTAGGTCATCCTACACATACTCCTAGATTCATCTTGTGTTTATGTGTTCAACTTTTATCATGACATTCCACTACTACAAATAATTTACAGACTTAAAAAATTATGAGAGTAATGTTTTCTCCAAGCAGAACCTTACTTAGAAGCCTAGAAAATCAAATCTCTGAGAGCAGGTCATCTTTAGTTTAGACTTTAGAAGTGGGGGGCCTTTGCCCTTTGGATTCCCTTCCTCATGCCCCAGAGCACCTCCGTGGAACACGAGGGCAGTGCCGAGCAGTTTGAGATCGCCACCCTGAGGAATAAATCCCAGCTTATTAGCCCAGTGTTCAAGGCCTTCAACCCTTCTGTCTGGCAGGCTTAAGAGCCATCCCATAAGATTCGGAGTCAATACATTCAAGGCGCTTAGAGCACTCCCAGCACGTGGTGAGTACTCAGTAAATGTAGTTTGTTTTACTTGTTTTTTCCAATCCTTCACCCATTTATGCACCCTAAGCTTCAGTTTGTGTGAGCTTCTGTGCCCTATTTCTTCAATCCCCATTTGGCTATCCCTAGCCATGCTCTCAAGCTATTTCCTCAGCCTAAAACCTCTTCCCTATCTAATCTCTGCGTGCACCACCAGGTCCCTCTTCCAACACCCACAGCCTCTTGGATTATCATCCCAGCCAGGAGCCATCTCTCCTGCCTCTGAACACTTGTAAAGTTGTACCTGGGCCTCACCTAGAACCCAGTTGCATCGTTAATTGTGTTATTCTCTTCCATCACTGCGACCCCAAAGGGCCTGCTGAATCCAAGCCGTTTTTGCCCCTGCCACTGTTTCTAACCACCATAGTATGTTCTCTGTAGATATTGAGTAATGAACACAACCCACTTCCTCCTGTGAAATGATGATGCAGTGCCTCCTCTTTGGCATTGCCTGCTGCTGAGTTAATCAAGGGTGTCTGTGAAATATCTCAGAATGTTATCAGAACGTTGAAATGTCATGAAAGTTGAACAGCTCTCCTTCTCAAAATACTGCTGATTGAATTAACCTGTTTGCATGTCAGCCGCCTTTTGTTCCAGGGCATATTTCATTCCTGTTGTTGACATGGAGTTTTCTTCTAGCAGATGCCAACCTTCCTGCCCACTGCCCCAGCCAGTGGTCACGACTTGACTGAATGAAGACTCTCAGACAAGGGAAGCCGCCCGTAGCTCTGAGCCTGCTTCCATGAGACTCCTACCTCCTCAGCCCTGCGCGGGTCCAGGCGCTTGCCTCTCTCACCTGGACTCTTGGGTCAGCCTTCTAGCAGCTCCCCTGACTCAGCTCTTCTCTTCTAGGGCATCCTTCATGCCCCATGAGAGGGATTTTATAAAACAGGGATCTGACCACATTCCTTATTTTATCCTTTCCTAAAAGCCATAAATAGCCACATTTCCCGAAATGTGATCCACAGGATATCATCAGAGGACTTGGAGTTCTTGCTAAAATAAGACTCCTGAGCTCTGTCCTTGGACCTGATGAGTCCCAGGAAACTGCATTTTTCACCAGCTTCAAAGGTGATTTCTATGCACATAAACATTTAGACGGCCCAGACCGAAATAAAGACCAGTTGTCCATTTCAGCATCCCCTGGGAGCAACAGCATCTTTCACATCTCTGTATTTGACACGCTGCTGCCTGTGGAACCTCTTCACTTCCCCCGTGTGCATGTTCTTGGCCTATGAACTACTGTTGCTTCCATCCTGCTGTCTCTAGGAAATGTCACCGCTTCTAGAAAACCTCTTAGTTTCCTAAGCGTGTTCAGTTCCCCACACTCAGGCCTCTTACCCCACCTCCTAAAGCCCTGTTCTGTAAGTAGTGATGTACATGCCTTTCCCTCATCATCACCCGCCTTCAAAAGCTGGACCCATGCATAGATTTAGAGTCAGTGTAATACCGTGTTTATGAGCCGCACACATGGTCTGCTTCCTCTTCCTGTGCCTCCCTCACATCACTGCACCTCCTGGGCCTCAGTTTCCTCATCTAAAATGATCACATGACTACCTAACTTCGACTTGTTGGGGTTAAATGTGATAACGCCCGTGAAGGGCTTAGTAGAGTATCGTATCAGCTACACTTTTGTCATTATTAATATTATCATTATCTATTATCTTGTCATCTCAAAGGTGAGACAGAACATCTGCCACCGGAGATAAGAAGTAACTGTAGACCTTCTCTCCTCGTAACACTATTGGGATAAGCTCTACATCCCTGGTAGAAAAGAAAATAAAGTAGCATTAGCTTTCTTTTCTTTCCTCTTACCTTGTATAAGATAAATGTCCAGACTTTGCTGGCTTATAAACTGGCAAAATTCCATAGTGGGGCTTCTGTGATTTCCAGTGGTTCTCCTGTGGTGCAGGCAGGACGGTGCCGCTGTGGAGGTGGTAGGGCCGTTGTGTCTCAGCCATGAAATCGGTTGCTCTGTGTTGTCCCACACACACCAGAGGCCAGGCTCACATGTACAAGACTTTCCTGGACACTCTGAGTGACAGAAGGGAAGAAAGAGCAATGATAACGATCACTTACATTTGTTGAGCATCCTCTAAGTGCTTTATGCAGTCAAGAGACATCTATTAAGCACCTGCTGGGGGCTGGGCTCTGTACTATGAGTAATACAAAAAATTTTATACTAGTGATTAATCAAAAATCCCTGCACCGTGTTTATATTTCCATGGGGAGAAAGAGACCAAAAAAAGCATAAAAAACTATAGATTATATGGCTGAGTAATATTCCATTATATGTATATGTATATATGTATGTATACCACGTCTTCTTTGTCCATTACTCAGCCATAAAAAGAATGAAATAATGCCACTTGCAGCAACATGAATGGACCTAGAGATTATCATACTAAGTGAAGTAAGTCAGACAGAGAAAGACATATATCATGATACCGCTTATATGTGGAATCTAAAATAATGATACAAACGAACTTATTTACAAAACAGAAATAGATTCACAGACATAGAAAACAAACTCATGGTTCCCAAAGGGGAAGGGGGGGAGGGATACATTTGGATTTGGGATTAACAGATAGATTACTATACATAAAACAGATAAACAGCAAGGATTTACTGTATATAGCACAGGGAGCTATACTCAATATCTTATAATAACTTATAATTGAAAAGAATATGGAAAAGAATATGTATGTATAACTGAATCACTTTGCTGTATACCTGAAACACTATAAGTCAACTATACTTCAGTTGAAAAAATTAAAATTAAAAAGCTATAGATTATAACATGATACGTACTATAGTGAGAAGAAATAGAGCATAGTAAGGGAGACTTGCATGTATCATCTCAGTCGCCCATCGTCGTATAGGCAGCTGCTGTTGTTATCCTTATTCGAATACATAAAAAAAACGAAGCATGGAGAGGTAAAGTGACTTGCCCACCTTGAGCCAATAGCAAAGGATTAAGTCAGAACTTGAGTTCAACCCATCTGACTTCAGAATCTACACTCTTAACTAGTGCAGGCGACAACAATGGCACTGGCCCGCCGCCTTCCCTTGCCGGTGACTACCATGTGGGGCTAGAACGATGGGACGGTCCATCTCCTCCCGTAGATGGTATCCTGAGCACGTCTGCTCTTCAGGGATCCAGGTCTCGAATGCAGTGAGGACCAGAGAAATGAAAACGGTTTTTTCTTCCCTCCAGCATAGCTGCCTTTCCTCATGGAGCTTAGAGTCACCTTCAGAGTTAGAAACATATTAGGAAAGAATTGTGCAACCTCAGTACTTCATTTGGTGTTAAATGACATCACATTTTGCATCTCAAAAAATTAAATTATGTTGTGTTGTATCAAACCCAGTACATTTGAGTTTCACTGCCTTTGTTTCAATGGAAAGAGGTTAAGTATGTGCCTACATGTCCTCACAGCAGTATTTTACATCTCTAGCAATAGATTCCAAAGAACACTCATAACTCTAAAGTAAATTGATATATATATACAATAAAAACATAATTTCTTTCCCCAGAGCTACAGAATGGTCAGCTGCATGGCTTAGTAGAACTTGCTGTCTGCCTAAAACTCCTGCATTCAAGTGGGTCAAGGTTTGCATTTTCTCCAGGGTCTTTGGGTGGAACTTTGTTTAACGTTTTAGTATCTAAGAAATCCTTGAAGTGATTTCCATGGAAAAAGAGACACTCTTCTACAATGATAAATGCAAATTTAAGCCTGAGAGACAGAAAACAATTTAAGGGTTTCAAATGGCAATTTTCATGTTTCAAAAATCTTAGAGACACTGTCATATACAGGGCCCTCTGTGATAAGTGCTACAACTAGGATGTCATAGAACTGCTGAGATTGAGAGAATGTAAATGGCTGGTCCCATCCATCAATCCAGGACAGAACAGAGTAAGGTCTCCATCAAGAACAAAGGCTCCTCCAAGGAACGCTGTGGAGTGGCCCTGTTGCTATACATCTCTCTCCATGCACCCCCTTCTTGCACCCACTTCTCTGTGTTTGCACCTGCTGTTCCCCTCAGAGATGGCCATCCTGCTTCTTTTCCACTTCCCAAAAGCCTATTCCTGTGATCATAGTAACGGGTTCCTACCTCCTCTGTGAAGCCCTTCTGTTCCCCTTGAAAGCCTTCCACCTCTGTATCCCCAAGACCCACAGATTGGGAGTGAGTGGTTCTCAAAATTTTAATGTATGCTTTCTCCCTACAACCCTCATAGACACTTGATAGAAGTACTCGTTCACTCCATCCATATTTATTAGCATCTATATTATGCCAGAAACTGTTTTGGATAGTATAGATCTATAGAGAAAGAGCTGAGCCAGTTAGGTGGGGTTACTGTTTTCACAGAGCTTGCAATAGAGCAGTAAAGCAGCCATGTACTTCCCATCTGCTCCACACACATGTGCATTGTAAGCAGTCAATAAATAACTGATGATTGATTGATGTTACTTCTTACCCAGAAGCTATGACTTTGAGATCCTGTGCTCTGCCAGTCAATGTGCTAGACCCTGAGATTTCTGGGATGAACAAAAAATTAACAGTGCCCATGCTCAGGAAGCTTTGAACCTAGTTACTTTTGTAAAGTTAAGAGTTAAGTCGCTCATTTAAAAAATGTAGATATAGATTGTAGAAAGATTTCTAGGCAAGTGCAACTTCCCACCTGTAGTTACTTGGCTTCCACACTAACAGAATTGCTTTACTTTAAAGATTTTATTTAATCCACACAAATGTGTGTGGTTGGTATAACCCCACAGGTGAACACACTGACATTCAGAGAGCTTAAGTGATTTCAGCCAGCGAGTGAGTCAGAATTCTCATTGCCTGTGGTCGTTCGTTCAGCCTCCTTCCAGGGAGCCCGACAATGACGATGTCCATGTCTTTCAGGGAAGCCTGATCTCTCACTGCAGCTAAACCACATTAGGAAAGAGTTGTGCAACCTCAGTAGACCTGGGAGAGCTGGGAGTCCCATATGGGTGTGCTGAGGTCTGCTGCGTCCAAACCCCAAAGACCATCCCCAAACATCTGGGAATGATTCTCTTACTTTTGAGGATCGGAATGTGTGCCAGTGACTTTTACCAAGTCAAATAACATGAAGGTAGAGCGGACATCCTCGTGTAGACTGGTCAATGTTACAGAAAAATAAGTGTGTCATAATGTTAGTTATGTCAGGAAGCAGGGTTTTCAGTGTAAAAGAAAGAACATGAAGACAAGGCTGAGGGGGTCAAGTAAAATTAGACTTACGACGTATAAAACAGACATATTTTATCAGTTCTATTCTTTGAAAGGATCTAGAAACATTTGGGGAGTGCTCAGTTTTTCTGTGTAAAATATCTTTATCAATCTGATTTATGTCCAAAGGTTTTAAAATATATATATTGGCTAGGGTAATTTGTCAGAGAATAGATGGAGACAGGATTTCTGTCAATTATAAAATAATTAGTTACTGTTCACAAAGTACCTTAAGTGATGTAGAGGAAACTGCACAACATAATGGAGGATCCTCAAATTACATCTTCATTTCACAATTACATCAAGATCATACTTCCTAGATCCTGATAGAGTCATGATAAGGGAACCCAAGTAGTTTGTCTTACAAACAAAAGAGATCTTTCTGTCTCTGGTACGGGATAATTGCTGTTCTAATAAAAGATCCAAGAGTTCTCCAGGCTCTGCCTCAACCCCATGAGTAGAACATCAATAGTAAGTCATCCTTCTATCATTGCTTCAGCCAAACAAATATCTAGTTATTAGTTGTGGCTTGGTTTGGTTTTTCCTTGGATTTCTGACTCATTCCTGAGCAGAAGGGTGCATTGTATTTAACGTTAGCAGTATTTCTTGTTTATTCTCATAATTCCATTTAATGAAAAATAAAACTTGGTCCAGATTCTCAGTCTTGTGGCTCTTTGTTGAGAACAACTGGATGTGAGACACACATCTATTGCAGTAGTGGGGGAAACCATCAGTGTATTTTAAAGTCAGGAGGTAGAGTGGGGAAACAAGTAATGAAGAGTTGCAGACTTAGCCTTGTGTTCCAGCCTCCCTGCTTCTTGTGAGTAAACTTTGGAAAATTATTTAACTGCATGGGGCCTTCCTCTCCTCAGCTATAATCCTCATAGGGTCTTTGGAAAGATTGAAATAAGATCAAGTGTGCAAAATATTTTGCCTGTGATAGTACCCAATAAAGATTCTTTCTTTCTTTCTCTAGCTTCTGAGCTGTAATATTACAACTTTCTACTAGATTTTTAAAGAGAAATTTGTCACACTTATCTATGTGTATTTGTCTACATACTATAAATATATCTCTCTATATATATTATAGGCAGTATGTTTGTAGAGTTCTACTTCACACAGACTGTGTAAGTTTGTCTCTTTCAAATTTTTTTTTTTTTACAATCTACCTCTTTCCCTCTGTTTATAACAGTTCAACCTGAATAATATTCTTCCATAACTCACATGAGCAAAGCTTGGATGAATCATTGGTTGTCCTCCTTTTCACCTTCTGAGGCTCAGCAAAGTCCTTCCCATAATTAATCCACTGCTAGAGTCCTTGACAAAGAGAGACACACCTTCTCAATCAGGGATGTCTGTGTCCAACCTCAAGTCCATATTGACTCCATTTTAAAAATCAGTGATTCCTCACCACGTACTTCTGGACACAGTGGCATAAAATAAACATTAACTTTTATATAGGGATGCCTCAAATATGGACTTCTTTTGATGCAGGTACAGGGAGCTAGGAAACAACTACTGGGAAAAGCCAATCTAATCTGGAGCAGAGAAATACTCATGGAACCTCTCACCTAACACTATGTTTGTATGTCTCTATACCCACCTACTCTACCTTATAAACTCCTTGGGGTAAGCGGGGGGCAGGGAGAGAGAGAGAGAGGGAAGTTTAATTATAGGATTATGGTTGTGTTGACATCATAGTCTTTTGCTTTTAGAGAGAGAAAAGGAGATATTTACAGATGAAATAAATTGGTGTCTGGAACTTGCTTCAAAATTACCCAAGATAAGGAAAGTGGATTATAAGTGGGTTATAAATGAGGCAGAGATTGCTAAGAGCTAATATACTTTGAAACTAAATGATGGATAAGGTGGGTATTCATTATACTCTTCCTTCTACTTTTATATATGCTTGATCTTTTCCATATTTAAACCACAGTTTTTGTTAAAAAGTAGTCAGAGACTTCATGGCAACGTTTATGAATTTGAGAATGACAGTTCTACTTTTAAACGTCTCAGTAAGAGCCTCTGTGGTTTTCAGGTTGAATTCCAAGCCATATAACATGGGACACAAGGCTTTTCACAGTCAGGCCTTAGTATGTACTCATCTTTGCCTGGAACGTCCTTCGTATTTATTTCTGCCTAGGGAAATTCTTTTCCTTTTCAAGATGCAACACAAATGTAGCCACTTTCTTGACTGTATTTCTGCCCTGAATCAGGCAGAATTCATTATTCTCTCCCCTGTGTTTTCATCATACCCTGTATATTCAAAAGTTATTTCTTCATTTAATTTTTATTATTATTTTTTTTTTCGGTACGTGGGCCTCTCACTGTTGTGGCCTCTCCCGTTGCGGAGCACAGGCTCCGGACGCGCAGGCTCAGCGGCCATGGCTCACGGGCCCAGCCGCTCCGCGGCATGTGGGATCCTCCCGGACCGGGGCACCAACCCGCGTCCCCTGCATTGGCAGGCGGACTCTCAACCACTGCGCCACCAGGGAAGCACCATTTAATTATTTTAAAAAATATTTTTTGAGTGCCTAATGTAAACCAGACACCATGCAGGTACTAGGGATATTGCAGTGACCTAATCCATGCTCTCTTAACCTATAGTCTTGGTGGAAGATCGCTTAAACTGTGATGAATGCAATACTGAGAGAGGTACAGGGAGCTAGGAAGCATCTACAGGGAAAAGCCAATCTAATCTCGGTTTAGGGTCTATTTATATTGCTTAAGATATAATTCAATTTTGTTTTTGACCCATTCAAAGTATCTGTCATTTAATAAGAAAGATGAACTTCTTTACATGTGTTAAAACACATACATTTTGCTTTGCTTTTGCCATCTTGTTTCCTTTGAGGCTCCCTTGAATTCTGGCTCTTTTAGTGGGGGATTTATTTACTTTGCTCTTACCATATCTGCTGCTTCAGAAGGTACATTTTCTGTTTTTAATTCTACTGTTAGTCATCCAAATTTTTCTATCAGCTTTTCTATCACTTTAATTACCAGTTAATTCTGTTAATTTTCACATTATATATCTTGATTTTTCCAATGTTAGGTGTATATGGACTCAAAATTATAATGTATTTCTGGTGACTTTTTCCTTTTATGATTAAGCAATGGCTCTCTTGTATTCTAAAAAAAAAAAAAAAAATACTCATGGAACCTCTCATGGAGGGAAATACTCATGGAACTTCTCACCCAACACTGCCTTTATGTGTGTATGTCTCTATACCCACCTACTCCACCTTATAAACTCCTTGGGGTTATCCTAAAATTTCTTAATGGTTACGTATACTTTCTTTTCTAATCCTCAATGCAATTTGTCAAAATAACTATTATTATTTTCATTTAGAGATGATAAAGTCAAGGTTGAGGGGTAAATGAACCTAGTAAATGGGAAGACATGGTCTGTCTGCTTGATGCCAGGTTCTGAGCACTGTGTCATGTCCCATGCTGTCCCTGGAGTATGTACTTAAAAATGAGAAATTCCCACCAGGCTGACTGATCCATGTATATCTCAAGTGGTCAACTTCCATTGAGAAATAAAAACATCCTTGTCCCAAGGGTCATCCTTGTGTTGGCTGGGTAGATGCCCTCTTCCCAATAGGAAAAGTGCTCTAGGACAATCATATTAATATCAAATTAATATTAAAAGGCTACAGGAAGACCATGGAAGCCAAATGAAAGGAAATGAATACCTAAGGCACTGGTTCTCAACCAGGGATGATTTTGCCCCTCAGGGGACATTTGGAAATATCTGGAGACATCTTTGGTTGTCACAGTTTGGAAGGAGTGTGCTGGTGGTATTTAATGGATAGAGGCTGAGAGGTGCTGCTACACATCCTGCAGGACGTAGGGTGCTACATAATCCACAGGACAGACCCCACAGAAAAGGGCTGCCTCAAAATGTCATAGTGCTGACACTGAGATCCCTGCAGTAGGGTATCAAGCTGACCCTTCCTTCTCCAAGATAACCTATGGTGGAGGCCAATGGTTAGAGCTTCTTTTTCCCCAGTACTTGCGCAAGATTGGATGAGACCAGGTTGCCATTTCCCTTCATTACGTCCATTTAGTGCAGTCATTTGTATCCATCTCCTTTTCATCAGAAGTAGAGGTTTTAGAGAATAATTTGTATTATTGAAATGAAAATCTAATATCAAAAAATGTGGGTGAATATGCTTATTTTAACTTTTTCATGTTCTTGTCCAGATCTTACGAAAAGAGTGGTATGGAGTATCGTTTAAGGTGAATATGCTTATTTTAACTTTTTCATGTTCTTGTCCAGATCTTACGAAAAGAGTGGTATGGAGTATCGTTTAAGAACTCCAGAGCAGAGGCCAGAATATCTAAGTCTGCTTACCAGCTCTGTCAATTTAGGCAAGTAACTTAATGTCTCCAAGTCAAAGTTTGTGCACCTGTAAATGGGATGCTAATCTCGCGGGGCTGTTATGACGATTCAATAGGATAATCAGTGCAAAGTGCTTAACAAAGTGGCTGGCAATGAAGATACTATTTAAATGTTAGCTATTATTTTTCATGTCTATAATCACAGTATATTTTCCATTAGTCTTCTTATTTATTTTCCATTTAATTGAACATATAAATGCCTATTGTGTTGCTACGAAGTTGTCATAATTAGAATGTTTAGTAATTCATCTAGGCAATGGGTATGTCACTATTTATTTAACCTGCTCCATGTTGGACAGTAAGACTGCCTCCAACTTTAAACTTTAAAACACGCAGATTAACATCTCCATATATGCAACTTCTCTGGCATTTTGGATTATTAAACCCAGAAAAGATTTCAAGAATGTTGTTTACCAGATAGGAATGTATTTATACCTATTGACAGCTTGCTTCCAAAACGAGATTTACAAAAGTTTATTACCATCAGCAATATAAAAGTATGGCCATTCCAATGCATCTTTTGTGTTACTGCTTTCTATCAAAATAAAAGATGCAAAATAATACCTCATGGCTGTTCTACTTAGCAGTTTGTGTATTATTCAGGCTAAAGCTTTCACATGTTCGTTCTGGGTGTATATCTTCCTGTGTAATCTCAGTGTTTGTGTCATTTCTTTATGTATCATTAGGATGTTCTTTCTAAATGATTTATGAGCACTCTTTGTATATAAATTGCATTAATACCTTTTTCGTTAATTACTGTGGTGCACTGTCTCCCTTCATGCAACAGAGTTATTTCGCCTCTTACATGTTAAGGACAGTTGTATTTTATTACATTCATGCCTGTGTCCATGTGGAAAGTATTCTAGCTGACTCTTGCTTCTCATTTCTAAAGACTCTCTCACATCATTTCTGATCCTTCAGAGTCAAGCCTTTTCATGTGAGTCCATTCTCCTACACACTTCATCCCCCTGAAATTGCACCAAGAACCCATGATCAGATCACACCACCAGCAATAAACCCTCCGCTGAGTGTTAGCTTTCCTCCAGGCATCTGAAATGGTGCTAATGTTCAAGTTCTGAATGTCAACAGACTGTGTACCCTTCACTCTCAGTAGATGCTGAGTTTTATGCGCACCCATTACTTTCTGTTCACTGGCGCCAATTCATATAGCGCATCAATTTTCTTTCATTTTTGTTTCTCAACTCCTACGGCAAAGTTTAGCACCATAGAATATGTGACATGACTCTATGATGAAGCAGCAGTTTCCTGCTGAAACTTCAGAGCAAGAGGCACTTTTTTTTTTTTTTTTTTTTTAAGAAAGAAGGCCATTGAGCTACCAGCTGTTCTCCTAAAAAAGATGTGGCAGCATTATCCATGCAGATATTCTGCAGTTGTTCCCTGGCCATAATGAAAAGGATTTTATTGGATTTTTTTAGGCTCAACTGCATGTGGCTTCCAGGAACTTGACAGGATAATGAGACATGTAACTTGGTAATGGCTAAACTGAGTCTAGGTGCCATACTTATCCATTGTCAAGGTCAATGTCTATATTTCTTGATTCCTTCTGCAATTACAGCAAGAGATAAAAATATAGAAAATGGTGTTTTTTAAAAAGTTACATGACATTAAAACGTGCCTCATTCTACTGCCAAATACCAGTAGATACCGCTTAAAATAAGTGTTGCCCAGATAAAGCAAAGCAAGAATTCACTTGATTTTTCCCTCTTCCCGTGCACTACTTTTCAGCAATATTATCCAAGAAGATTTATCAACACCTTAAATGGAGAAGAATGCTGGGACAGTTTTGATGCTACAGTGAGTTGTTATTCCCCAAACCACTTGAATAGCAAAGACAAATAGAATCATTTCTCCAGATGGCACATGGTAGGAATGGCTAGTTTGCACAGGAAAGGGCATCATTCTGCATTTACACATCCAATACGTGAAATCTTAAGTTACTACCACCTGGTTTGTAAGCATCTCACAAATGTCAGCCTGTTTTTTCTCCCCAGTTTCCTTAAAACTCACTCCTGCTCTAGAGCTTGGAGTAGAGGAAGGATGGAGAAATGATAGGTGAGGCAGGTTTTCTCCACTGCCTTCCCCCAAAGATTTGAGCAACCAGGGTTTATCACAGAAATATTGTGACAATGAAAACAATGAGTGGGGAGTAGACAGAGCCAGAGGGAGGCCCTGTAGAAATCATCCAATACAGAGATCTGAGACTCATCCTTGACTTACTCTTCTCTGCCTTCTCTCCATTCAGTCACTTATGAAGCCCTGTGATATCTATTTCCTAAAAAATCTCTCTCCATTGCCCACCCCCTCAGTGATCTCCTACCAGTTTTCAGAAGTTGGCTCGCTGGTTTCCCTTCCTTCTAGCTCCATCTCACCCCTCAAACCCTTCACTCCAGGCACCAGGGTGATGGTTCTAAAAGGCAAATATACACATTTATTTTATAAAGTTCCTTATATTGCAAAGCAGAATTGTTGCTTCATCTTCGGTAGAGAATAAAACCTCCAGTCTTATGCTGACATGAGAGAGAGAAAATTGTCCAGCAGAGTCAGGGAAGCAATCTGGAAATCAAAATGTTTCTCAGGTACACATTCAACAGTGGTCCTCCTCCTTAAAAGTGCCATCTTTGGAAATTCCCTGGTGGTCCAGTGGTTAGGACTCTGCCCTTTTACTGCCAAGGACCTTGGTTCAGTCTCTGGTCGGAGCAAAAAAAAAAAAAAAAACCAGAAAGCACCGTCTTCACCTTTACTTTCAGAGGTGATATCTGTTCCTGATCCACTCGGGGGTTCTATGGTCTAAACTAGGTTGCTTCTCAACTTTCCCTATTACCAGCTTGATTCATTTTTCTCCGTACTAGTAAGGTAATTATTTATCCATCTGCTTTTGAGCTTCCAAAGTTTTGTAGATGATGTCCCTCTTTCATTCTCTGTTCTTGGTATTTATGCCTTTCAAAGAAACTCTGGGTGGGGGAGAGAAGGATTGGGAGTTTGGGACTAATAGATACAAACTGCTATATAGAAAATAGATGAACAACAAGGTCCTACCGTATAGCACAGGAAACTATATTGTCCTGTAATAAACTATAAAGGAAATGAGAAAACAAACAAAAAAAGAAACACTATATTGTTGTTTAAATGGCATTTTGAGGGGGAGAGAAAATATATGTATATCTTCAATCTGCCATCTTTACCTAGAATCGACCTGTAATTTTTTTTTTTACATAAATGCAAGAAACTAGTAAAGTCACCCAGATCCACAAACATATCAAACAGTATTTGTATGAAGAGGTGAAAGGGATATTTTCATAATTTAATGAAAAAATGTGTTGAGTCACACTGTTATACGAAAATGAAATTGCTAGAGATCATATTGCATTTTAATATGGAACTTTAGGACATGGCCCTAGAAAAGATGATCAACTTTTATGCTGCTGAAGCAGTAGAGCACACTAATAAAAATAAAACATACTAAAGGTTCACCCTTAGTGTGACATCCAAAGTCAAACTGTTTATGTTTTCTCTGCAGCTTTTGTTTATTATGAAACACACAATTTCATAACAGTTTCATGTCAGAATCATCTTCAAAACTATCACTTTTAATTGTTTTGAAATTCCCTATTGGATTGATAGGCCATAACTTACTAATTCATCTCCAGTCGCGTCCCTAGCATAAATAAAACTCTATGCGTATCGTCGTCATCTAGCCCCGTTTTGCTATAAGTTCTACAGCATTTGGCATTATCATTTTAAAACCATGTTTATTTAGTAGTGATGTTTGTTTTAGTTATTGTTTTCTATTAATAACTTTAAGTATTTTATTTACAAAGTTTACTTGGAGATCGCATTGTCTATTGTGGGAAGTGTTTAGATTTTCTTTCCTTTTACCACTTAGTTATTAGTGTTCTAACCAACTGGAATGAACTCTTCCTTCACTGGACAGACACTCACAACCTACTGTAGGGACATAAAGGAGGATGAGACCCAACCTTTGCCTTCTTTGAGTTCACAAGCTAGTGGGCGTACAGACTGTAATGAGCTCAGCCTGTGATGCTGTCACGAGGAGGACGTGGCTGAGGACACCCTATGTGCACCTGGGGAGCAGTGTGAAGAGGCAGTCTAGGTAGATGGAACAGGAGACTCAAAGGCAAGGAGGCATATATTTAGAAACTACTAGAAATGGAGATACTGTCTCATCTCCCACTTCCGCTGCAAGCAGCTTTTCTCATTTTGTCTTTTAAAAGTTATTTAATATTTTTAAATGCATATATGTAATCACATTGGTTGATCATATTTTGGGGCTGTTCCTCTAAAAATGAATCCATTAGGATCTGGGTCTTCATGGTTGACTTTGTACAAAGACATAATAAAGCTGCTGTAGCTAACACTTCTCCTTAGGGTCAGTTATACAAACCTATCATTTTCTTTTTAACCATAAGCAATCGGTAAAGAAGTATTTGATTAAGACAACACTGCATTAAGGCTGTATTCTCAAAGTGCCTCTCTGAATGGAGTTGGCTGTCATATGTTATAATGGCAAACAGCACTGCTGCTCATTATTCTGAGTAAAGAGTGTAGTCATTTGGCTCTTAATGACAGACACGGGGTGGGTCTGCAGAGACTGGATCTGGCTCCATTCCTGATGCAGAAATGCTGTTAATATGCAGAACTTTATAAAATGCTATGGTCTTTGCTACATCTTCTTGCATTTAGACACAGAGAGCCACATTTTCTACCACAAGCCCCTGAGGCCTTGATTATTGTTGGAACAACACTTTTTCATTAAAATATATGTGAGTGGGGGCTTCTCTGGTGGCGCAGTGGTTGAGAGTCCGCCTGCCGATGCAGGGGACACGGGTTCGTGCCCCAGTCCGGGAGGATCCCACATGCCACGGAGCGGCTGGGCCCGTGAACCATGGCCGCTGAGCCTGCGCGTCCGGAGCCTGTGCTCCGCAGCGGGAGAGGCCACAACAGTGAGAGGCATATATATATATATATATATATATATATAGAGAGAGAGAGAGAGAGAGAGAGAGAGAGAGAGAGAGAGAGAAAGGGATGTCAAGGATATGATTTTTTTTTTCTTCTGGAGTTTATAGATTATTTGGGGTGACCATAATACTTTGAAGACTACATTCAGTTACTACTTGCCTGTCTCTTGCTCACCAGGGTGTAAGCTCCTGGAGGGCAGAAATTATGTCTTATTCATGCTTTTGTCGATAGTGCCTAGAGTATAATAGAAGCTCAATGAAGATGTATTAACTGGCTGAAAGAAGACATGCGTGAACCGGACACGTGCGTGTTACAGCTCTAGTCCAGCTGCACTGTGTGAGTGGTGGAGAGAGGCGTGAGCATTTGGGGGATGGAGAGAGGATGACCAACTGGACAGGATGAAAGCAGACTGCTGGTGGAGCCGGCTAGAGGGCTTGGGCTATGAGGAAGCCAGAGGAATGCAGAGCTGGAAAGCAGGGCAATTGAGACAGCAGAGGGGATGGCAAGACTGCAAGTACAGCCTTAAATCCCAGCAAGAATGACCAGCTCAGATTGGCTGAAACTGCGGGTATGTGGAGGAGAGAGGAGGGGAGTCAGGTAGGAAATGCCTGTGTTTGGAAGAGCTATAAATAAAGCTAAGGAATGTTGGAATTCTCTCAGTAGGCAATGGGCATATCGATTAAATAAACAAACTAACAGATAAATAAAAACAAGGGGCTGGCATCGTCAGAGTTACACATTTGAGAGATCATTCTTGTGACACTGTGGAGAGAGAGAAAGAGAGACCTGGAAAAGGGAAGTCAGTCAGTAAACTATTGAAATAATATATGTGAAGCTGAAATAGGGCAACCTTAGTTGGAAGTATAGATTTCATGCATTTATTAGGCAGATAATTAACACGTAATTGAGGGCCTACTATGTGTCATGCCTGTGCTATGTGCTGAAAATATAATGCTAAGCAGACACACAGATTCCCTCACCTGCACGAGAACACAGTCACAAACTGCAGTAAAGGCAACAAAATCTGATCCAGCTTAGGAGGCAAAGAAAGGCTTCAGTAAGAGCCAGATATCTGACTCCAAACCTGAAGGACAGATGAGCTCTTTAGATAAACAGAGTTGGCGGAGGATGCGGGTAGTGGATGCATTTATCAGGCAGAGGGGAGAGCCCACGCAAAAGCCTCCTCTTAGTGGGAAACACAGGACATTCTGTGAGTTACACACCAAATGCTGAGTGGATGGAAGTATTGAGTGAAGGAATGCTTGCTAAAGACGAGTTCAGGGACTAAGCAGACCAAGCATGGCCACTCAGGGTGAAGATGTATTGAGTAGTTTCAAGCAAAAAGGATGACACAACCAGATGGTTATTTTGAAAAGATCATCCTAGTTTTTTGCTGCAAAATGGTTGAAAAGAGTGAGAGAGAGTGTAGGACATCTGCTAGGTGACCACTAAAGACAAGGGGTGATGGTTGCTGCGCAAACCACGCGGTTGTTGGAGAAGTGGAAGAATTCCACTCTTGAGAGGTCAGTGGCCCATGGGAGTTAAAGGTGACTGCTAGGGCTGTCAGCTGTCATAGGAAATGCCCAAAGAGGACCAGGTTTTGGCAAGTAATGTGGGGAAGACAATGAATTTAATTTTGAACATGGAGATTTTGAGGTGGATTTGAGATACTGGGTAGACAGGCAGGTAAATAAATGGGATTTCAAGGTGTGTGTAAATTTTAGTCATTGAGTTAAGGTAACCCAAGTCCCTAAAGCTGTCTCTTCTACGGTAAACTAAGGAGAGCATAAGTGTGTATGTAGTAATGTAGGAGAAGCCTTACCTACAGTCCAGGGTTGCTGGAAGGAGAATGGAAGCCTGTGGAATAAGTGGGGGGCTGCTTCATATTTTTGAGACTCCTACTTCATAGGAAGCTTATATAAGCAGGCTCTTTCCCCTGCTCCAAGGAAAACTGGAAGCTGATGGAGGCGATGCCACATTTCTAAAGCCACACAGAAAAGAGTTCCAGAGTGACATTTGAATCAAGTCTATACTTTTTCTTCTATATCATATTTAAAACTCTAGTACATAACATCTTAGGAGACCGGAAATCTTGCTCAGGACTGGAAGTTGATGAGCTTATACTAAGAATTCACCCTAAGTTTAGAATGCATCTGTTTTTCTTTTTAATGGTGTGTTCTCTTGCAGTAGTGTTATGCACTGAATGTTTGTTTCCCTCCCATATCCATATGTCAAAACCCTTTCCCCCAGTGTGATGATGGTATTAGGAGCTGGGGCTTTGGGGAGGTAGTTATAAGTAGATGAGGTCATAAGGGTGGAGCCCTCATGAATAAGATTAGTGTCATGAGAGAGCCTGTTGAGTGACACCCTTATGAGTGTCATGAGAGAGCCTGTTGCTTCCCTCTCTCCCCACTGCCATGTGAGGACACAACGAGAAGTCAGCAGTCTACAACCCAGAAGAGGACCCTCACCAGAACCTGAGCATAATGGCACCCTGATGTTGTACTTCTAGCCTGCAGAACTGTGAGAAATAAATTCCCATTGCTTATAAGCCATCTAGTCTGTGGCATTTTGTTATAGCAGCTTGAACTAAGACAGATAGGAAGAATAAAACACTCCTCCCCCAAAATGTCCACATCCTAATTCCAGGGAACTCTGAATATGTTACCTTAAATGGCCAGAGGAACTTGGCAAATGTGATTAAGGACTTTGAGACAGAAAGATCATTTGGGATTATCCAGGTGGGTTCTATCTAATCCCATGAGTACTTGAGAGTGAAGAACCTTTTCTGGCTGTGGTCAGAGGGAGATGTGACTGTGGAAGAATGGTCAGAGGGACCCAGCATTACTGTCTTTGAAGACACGGGAAGGGAGCTATGAGCCAAACAATGTGAGCAGCCTCCAGAAGCTGAAAAAGTCAAGGAACCAGATTCTCTCCTACAGTTCCAGAAAGGACACTGCCTTGCTATCACCTTGCTTTTAGCCCAGATAGACCTATGTTGAACTTCTAGCCTACGAAATTGTAAGATAAAAATTTTGTGTTAAGTCACCATGTTTGTGATAATACATTTTGACAGAAGAACGCTACATTTGAAGTTGTACGGTGGGCTTAGTAGGAATCATCTGACTCAGGGTAACCACAGAGTTTGGATCCAGATTTAGGTGTCTGTGTCCAGTGAACAGTAACTCCAGCCCTGCCATGTTACAGCAGCCAGTTACCCTCACAAGAGTCAGGGTTCACTCCTTGGAGCTATTGTACAAATGGCATTTGGTTTCACCTGAATAGCCCCACATCTGGAGCATAAACACTCAAAGCACATACCTTTATGAACAAATCATCAACAAAACAGAATGACCTGTCAATAAGCCAGGTTGAAAAGATTGCACTGGGATCAACACATTAATAAAAATGGTCGTGGCTAAGGAGTAGTGGCCAAGTTAAATAGATTGACGAGAGATAGACAGACAGACAGATACATAGAAATAATTAGCCACAGTTCTTTAGAGAAACCTGGAGATAACATATATCTATATATGTCACATAAGAAAATAACAATCAACAGTAGCTGCTTTTGCTTGACTTGGACAAAAAGGAGCTGCTTTGGGCATCATGATTGGAAGGATATTCAAGCTTCATTCCTGGAAAAATTACTAATTGCCAGTAGCCGATCATGAAGTGACTTAGTGTTTAGAAGACAGTGCAGATAACTCCTAGCTTATGTACGCATGCATCTTGTTGATGGTGTTTGCTTGCTTGCCTGTTAGTTTTCATTGGTTTGGGGGAGGTGTTCTTTCTGAAGCCACACCCTCTCCTCCCCTTTCTACTTCTCTGGTTCTATCCTGAGCCCTGACTTCAACTCTGTCAGTGTCCTCCCATGATCAGTGCAGGAGAAATTGAACTCCAGAGCAGGGCAGTGTCCTCCTGAATCCCACAGGGAATCAATAACAGTATGGAGCTCATACTGTTATTTTGTGTTTCCCTACGGTTGTGTTTCCCTACGGTTCTGTGGTGTAGACTTCTGACTTTTAGGGTTTTTTAACGAAGCGAATGATTAACTGAAAAAACCCTTTGTCTTGATTACACTGATCATTTTTATAGAAATCTATGTATGTGTCAGGATATTTAAAGACATCTTTCTTGCCAGGGGTGAGGATAGGAAGGAAAAAGCCAGCAAAGGAGAAGAGAACCCAGTGGTGGCTCACATATAAAAATTTTGTATAAATAAATAAGGAAAGAAAAACTAAAGCTAAAGACCCCAGTAGACAAGTAAAGGACACGAACAAAGCACTTCACAAAAGAGGAATTAGAAATGACTAATAGGCCCATGTGGGGTGGGAGGTGGGTTCCAGCCTCTTATAAAAATTAAAAAGGAGGCAGTTGCAAAAATGAGAGGAAATTTTTCACCCATCTAATTAACACACATTAAAAATTTAATAGACAGGAGAGAAGAGAAAATGATGATTAAAAGAGTTTCGCTTAACTTACTTTTCTGCATTTCTCTAGAGAGTGTTAATTAGCACAACCCTCTTAGAAGCATTTTAGCAATATGTATCACAGGCCTTTAAAGCACTCCTACCTTTTGACCCATCAATTCTACCTCCAGGATACAAATAAAGATGAAATAATCCTGAATAACACAGGAAGTTCCTGCACACTTTATTGAAATTATGCTTAGAATAATGATACACTGAAAATAACTTTACTTGTCCAAAGAGTTGAAGTTGTAGCTATGAAAAAACGTGTGAAAAATGAATTTGTGTTATTGCTAAATTCAAAATAAAAATTTTTATAGTCAAAACTTCATTGAAATATGCATATAAAGAAAGCATCAGAATTATAAAACTGCTTTATAAAACTTGAATAGCATCATGAGTGATTATACTTTTTTCTTTTCCTTTTCCAGATTGTATATAGGCAATCCATTTTACTCTAATAATTAGGAGGCAACCTTATGTAAAACAAAAATTGGGCATTGACTGTGAAATCATTATATGACACATTACTGATGAGGCCCCAAAGAGTCTTCCATGTGGCTTCAGCAACTTGGGGTAAAAGTGACAGGCATCTCATGGTGCCACCTCAGTCATTCCCATAGAGGTGACCCTGGACCTAGTCATCATTTGTAATATAACAGCACCAAGGAGGTCTCTGAAATCCTTCCTGTCCTGGCAGGAGACAAGCAAAGTCATTTTGGAGGAAACCAAATTTATATTGGATGAGAGCAAGTCACAATCATTTGCCAAAGTAAACTGTGTTACAGTTGTAGCTGATGAAAGTCCTATACTCCAAAAACCAGATTTGGAACGATTGGAAAGAGAAGGAGTTCTCTGCAATTAGCCTATCAACCCTCCTCTGAAGGGATGTTCACTCCCATGTTAACTCCGATTAGAGCATGAACTTTTGCTGTCGGGTCCACCTTGTCATATCCAACATCTGGCATATACTAAGTGCTCAAGAACTACATGCTGAGTAGGAGCCTGGGAGCCTTCTTGAGTTTCCTCTAGCCTCAGCTTCATAACCAACCCATCCCTTTGTTTTTTTCTTAAAATGCATCTCAGTTTGTCACCTTCTCTCCCTTCCACCTCCCATCCCTCCCGACCACCATCTCTCTTGTCTGGAGAATTTCAAGAGCCTCCTGTCAGCTTTCTCCCCCACCTCACTCTCTTCCTATACATTCTCCACCAATGAGCAAGATTGATGGTCTTAAAGCCCAATCATATCAGGTTGTTCTCTTGCTTAATTTCAAAGTTCTCCAACTGCCTCACCTACTCTCATGTTCCTTAATTGCCTGTGTCGACTGCCACCTCCTATACCCTCCCAGTTCTCTGCGCATGCCACCTTCCCCCTATTCACCATGCCACAATGGTTCTTCTTCCGGGTCTCCTAAGTTTCTTCAACAGCCGAGCTCCTTCCCACGCAAGGCCTGTTTCAGTCTTATTCCCTCTGCCCAGAGCGCACTTTCTCCCGCTCAGGTTTCAACGTAAATCACCAGTCTTCAAAGACACCTGTCTTGTCCACTGAATTAAAGAAGCCTCCCTTCTTTTCCTTATAGCTCTCACTTTTTCTTGCTTTGTATAGCATTTATGGCAATTTGCAATTACATATAGTTATCCTTTCAGTCTGTTTCTCCCACTCGGATGGTACCCCATGAGAACAGGGACCATTATCAGTCATGTTTACCACTGTATCCCAATGTCTAAGTGCATAGCTCTGCAGAAAAGCAGTTCATGCCTATGTGCTAAATGAATGAATGAGTTCCTAAAGAAAGGTGTGATTGGAAACACTAGAGTCCTTGAATGAGTGAGGGGTGGGGTGGACCAATATACAGTTAGGAAGCAGTTAAGAGAAAGGTTCCAATAATAAAAGCAGCACTGAACTGTAATGGTCCATCCTGTGCAGAGTTTCACCAGTGCTTCTGGAGGAAGTGGATGGCAGGGCATCACTAAGAGGACTGCAAATACTAATGGAAGCTCATGTACCCCGCAGCACCTTTTTATAAACTTATATGTAATTCCTTCCTGTGAATTCTCTCTCTTTTTAAACTGTATATAAAGAGCTTATACTTCTTATTTTCAGTAATTCTCACCCATTTTTGTTTGGTTGTTGGCATAGTATCCTGAGTTTTAAGAAAACTATCAGACAAACAGCAATCAGAGAGTGAAGCCCGGGTACCCAGAATGAACAGAGCAGCCAAGACCCCCCCCCTTTATAGACTGAAGCTGAACAGAGCCTATTTACATGTGGGGTGTAACCCCACATGGGCTGGGTCTCTTAAGAGATGGGCTGGACCATCTCTTAAGAGAACACAGATGGCAGTGGACACACTTTGAGACTATGCACTGAACATGCTGGGAAAGCAATTATAAAGGGATTTAAGTAGATGGCAGAAATGGAGAGGTTAACTCTCAGTCCCTTCTGTGGTATATTAAATGGTAAAATGAAAAAGCTTTGGAACATCAAACTAAACTCATCTGGAAAATTGGTTTTGGAAAGAGATGGGCTTGTGCATTTGGACTCGTGTCAGCTGTGTAAACACCCCATTATCTAGCTGGTTATCTCCGCGGTTCTGTAAACCCCACACAGGCTCGCTGTACCTGCCTGCAGGTACAGCACACCCTGGAAAAACTGCCTGTTGGAGATGACCTTCTGGGTGGCCTCAGTGACTGCTGTCTCCATGCTGGAGAACTTTGAAGCTGTTTATTTTTGGGTCACAGTGACCATTTTGGTAGGAATCCAGCCCTGAGAAGCATGGTTTTCCAAAAGAATGAGGGGTTGGTTGACACCCCTAACTGAAAGGCAGGATGGAAAAAAGATGGTGTGCTGGCTGAATAATCATTTTGTTTTCTATTTAGGTCCCCCAATTATGTTAATTTGGAAACTGTATCTATTAATTGCCCAATTAGACATCTGGTGATCACACTCTACAGAAATATCCCCAATCATAGTGGCAAGGGCTGGATGCGCTATTTTATTGTATCACAAATAAAAATCTAATTTAGATTTAATAAAAACTAATTCCAGCTAATTTAATACCAATTGATTATTAATGGGGTGCATTTTGTGGTTTATCAAGAATATAAGAAGGGTATATAATTAACTGGAAATGGCATCTGCAAGGTTATAATTAAATTCTTGGTAACTTGTAACTTTCAACAAATGTTTTACCACTTAATTAACATTTCAGAAGATGATTTATAATATGACTTATTACACACCAATTGCATTGCGCCGAGTGCTGGACCGACTAATAAGTGTAGTGATGAAGCCCCCTATTTACAAAGTGTCTCTCCTTTCATACTATATAAATATCTTGTTGCAGAATAAGGAAGATATCCACATACCCTTTTAGTAAAAATCAGTAATCAATTCTGGGCTAAAGTGATTGGATTTTTTAAACACTGTGGTCATAGCATTTTCTTCATACTTCTTTCATTTTTATTCAGTAGAGACCCAAAGAGTCAGATAGAATAACTAAGAGTAATGGTTTATTTGGTTGGTTTTTGTCTGGACTAGAATAACAGGCAAGAGGGCTGGACCAGGGAAGAAGATGGGTGTTTGCATCCCTAGCTCTTTGCACATAGTCAGCAACTAGCGAATCATTACTTGCTTCAAAGATAGAGACAGAGCTACTGGGAGGAGCATAGGACTCAGGGAGGAGTTCTGCCTTTAACCATCCAGCAGACCTCCAGCAATGGTGGAGTTGTGATCTCGTTGCATTCTGTGCCGCCTTTGTGCTCCCTTTATGGCATCGACGCTTCTTGGAGTATCGTCTCCCACAAATATCTCAATGTGCTCTCTCGCCAAGCCTGCTCCTTCAGGGTTGTCTCATTTGCATCTGAAGGTAGCAAAATCTTGCTTAGCAAGTCCCTTCCATCCCAAACTTCTTTCAGGATCTGAGCTCAGCACCATTTTAACATGATGCTTCTCGCTTTCCCCGAGGCCTGTTCCAGGAAGGTGAGCTATATTAAACTTGCTGCTGAAATGTTTGGCTTTATTGATTTTTTTTTTTTAAACTTGGCACCAAACATCTGAAAGGCATTTTTTTGTTGTTTTTTTTTTTTTGCGGTACGCGGGCCTCTCACTGTCGTGGCCTCTCTCGTTGCGGAGCACAGGCTCCGGACGCGCAGGCTCAGCGGCCATGGCTCACGGGCCCAGCCGCTCCGCGGCATGTGGGATCTTCCCGGACCGGGGCACGAACCCGTGTCCCCTGCATCGGCAGGCGGACTCTCAACCACTGCGCCACCAGGGAAGCCCCGAAAGGCAGTTTTTAAAAAATCAAAATGGGAAAGACACAAGAAGGGAAAACATGCACCCAACTGTGGCATTTAGCACTGTCCACCGTGGTCACCGTTTCCAGATGCTATGCTCCAAGATGTATCAAAACGAGGACTGTTCCCCTGATGGCTTTTGTACATGGAGGTGGCAATTTTAGGCTGGAGGCAGCACCAGGACAGAGATGTGAGTCCATTGTTTTATATTGTCAATGCTTGGCTGACTCCTAGAAGGTAGAAAACATATTTAGGTGAGACTCCTTGCAAGTAAGGATTCTCTTCTGCCATTAGGTCTGGCAGCCTCTAAAATTTGCCAGCCAGATTCATTATGAGAATCTTGAGGTCTGTAGTATTACCACAAATTCAAAGGCACTCTTCACACAGCTGCCTTTTGAGGGTTGTAGGATCAAGTTTGCTCATTGATTAGATTTGGCCTTCTTGAGCAGAGTGTAGGAAGCCTTGGGATGGGATGTTTAAACCAGACTAGGGAACAAAATAGTCATCCCAAACTTGCCCCTGATAACCATCACTGGAAAGGAGCCTGGGGCCACAGTAGCATCCATCTGTCTATCCATCCATTTATCCATCTGTCCACCCATCCAACCCTCCCTTCCTCCATCCTTCCCTCCTTACACCCTTCCAGCCATCTTTCCTTCCCTCCGTCTGTTCCTTCTTCCTCCCTTCCATCTTTCCATCCATCTTTCCATCCATCCATCCATCCAAAAGTTATATATCAGACACTATGCTAACAACCATGGATTAACAAGATGATATAATTATTTTACGTTGTAACTGGGGAGGCCAGTACCAAACCAAAGTTCAGCTGCTTGCCGCTCGGAAGGCCAGTACTTGAGAGAGAGGTGTTGGTGAAAAAGGAAACGTTGCTTTATTCAGGAGGCCTGTAACCTGGGAAGATGTTGGACTAACGTCCTAAGACCATCTCCAAGTTGTCAGGAGACAAAGGTTTTTTTTGTTTTTTTCTTTTTTTTGCGGTATGCGGGCTTCTCACTGCTGTGGCCTCTCCCGTTGCGGAGCACAGGCTCCGGACACGCAGGCTGAGCGGCCATGGCTCACGGGCCTAGCCACTCCGCGGCATGTGGGATCTTCCCAGACCGGGACACGAACCCGTGTCCCCTGCATCGGCAGGCGGACTCTCAACCACTGCACCACCAAGGAAGCCCAAAACCTTTTACTTTAAAGGGCAGGGACACGGGGGCTTGAATGCAGTTTAAGTCCCCCCTTTTCTTTGATACCCCTCGATCTTGAGGGGAACAGATGCTAGATAAAAAAGAGAATAATGTTTTGGATACAGAGTTAATCATAAACTTGACAGAGGAATTCAATTTTAAGGGACTTGGTTTTAATATCATCAAATGTCTCTCCATCTTCCAAATCCATCATGCTCTTCTAGCCTTCATACTTTTTGTTCTTGCTATTACTAACCCTGGAATCTCCTTTTCTACCAGGAAAATGTCTTCTCGTTGTTAAAATCTCAGTCCGAGAGTACCGTCGCCTGAGAAATGTTCCCAAATGTCTGATCCTGAATTAAGTGTTTCTGCCCATTTATTCACTTGCTACTTTATACATATACGTTCACTACTTCTTGTCACAGTTTATTTAAGTCTTTAAAAATAACAGTAGCAAGAATAACAACGATAACAAATAGATTGTGTTTGACAAGTACTCACTATGACTAGGCACTTTGCCAAGCACTTCACATGTATTAAACATTTAGTCCTCGCGGTAATCCTCGGAAGAAGCTACTATGATTACCTCTATTTTAAAGGAGAAGCTGAGGCAGAGAGGTAATTTATGGGTCATTATACCCAGGCACTGAGCTCTCCTTGGTTTGAAGAGATACCATCTACCATGAAGTTAGTCAATGCCTATCACAGAGGCACAAAATAGATACTAAAAGAATGATGAGATGAATCAGGAAATAAAAGAATAAATTTAACTCAAAAATTCTAGGTTTAGTCCCATCACCACAAAATAGCATAATGTTAACTGTGGTTCCTACTTGACCACTTACATTTGCCATTCAGGTGTGGATTCACTGTGGATTTTGGTGCCATTCAAGGGACTGTCACTGGATGCTAAATATATATCAGGCACCCCAATATGCATTTTACATAGATTATCTCACTTAAGAACTTACAACACCCTATGAGGTAAGGACACTTGTTATTCTATTTCAAAGGTGCAGAAAAACTGAGGCTTACCGATGTTAAGAACTTTGCCTAAGGTCACCTAGGTAGGAAGTGTTGAATCTGGTGTTCAGAGCCATGCGAGCTTTCCCCAGAGCCTTCAAACCTCACCTGGCATTGTATGTCTCTGCTAACAGGCACATACAGAGAAATAACGCAGAAAATGGGGAGAGAAAGAGGCAGATACAGAGAAAGCAGGAAGGGGCATCATTTCATGAATAATATAAATGCTTAGGCTGCTCTATCCCTACTTTTCTGTAAGGCATTGTTTTCAGTAATATCTATTCAGAGTGCCTTGAGATGTTAAGCACTTGGGGAAAAAAGCTGAGAAAGGGCTAAACTCCTGCTTAGTGACAAATTATTTGTAATTTATAATATAAGAATTTGTATTAATGTTTGTTTGAGCTTTTAGGTTCAAAACAATATTCTCAATTGCATAGCCATGGTGGCATGTCGGGCCGTGATGCCTCTTTCATCTCTATAGGATGTTTTCTGGTTAGGTTTATGAATAGATCCGTATATACCACTAGCCGTGGCATTCAGAGTAGCCTGCAGTTATTTCTTGTCCTGGAATATCCTACCAGGAGTTCAGCAAAGCTGTGGGTATAGATGGTACGTAATCATTCTGCAATCACTTGTAATTGTTTACCTGCTCCTACCACATCTTGAAATTCCTTTTTCAAAAATCGCAAATGACCCTTTGCTCACCAAAACTAATGGTCTCTTCTCAGCCATCATTTTCCTGGAACCCACTGAACCATTTGATATCACTCACTCATCACTCTGTGAAGCTCTTTACTGCCCGAGCTTCTGTGTTTTGTTTACTGGGTACCTTTTGATTTCACCATTTATTTACAATTTCACTATTTGGCTGGCAGAGGTCACCAAACTAGAGGTTCTCTAGACTTCAGGGTCAATTTTTCTATGGATATCTCAAATACAAATGGTTCAGACCCTCTTCCTGTGATGTAATGGGAAAACAAGTTTTACCTTTACCCTATAGATTTTGATGATCCATTTGAGAACCCCTATTGCAAGATTATCAGCCACAGAGACAATGTGCAACATTCATTCTGAAATAGCTCTACAGAGAAACGAAGCACAATCCGAACTTTCCAAAACAGGCATGGGACAGCTTCACTTCTAATCATCAGACTCTTGTGCCTGTGGTTTATCTGACTTCTACCTGTTGAGTGTGACAAACTACATTTCAACACACATAGACTTTGGAAACTGAGACATATGACAGTAAGTGAGAAATGGAAAGAAAATGTGAGTCCTCTTTAACTTGTAAAAAGTCAGCATTCTTTCACACATGTCTGTTGAACAATAGTTAGAGAGGAATGGATGTCTATAACCACAGAAAACACCTATTACTGATATACAATTGTACAAAAGAGTAAGGAAATGAAAATTACGTTTTAGAGAGGCCCATTCACTCTTTGGGTTTTCAAGGAATAAAAATTGTGTGAGGCAGAGCACACACATGCACACACACACACACACACATTAATGTTCACAGTGCTCTACCACAACCACCTGCTATGATTTTTGCCCTAACTGATACTAAAACACTATTAGAAACATCTGCACTTACCCTTGTGCTGTTCACAAACATTTCTTCAATTGAGACAGCTCTCAGATTCTCCCTTGGGAGTGTGGAGGGAGGGCAAAATGGCGAGTCAAGTCTGAACTGAATCTGGGCATTTGCTACGCAGCTACACATGGTATCACAAGGTGATGTTCAAGCATCCAGAACTGGGTTAAAGTTTTTAGATGAAGAATAGCCAGAAAGGTCTAATAATTGGTGTGTTCCCTGCCGAAAGCAACCAGCAAAAGCCAAATGTAGGCTTTTGTTCCAAGGAGGGCAAGTGAGTAACAGGGACTGTAGAATGGAGTATGGGCAGGGCTAAACAGAATGCACATGTCCTGGACATGCACTTGGATGTGTCCTCGAGGGTCCAAAGTTCCATCATAGTGGCTGCTGAACGAGTGGGATATGGGTGGCTTGGTTTGAGCTCAAAGCAGAATGTTGGCATGGAAAGGAGTCTGCAGAGAAATACCATATGCATATTTCTCAAAAAAATATTGAATGAAAGACTGAAATGTCATTGAAAGGTTGTTAGTACCATTTCTCTGTCTATGAGAGGATAAGTGTTACACTGATGTGCTTAGCTCTTTTTATAGTTTTGTAAGAGGAGACATTATTGTCAGTCTTTTATATAGTAATTTGTTAAACTAAAAACTAGTTCTCCCACCCCTGCTTTCTTTGTGGATTTTTTAATACTATTTACGTTGACATGAAGCACAGTTTTCCTGTCAGTTGAGCCGGTTGGTATGGCAACACTTAATTTCTTGAAGAAATGTCTGTCAACATCATGATGAAAAAAGTAGCACTGGTACACTGTACCAGTATGAATCATCACCACCTTCAACAACGACCATGACAAAACATTATCATAATGATAATAATAGTGATAACAGCAACAACATCATGTACAACAACTGAAGCAGAGAAAGCTGAGGCTTAGAAGTCACAGCCATCCCAAGACTCAAATTCCCAAGATCTCTTTCTGACTCAATAACCTTGGGTAGGAATCCCTTTAAATGACCATTTCTTATCTAGAAAAGGAAGCTAATTGTACATACTGCATAGGGTTATAAACAACTCATAGAGATGGAGGGGGTAGGTAAATGTGTTATTTAAGAAAAAAAAAAAGAAAAATGCCCTGGGTATTTTCCAGCACATGGTAGGCTTCTAATACACGATAGTACCACATCTATTTTCATGATCCCAAAGCCAGTTGAGTAACTTTTGAAGAGTTTTAAGGAGAGGAAGATGGCCCTGCAAACTGATGAGCCAGGCTTGTCCAAGTTCTTTTCTCCCACACACAATAGCATTACCCCGGAACCATTCGGATGCATTCCCCATCAACAATAGGGATGGCCGCACTAACTCCATGAAGTCTCACTTGAGGAGGTCTCGTTCTGGCCTCACATAGATTCCTCCCTTAGCCATCAAAGTAAGCTACTTCAGTAAGTCAAAGTTGAGAGCAAAATGCAATGTCATCCAGAAAGATAATAGTCAAAACAACTTTAAATAGAGTGGGAGTGAGTTTATACACAGTAACATATACAAATTCAGTTCTGATGTGAAAGGCAGTGTGTTAAGAATTTCATATGTAAAATTTTGTTTAGTTCTCAGAACAAGCATTGGAGGCAGGGACCTTCAGATCTCCACTTTGCAGGGGAGGAAACAGAGATCTTAGCAGCCATTAGGTCAGTTGTCCAAAGGCATACAATTACCGAGTAGCTAGCTAAAATTCAAATCCAAAATGGGCTTTCTCCAGCTCACATGCTCAATCTTAAATTTATCCTACCCAGAAGAAAGGAAAAACATAAACATATGTTTATAATAAACGGAGATAGGAGAAAAAGCAGGAAGAAAGGGAGAAAGAGACAAAAACTAGAGAGAAGGAAATAAGGGGAAAAAAATTTAATACAAACATAACCTTTTAAAATACACTAGCTCTCTTAAAAGGAGAAGTTACAACAGACACCACAGAAATACAAAGCATCCTAAATGGACAACCTGGAAGAAATGGACAAATTCTTAGAAAGATATAACTTTCCAAGACTGAACCAGGAAGAAATAGAAAATATGAACAGACCAATCACAAGTAATGTAATTGAAACTGTGATTAAAAATCTTCCAACAAACAAAAGTCCAGGACCAGATGGCTTCACAGGTGAATTCTATCAAACACTTACAGAAGAGCTAACACCCATCCTCCTCAAACTCTTCCAAAAAATTGCAAAGGAAGGAACACTCCAAAACTCATTCTATGAGGCCACCATCACCCTGATACCAAAACCAGACAAAGATACTACAAAAAAAGAAAATTACAGACCAATATCACTGATGAATATAGATGCAAAAATCCTCAACAAAATACTAGCAAACAGAATCCAACAACACATTAAAAGGATCATACACCATGATCAAGTGGGATTTATCCCAGGGATGCAGGGTTTCTTCAATATACGCAAATCACTCAATGTGATACACTGTATTAACAAATTGAAGAATAAAAACCATATGATCATCTCAATAGATGCAGAAAAAGATTTTGACAAAATTCAACACCTATTTATGATAAAAACTCTCCATAAAGTGGGCACAGAGGGAAGCTACCTCAACATAATAAAGGTCATGTATGACAAACCCACAGCAAACGTCATTCTCAATGGTGAAAAATTGAAAGCATTTCCTCTAAGATCAGGAACAAGACAAGGATGTCCACTCTTGCCACTCTTACTCAACATAGTTTTGGGAATCCTAGCCACGGCAATCAGAGAAGAAAAAGAAGTAAAGGGAATACAGAGTGGAAAAGAAGGAGTAAAACTGTCACTGTTTGCAGATGACATGATGCTATATGTAGAGAATCCTAAAGATGCCACCAGAAAACTACGAGAGCTAATCAATGAATTTGGTAAAGTTGCAGGATACAAAATTAATGCACAGAAATCGCTTGCATTCCTATACACTAATGATGAAAAATCTGAAAGAGAAATTAAGGAAACACTCCCATTTACCATTGCAACAAAAAGAATAAAATACCTAGGAATAAACCTACCTAAGGAGACAAGAGACCTGTATGCAGAAAACTGTAAGACACTGATGAAAGAAATTAAAGGTGATACAAACAGATGGAGAGATATACCATGTTCTTGGATTGGAAGAATCAATATTGTGAAAATGACTGTACTACCCAAAGCAATCTACAGATTCAATGCAATCCCTATCAAACTACCTATGGCGTTTTTTACAGAACTAGAACAAAAAATCTTAAAATTTGTATGGAGACACAAAAGACCCTGAATAGCCAAAGCAGTCTTGAGGGAAAAAAACGGAGCTGGAGGAATCAGACTCCCTGACTTCAGACTATACTACAAAGCGACAGTAATCAAGACAGTATGGTACTGGCACAAAAACAGAAATATAGATCAATGGAACAGGTTAGAAAGCCCAGAGATAAACCCACGCACCTATGGTCAACTAATCTATGACAAAGGAGGCAAGGATATACAACGGAGAAAAGACAGTCTCTTCAATAAGTGGTGCTGGGAAAACTGGACAGCTACCTGTAAAAGAATGAAATTAGAACACTCCCTAACATCATACACAAAAATAAACTCAAAATAGGTTAGAGGCCTAAATGTAAGACTGGACACTATAAAACTCTTAGAAGAAAATATAGGAAGAACACTCTTTGACGTAAATCACAGCAAGATCTTTTTTGATCCACCTCCTAGAGTAATGGAAATAAAAACAAAAATAAACAAATGGGACCTAATGAAACTTAAAACCTTTTGCAAAGCAAAGGAAACTACAAGCAAGACGAAAAGACAACCCTCAGAATGGGAGAAAATATTTGCAAACGAATCAATGGACAGAGGATTAATCTCCAAAATATATAAACAGCTCATGCAGCTCAATATTAAAAAAACAAACAACCCAATCAAAAAATTGGCAGAAGACCTCAATAGACATTTCTCCAAAGAAGACATACAGATGGCCAAGAAGCACATTAAAGCTGCTCAACATCACTAATTATTAGAGAAATGCAAATCAAAGCTACAAGGAAGTGTCACCTCACACCAGTTAGAATGGGCATCATCAGAAAATCTACAAACAACAAATGCTGGAGAGGGTGTAGAGAAAAGGGAACCCTCTTGCACTGTTGGTAGGAATGTAAATTGATACAGCCACTATGGAGAACAGTATGGAGGTTCCTTAAAACACTAAAAATAGAACTACCATATGACCCAGCAATCCCACTACTGGGCATGTACCCAGAGAAAACCATATACTCAGAGAAAGCCATAATTCAAAAAAACACATGCACCCCAATGTGCATTGCAGCAGTGTTTACAATAGCCAGGTCATGGAAGCAACCTAAATGCCCATCGACAGACAAATGGTTAAAGAAGATGTGGTACATATATACAATGGAATATTACTCAGCCATAAAAAGGAACGAAATGGGGTCACTTATAGAGATGTGGATGGATCTAGAGACTGCCATTGAGTAAAGTGAGTCAGAAAGAGAAAAACAAATATCGTATATTAACACATATATGTGGAACCTAGAAAAATGGTACAGGTGAACTGGTTTGCAGGGCAGAAATTGAGACACAGATGTAGAGAGCAAAGGTATGGACACCAAGGGGGTAACGTGGTGGTGTGATGAATTGGGAGATTGGGATTGACATATATACACTAATATGTATAAAATGGTTAACTAATAAGAACCTGCTGTATAAAAAAATAAATAAAATAGAATTCAAAAATAAATAAAATACACGAGTTCTTTGTGTGTGATATGCACATATACATACATATATGCATAAATATACATGCATATACTTATGATCTTATATATTTTTCCAGTTTTATTGAGAAGTAATTGATATACATCACTGTATAAGTTTAAAGTGTGCAGTACAATGGTTTGCTTTACATGTATTGTGAAATGATTACCACAATAGGTTTAGTTAAGCTCCATCATCTCATATAGACACAATAAAAAGAAAAGAAAAAAAATTTTTTTCCTTGTAATGAGAACTCTAAGGATCCACTCTTTCAACAACTTTTCTATGTTATCTTACAGCAGCGTTAAGTATAGTCATCATGTTGTACATTGTATCCCTGGTACTTTTTATCTTTTAACTGGAAGTTTGTACCTTTTGACCACTTTGCTCCAATTCCCCCTCTTGCTCCCTGACCCCATGCCTCTGGTAATAGGAAATCTGATCTCTTTTTCTATGATTTGGTGTATTTGTTTTGTTTTGCTTTTAGATTCCACATATAAGTGAGACCATTCAGTATTTGTCTTTATCTGACTTGTTTCACTTAGCATAATGCCATGTTGCTGTAAATGGTAGGATTATTTTCTATGGCTGAGTAACATTCCATTGTATATATACACTATAACTTCTTTATCCATTCATTCATTGATGAACACAGGTTGTTTCCATGTCTTGACTATTGTATTATGCTGCTATGAACAGGGAGGTGCAGATAATCTTCCGAGTTAGTGTTTCCTTTCCTTTGAATATATTCCCAGAAGTAAAATTGCTGTGTTATATGGTGGCTCTATTTTTAATTTTTGGAAGAACCTCCATATTGTTTTCCATAGTGGCTGTACCAATTTACAATCCCACCAACAGTGCACAAAAGTTCCCTTTTCTCCACATCCTCAACAGCGTTCGTTACTTGTGGGCTTTTTGATGATAGCCATTCTGACAGGTGTGAGGTGGTACCTCATTGTGGTTTTAATTTGCACTTCCCTAATGACTAGTGTGGTTGAGCATCTTTTCATGCATCTGTTGGCCATGTGACTGTCTTCTTTGGAAAGATGTATTGCAAATCCTTTGCCCATTCTTAAATTGGATTATTTTTCTGCTATTGAGTTTGTATGAGTTCTTTACACATTTTGGATATGAATCTATTATCCGATATATGGTTCACAAACATTTTTTCCCATTCCATAGGTTGTCTTTCCACTTTCTGGTAGTTTCTTTGCTGTGCAGAAGCCTTTTAGTTTGATGTAATTCCACTTGTTTATTTTTTGTTTTGTTGCTATGCTTTAGGTGTGATTTCCAAAAAGCATTCCCAAGACCCATGTCAAGGAAATTTTTTCCTATGATTTCTTCTAGAAGTTTCATGGTTTTAAGTCTTAAATTTAAGTCTTTAATGCATTTTTAGATAATTTTTGTGAGTGGTGTAAGATACACGTTAAGTTTCGTTCTCTCAACAAAAATCGCAGTTTGTTTACATGTTTTCTAGAACTTTATTCTCAAAAGAATGGTCTTATTTCTATAACCTATTATTCATGCTGGCTTGGCTGCATGTTATTTTTCCCTTCACAGTCTCAGTGGTGAAATGTTGTTTTCAGTTTGCATCTATGCTCCCCTTGGTGGATGAAGCCCACGGCCTTAGTGGAATGATTTTCATGCTAGAATTACCCCCAGGAATTCAACTAAATCTGGAATACTGGTAGTTTATTATCACTGAACAACCTTTGCAATCTGGTGTGTGCTTCGTCTGTAATTTTTAAATTCTTTATCTCAAGGATCACAAGTCACTCTTTCTCTCAGAAAGTCTGAAGAAATGTAATAGTGTCTTCTCAGACTTCAGTTATTTTATGGATCTTTTTTTAACCACTGGATCCTACCCACCTCTTTGTACCTAGTCATCTAAACTTTTATAATCTGTTGACTTTATTTCACGTTTTTTGCAGTAAAATTTTTTTAACATCCAAATGACATCATTCCAAGCTTTAAAAAGTCAACTTTCCTTTGATACCACTACCACCTCCCCCATCACATCAAAAGCCGAAGTCTAGCTTTGCTTGAAGTTTTCTCCTTCTCATCTCCAGGTCAGGCATGAACTCAGGTTTCCAGGATCAGCCTAGTTGAACTCCGTGGCCACAGTGATTGGTTCAAGAATGGGCACGGGCCTTCCCTGGTGGCGCAGTGGTTGACAGTCCGCCTGCCGATGCAGGGGACGCGGGTTCGTGCCCCAGTCCGGAAAGATCCCACATGCCACGGAGCAGCTGGGCCCGTGAGCCATGGCTGCTGAGCCTGCGCGTCCGGAGCCTGTGCTCCGCAACGGGAGAGGCCACAACAGTGAGAGGCCCGCGTACCACAAACAAAACAAAACAAAACAAAACCAATCAAAAAAAGAATATGCATGGAACCCTAATCAATCCTAGGAATTTTTTCGCATTTTGAGGGGTGAGGTGTCTCTTTCCTTCTGAACTGGAACCTGGAGAGATGCGAGCCCTCAGGCTCTGGCAGCCATTCTGCCACCATGTATCAGGGGAGAATTAATCCAGCATGGAGGAAAGAGATGCAAGATCACCAACTCCCAGTGATAGCGAGATCCTGGGAATATTGCCTTTGCGTCACATTACCAGGAATGGTTTCACAGGCATGGAGTCATTGCAATCACACACAGCCCCACAAAGTTGAATGCTTCGAAATCACAGTTTTGAATTATTAATGATTGTATCTTCAAAGTGTGAGTCAAGTCCAGTGGGACAATAGAGCACCAGAAGCACAGAGTTCATGAGTGGTTCTTCATCCTGCCACCTCCTTGCCTCCCTAGGGCAAGTTCTCAGCTGCTTCCTTCCTGTCCCCTATGCCTTGGGCCCCACCCCAGTTCCTGATCCCTGGACTCTATCTGCTCTGCAATAGCTGCTGTCCTCTGCCATGTTCCATGATGGGGTAGCATGGATGTGGGATGGAGTGGGGGTCTCAATACACCATCACCCTCAGCCTCCAGGAGGGACCTGGATGCAATCAAGGAGAGGGTTGGGTTGGCAGGTGTCCTAAAACATCTTAGAATGGGGCCAAATGGTAGACATTCTGCCCCAGGCTGGGAGCATCAAAGTGTGTTCAGCTGTCATTCAACTGAGCAGGACCTGACTGGGTCCCCAAGTGGAAGTTGCAATACCTCGGGTGGGGGGTTGGTCAACACTTTTGTCATGGATTGGGACAGTGGTCCCTTAGGAAAGGGAGTTTAATTTTGCCTCCTCCAAAGGGGCCCTACCTTTTTATTTTTCACTGGGTCCTGCATATTGTATAGCTGGACCTGCATGTTATCTGGAGTTTTCAACTAATATGAAATAATACATTCTCTTTTTTTGTTTAAGATTCTTCAAGTTAGATTTTCTATCAGAGGCCTAATGGACATGCCCATGTTTTCTGCTCAGTCCTGGGCTGGCTGACACATTTCAATCTCTGGTCTTGCTATTTGCCTCACCACTCTCTGGACAGCTATTTCTGTCCTCACAGATCACCTGTTGCCCACATCTCACTGCTGCTTTGTGCTACTGAGCTACGCATTCCTCTGAGCCCAAGGAGTGGGGTGTTAGACTCTCCCTTAATCCCCTTAAAACACAGCTGAAACCAGGCTGCTTGAAATGAGCTTCAGGACTTTAAGAAAATATAATAAAGACATGTAAAACTCAGAGCTCAGTTGTGGACTCTGGACGCTTTAGGTCCTTCCACTAATCCCCTGGCTTGCCGCCATGTTGCAGGAGCCATGTTAGACCCCTTGGTGGATGAAGGTGCTTCAGATGTTCCCCCAACCCCCAAGGAATCTAACCCACATTTTCCCAAGGCCCTCAGAAAGGGGGATCTCCCTGTCAGACCTTCTCAAGAGCAAGAAAGCAAAAGTTTTAACTAATGGTACTACTGGATTTTAAATTAAATCTGACCCCATTTGTAGCCACCAAAATTTTAGAAATATAGTAGTAGTTCAGTCACAGGGCACCTCTTACATGACATACCTCTTATTTCATATTTGTAATTTGTAAACATTTCTATTTCCAACAATTGAATTAAGAGGGAAATTATAGACCAGTCTTACTCAATAACAGATGTAAAAATCCTGCCTAACATGTTAGCAAAAGGAATTCAAGATGGTTACGACTAAATGGGACTTATTGAAGAATGAAACAGTGGTCAAATATTAGAAAATGTAATGTAAAAACAATTAGATAATCCTCTCAAAAGATACAGAGAAAAATAAATAAAATTTAGCACCAAATCATGATAAAAAAAAAAAAAACTTTCAGTAAACTAGCCATGGAAAAGAATGCCCTTAACCTAACAAAAGTTACCTATAAATGAAGATTTAGAAACTTTTCTGTTAAACTCAGGATCAAGGTGTGAATCCTCATTATTATATCTTCTATTCAACTCTGTTCTGCAGATATTGGCCAACAAGTTAAGGAAGGAGGGAGGGAAGAAAGGAAAGAGGGAAGGAAGGAAAACAACTGTAAGGGAAGAATCAGAAGTGTTCACAAATGATAATTCCTTTGTTGAAAATGTAAGGACATGAAAATCTACAGATGACTTATTAGCAATAATGAGAATGTTCATCAGTATTGTTAGGTAATAGATCAATGTCAGAATACACAAAGTATTTTTTTAAGACAGCGGTGTCCTGTAACTAGTAACAACCAATTAGGAAATATAATTTTTAAAGAGGCACAGTAGCAAAAAAATATAAAATACTATGAGAAATTTATAAAAACTTACAGAAAAATATAAAACAAGACCTAAATAAAAGGTGAAATATACCATGTTGATGAATGGGAAGATTTACTGTTTTAAATTTACCAAATTTCCTTAAATTAATCTGATGTGAGTCTACTTATACTAAAATAGATCATTTACTCCATCAAAATCCCAAAGGATTTCTTTTGAGAACTGGATAAGCTTAGCCTAAAATTATTATAGATGAGTAAAGCAGAGAGAAACAAAAAGGTAAAGATTATTCTAACAAATAACAAAATTTCATCTGAATCTGTAATAATTATTTCAGAGGAGTATTGGTGCAGAGATAGACAAATAGGTCAGTCTTTCTATGCACGATTATTACATTGCTGTAATAAGACAGCCCCAAAACATGGCCACATATAAATGAGTGCTTGCTATATTTCACAGTTTACTTTATAATGAGTGGGTAATGGATAGACAGTTTAATAATGATATTGAGTTTGGGGGGGGTGGAGATTATCATTCATATACAAAATCAAATACATTTAGATACTTGCTTTATATTGGACACACAAAAGTAACTTCCAGAAACCGTTAGATCCCACCAGTCTACATGTTAAAAGCACAAGAAGCAATCCAAAAAATAGTATAGGGGAACATATATGAACTTAAAGTGTAGAAGCATTCATGGGAAGATTTTTTATCCATTTTAAGACTGTGGAAGGAGGATGTGGGAGGTCTTTAGCTGTCTCTCTAGTATTTTATCTCTTTGCAAAAAAAAAAAAGAAGAAACGTGGCAGACTACTAACAGTTTAATAATGAGGTCAATAGGCATAGTAATATCTGATTTTTATTTTTTGTACTTTTCTCTCTGTTAAAATATCCTATAATTTAGGAGAAAAAAGAAGCAATTACTACAATGGATGAGTCAGTTGCCATGTATTCAGTCACTGAATTCACCACTTTAACAGAATAAAGGAGGAGAAAAAAACATGTGAACATTTCAATAAATGCAGAAAAAGCTTCTGTTGAAGTCCATAAGTATTTGTGATAAGAGGGTAAAACAGCATATTAGGAAAAGAGGTAAACTCTCTAAATCTGATAAAGGACATTAAACAACCTACAACCAACATAGTACTTTATTAGTAAATATTTAATGTTTTACCCTCTACACATAGAAACAAGAGAAATATGCTCACTCTTAACCTCATCGAGTCAATATTGCACCGGAGGCTCTAGTCAGGGAAGAGAAGGGAAGAAAAAGAAATAAAAGACACGCCATTAGGAAAGTAAACTTTATCATTGTATTTATTCACAGATGACATGATTGGGTACATAGAAAAACCAAAGGACTCAACAAATAAACTACTAGAGCTAAATTAGTGAAGTTACTAAAGTTTCTTGATTCAGGGTCAAAATGTGAAAACAAATTGTGTTCCGGGGACAAGAAATTGGAAAATTCACAATTCTGAATTTTTGAGAGAAATTAAAGGGGTCATAATTAAATGGAGAATATCCATATATAAATATAAATATTTATGTAAGTATCCATATTCAATAAATATAAATATCCGTATTCAAGGATAGAACAACCTGATATTGTCTGCGTTCTTGCCCATTTCCAGGCCATCCTCTACATTGTTCAGAATCAAAGCTCTGCAGTGGAGTTGACCTTGGCTTGACATGCCTGGTTTAAAAATCCTGAGCAGGGCTTCCCTGGTGGCGCAGTGGTTGAGAGTCCGCCTGCCGATGCAGGGGACACGGGTTTCTGCCCCGGTCTGGGAGGATCCCACATGCCGTGGAGCGGCTGGGCTCGTGAGCCATGGCCGCTGAGCCTCTGCGTCCGGAGCCTGTGCTCCACAAAGGGAGAGGCCACAACGGTGAGAGGCCCGCGTATCACAAAAAAAAGAAAAAAAAATCCTGAGCAGTCCCTATTAGCTGAAGCAGAGGTTACAAGGAGTGCACCTCTAGAGGATGCTGATGAGACTCCTCTCAGATTTTTGCATATCTTTTTGCACTTTCTGGTTGACTCTCTCTTGGGTTCCATGTGTTTTGCCCTTGTGGTTGGCTACTGGGGCCTCTTCACCTACTAGCACAGGGAGTTCAAAGTGCCTAGAGATTTCCATTGTGTAGGATGGCCCTAAACTCATGACTAATGGGCATGAGAGTATGAGAGCTAAAAGTTATCAGGTCAGGACAACTGAGACATCACTTGTACTCCAAGACCCCCCCTGCAAGAGAGCCCAAAGCTCTTGCAGTCACACCCCTGCCTGGTTTCTTCCCCCGGCCTGCTCCGCTTCCTCCATTTCCAGACTGTCTTCTCCTGGGAGCACCTTCTTAATAAACCCATTGCATATGAATCCTCATCTCAGGATTTACTTCTTGGGACCTGACCTAAGACACACCCCTTCCCGTGGGCCAAATTTCGATTTAAAATATTGTTTGCCATATTTAATTTTCAAACTGAGTAATTTTAAGCTACATTTACGAACCCGATTTGGTTCTTACCACTTCCTTCTGGTTTATTTTAGTCCTGTTTTGTTTACTGACCTTCTTTGCCCTGCCCATGAAGGCATTTGAGTGTTTAACCCCTGACCTATGGGCTGTCCACCAGGGTAGGGTGATTTAGGGCCCTTGACAGTCTCACCTCATTATACATGCCTGGCTTCATCCCCCACCTCTCTGTCTCAGGCACCTTCATTTCCTGCCACCACTTAATGTCTTCACACCCCCCATCCTTGCCGGCACTTGTTGTTCCTTTACCTATGATTCTTGGTCTGAATGAAAGATTCTTCCCCACTTTATTTTTTTAAGCAAGCTCTTTTATTATTTTTATTTTTTTATAATTAATATTTTATTGAAGTATAGTTGATTTACAATGTTGTATTAGTTTCTGCTGTACAGCAAAGTGAATCAGTTATACATATATCCACTCTTTTTTAGATTCTTTTCCCAAGTAGGTCATTACAGAGTATTGAGTACAGTTCCCTGTGCTATACAGTAGGTCCTTATTAGTTATTCTCCCCCACTTTAGATCCACCTAGCAAAATCCTATTCATCAAGGCCCTCCTCAAATGTTCTATCCTATGGGAAATCCGTTTCTCCAGCCCTGCCTGGGCTCCCCTAACACCTTGTACACATGTCTGTGACTGGACATAGCATATCAGAGTGGAATCTGAAGGACATCTGGGATTAACTTACTAGAAGGAGAGAGAGGGTGAAGGCGTCTGGGCAGAGGAACAGCATGGGAAAAGACCTAGCGGTGGGCTGGGAGGAGATGGATGGAGTAGAGCACCATGTGTTAGAAGAACTGACTAAAGACCAGCGCTGGGGGCATTAGAAATGGGGAGGGAAGGGCTGGGAGGGGAGAAGGACAGGTGACCGGGAAATGCAGCAGTTTCTAGTCTGGAATTCACGGATGAACGCCAGGGGATCCGAAAACACTGTCGGTTCTATATAATATTGGTACATTTGTTTCTGGAGAGAGAGTTCATAGTTTTCATCTCATAGATATCTTTACTAAGAGACATAAAGGGAGGGAGGGAGAGAAAAGAGAGAGAGAGAGAGAGAGCAAGGAGGGGATAAGCATTTTTGAACTTTTTCCACATGTCAGAACTATGCTTAGGCTCCTACTCCCTCCATCATGAGGTCTACGGCTACCACTCCTCCCATTTGATAGGTAATAGGACTGAGGTTCAGAAGGGGGAAAGCTCCCCGAGAACACACAGCCCGTCTGTGTCAGAGCCAAGATGTCAACTCGCTTTTAGGATATGCAGGATCGTGCTCTTTATTCTGCCGGCTGCTGGACAGGAGAGAGCAAGTGGAGAGGTTTCCAAAAGGCTTTTGTGTGACTTCTTGAGGCCAGAACAGTGCAAGCTGCAGGCAGAGGATGGCTGGTGTTGCTTTATTACATGTCCCTCTGCCCAGTTAGTGCATAAAACCGAGGTTGCTTGGGAACCGTGGTCACTGGGGCCAGAACTTGCCTTGACAGCTTCATTTGAATAAAAAGTTCATAATACTCAAAAGCCTGAGAACAGAGAAAAAGCTCGAAAATTAAAAAGCCACGGGCTCGCTCACGACGCCGTAGCCTTCTTTGACTTAGCAGTTCTTTCTAATTATCTACACTCTGTAGCTGTGGGTCTCAAAGTGTGGTCTCAGGACCATCATCGTCACCTGAGAACTTGTTAAAAATACAAATTCTTGGGCTCCACTCCAACCTACCTAATCAGAAACTCTGGAGATGGGGCCCAGAAATCTGTTTTCACAAGCCCTTCAGGTAATTCAAATGCATGTCTAAGCCTGAGAACCACTGACTGAAAGCATACAAAGCCCTCTCAGATTCATCATCACCAGGTTCTCCCTGCAAACCTTGAATGCATCTTTCTTGTACCCACTGTGCCTTTAAGGATGCTAAGGGTACAAAAGGATGCGATTTCCAGAACGTAAATCCAGCTTGGTTGGCTTTGTAGGACAGCCCACTTTCTTGGAGCGTGGTGTATCTCCCGCCATGTTCTCATGGGGTCCCTGTGAGACCCCCAGACCCCCAGGAGAAAGAAAAGACAGCTTTGCCACCTCCACTCTGAGCATTCTCAGGCTTCCTGACAAGCCATCGGGCAAACATCCAAAGTGGTTGACTCTCGTGACCCTAGCTGCTATGGGAAAAGATATTTAGAGCAATTCATTTGACTTCGGCTGGAAACCAATTTGGGTGTCCAAGTAGACTTTTGATCTATTAGAGATGTGTGTTGGTCCATTAAAAAATTAGGCAGACAGGTGAAACAGCCAAGTGTTTTTAAAACAGTAAAGCACCATTTAAAGATTTAAGAATCACCACCGTTTTGATGAGCATCTACTGTCAACGTTACTTTCCATGTGTCATTGCATTCAGTCCCCATAACAAGGGTGCAGACTTGGTTTCTTCTTTCTCATTTTATTCAAGGAGAAAAGTTCGTGGTCATGATCACTCTCTTGCTTCAAATCCTTCAGTTAATTTCCATTGATCTACAGCAGTGGTTCTCAACTGTGGTTGCACGTTAGAACACCTGGGGAATTTAAAATCCGGATGCCCAGCCCCTACCCCAGACCAATTAAATCAGAATCCCTGGGGCATGGACCTGGTATTTTTTAAAGTCCTCCAGATGGTTCCAGTGCACATCCCAGTTGGAGAATCACACTTCGGTGTCCTTAGTGTGGTCTACAAATGCTTAGGTGCTCTGGCTCCTGCCGACCTGTTGAAATCCCATCCTGTTTCTTCTCCCCAGGGCTTAGCATCCTGGCCTCCTTCTGTTCCTCAGCTGTATTTCAATGGCGTCATCACTTCCAAGCCTTTTCGTTTGCTGTTCCTCCTGCCAGGATGCTTCTCTTAGCAGCTCTTCCCGTGACTGACTCGTTAGCACCCTTCAGATCTCAGCCCAAATGCTTCCTCTTCGAAGAGCGCTACTTTGGCCTCTTCATCTAAAATCATGCTCAGTGCCATTCTTACCTACTTCTTCGGTTTATCTCTTTGGAAGCATGTTTTACAGCTGTGATAATATATTTGCTGACTTGTGTGTTGTTGGCCTTGCACCATTTTAATGAAGGATCCAGAGAGCAGAGACCTTACTACAGTTCTTCTTCACCACCATATCCCCAGTATCTGGAAGGGTGTCTGCTTCAATAAATATTGCTTGAATAAATGAATGAAGGAGAATGAATGAACTCAGAAGGTTTTAAGTGATTAGTCCCCAGCCCTATAATTGTAGTTAATATTTGAACTCCAACGTTTTGAGTCCGGGTTCATCAATTTTTCCAGTACAGTCAAACTGACCATTTCTGTTTTCACTCTATTCATACATGTTTAAACCAACAAAGTTAGAAACAACATACTGTTCCTAATAAGGAACCTGGGACTTGGTGACTTGGAGTTTACCTTCTGTGATGTGCAAGGAGTAGGCGAGTGGGCACAGTACAAAACCAGCTGTGTAAATAGCATCACCTCCAGTCAAATTTAAAAGAAGTCAGTAAATTATGCTTCCAGACCCTAAACCATTTATTTCACCATGCAAGTAATTTCTCTGCTCAGGTCTTTCATTAAGAACCAAATGGAAGGGGCCCCTCTAAGGAGAACATGGTGCCTGATATGATTGTGGGAGACACGTGCTTTAAAAAATGGAATAATCAAATGGTGGTTCACCTTTCCCAGTCAGTTCTCATCGTTATCAGTAATGCAGGGCCACAAGCTGGGCTGAACTCCAGCCCACAGCGTGCCTTGGAGGAGACACAGAGGGCTAGGTCAGCCCTCTGCCAGCAGAAGCAGTAACACCAATGTTAGTAACAAGTCACCTGTGTCAACTCTTTGGGGGATAGCTACTGTGTGTGGGGGGGTGTTAATACTTTTCTCCCTGCCCATTGTTTCTGAAGTGGAAATGCATTTGCGGATAATACTGCATTGGCTTAACGTGCACCACAGAGTCAGCTTTTACTCTGTTGCTACCACAGTGAAACAGCCGCATCCAGCATTGGTATCAGAGAAGGCAGAGTCTGGGCAGCCATGGCCGAGGGTTGGGTATCATTCTTCACCCGGCTAGCATTTGATCTTCACGAATGATTGCGGGGCAGGGGGTCCATGGCTTTCCATAACTTGCTTTCAGTAACCATCATTTTCATTGAACCTTGCTCTAATTCCAAGAACAAACAATTCTTGTTTCCATTTGAGAGAAGAGGAATCTGAAAGAAAGGCCATGCAGCTTGCCTAAGATCCCTACATTACTGAGAGACAGAGCCGGGATTCAAACCCAGGCAGGGCGCAATTCATAACACACTTGGGGAGCTTCTCTGGGTGCTAATAATAATATGTAATAACAGTAATAATAATATATTATTAGTAACATTTATTATTAATATCAGTACTTAATAAATGTTAAGTGCAGTTGTCTGTCATTGGGGATAGGGGGGTTGTTTCCAGGGCCCCCATGGATACCAAAATCCGCAGGTGCTCCCCTATGTAAAATGGCATAGTATTTGGCTATAACCTAAGCACATCCTCCCATATGCTTTAAATCACCTCAAAATTTCTTATAATATAATAATATAATATAATGTAAAAGCTGTGTAAGTAGTTGCTGGCACAAGGCAAATTCAAGTTTTGCTTTTTGGAACCCTCTGAAACATTTTTTCCCAAATATTTTCGACCTGTAGTTGGTTGAACCTGTGGATGTGGAGGGCTGACAGTATATGCCGGCGCTATAAGTGCATTACACATATAATTTTATTTAAATCTCATAGTAAGTCATTTAATTCTCACCATGATCTTATCCTGTAGAAACGATTACTTTCTCTTTACAGATGCAAATACTAAGTAAGGTTCAGAAAGTTTAGCGGCATGCCTGTAACCGTCCATAAGTGGCAGAGCCACTTTCAACCTCCTTTTGCTCTTCCCTGGTACTCCATGCAACCTAGACTAGAAATCCCCAGCCTTCTCACAGCAATAGGCATAATGAACCCAGAGGCGTGAAACCCAGTTTGGCTACCATGTCATTGTGTGACCTTTGGATGAGTCCTGTCTCCCATCCCATGGGCTGCGGGGCTGGCCAATTTCTCCTGTGTCTTGATGCCCACTCTCGTGTGCTTGCCCACTGCACACAAATTAGGACAAGACACAGAAAGCCACCATCTCATCAGCATTTCAGATCAGACTCTTTCATATGTGAAATCATATGGTTTAACATTAGCAATGAAAGCAAACCTCTGGATGCGAGTCTCAGGGAGACAGGAGAAGGGATGCTGCTAGAGGAGGTCACTCCCTAGTCCTTTTACTGTGGCTCCAGGGAGAGGAGCAAGTGGCTTGTTTCCTCCCCCGTGCACTGCTCACAAGGGGCTTTGGAAAAACAGCAACAGCAGAAAAACAATCTGGAGCTGAGAACATAATTACATGAACTTGAAAATGAGGTAAAGACCAAATTGAAGCAGTAAGCCTTAGGCATAAATACAAATGGGTGACTCTCAGGAAATCTCTGCGATAGCAAGTTAAAAAGAAAGTGAGAGGGATCCTCCTGCTACTAAAGTAAAAGCTGAAAAAAAAAAACTGTGGGAGTTAGCACGGAGGCAGAATCCAGGGGTTGGGATTCCTCACAGGGCTCAGAATAGAGGCATCCGGGCCTGTGCTGTGTATTATCTCACTGAATTCTCACACATGAGATAGGTGTCAATACCACCCCCATTTTATAGGTGAGCAAATGGACTCAGATGCTAACATCTTGTCCAGACCATACAGCTAGTCGGGGATACAGCCAGGATTCAGAATCAGGTTGTCCTCATCCTGAGCTTTTGCTCTTACCCACTGAGATAGACTGGTTGGGGCAGCGTTTAAGGGCAGCCCTTGTCACTGGCTCTGTCGCCAACCAGGAGAAACCCTCTTCATTCAAGTGATAAGACGATGAGTTCAACTCCAGTGGCCAAATTTGTCACCTTGGCCCTCTCTTCCTCGTTTCAGCCCTCATAATACTTCCTTTGCCCAATTCCTTAACCACTTCTGCTAAATCACTGTTCTCTCTGTGTGCGTGGTACTTGTTTCTTCCACTACCGTCAAACTTTTTATTGGTTATTGATCACTTATTGACTGATAGGTTGATTCTTTCATCTTCAAACCTCTCTAAGGTGTGGAGTGCAGTGCCAGGCTCTGACTAGGGTACAGGGTAAGGGTGTGGAGTGAGGCACGGGCAGCTCCCCCAGGGCATGCACAGCACAGTGAAGATGTATTAGGCGAAGGTAGTCTCCACGCACACTGGAGGGGGTGCAGCTGAGTGAAGGGGGTGCTGAGAGAACACACATAAGGAACCCCAAAGCCCACCCAGATGAGAACAGCAGTGTCCCTAGAAATGATGCTGGAGACAAGAGGCCCTTCAGCCTTGCCCAGGATAGTGTACACAGGAGGCCTGTGCTGCTCCAACTCTGCCACGCATGGAAATCACCAGGGACTGGGGGTAAAACCCAGAGGATGGGCTTCATAACCTCTTATGCCATGGATTCTCCTGTGGTGGTCTGGGTGGTGTCAGGTGCTGAAGTCATTAACAAGTTCTCAAAGTGATTTTATTTCATTCAGGTGGTCTGAGCTGTAGCAGACAATTAATACTTGCTAATAAATACTTACAAATATACATACATATATGCCAGAGAAACAGACAAATACATGTTTATTAGCAACACCTTGTGAGCACTAGTTTATACTCCCCTCATTTATACTTACTGCACGGAGTCTTGCTGGGTGAGATTCCACTTTCTAGGAACCCCTGGAACAGCTGAAATGAAGAGTAAACACACTTAGCTCAAAATTACAGTGAGAGGTTTAATGAACAACAACAACAAAAATCAGTATTCACTGTCAGGGAATGTGACGTGAAATGTTTGACTCCAAATCTGAGTTGGTAAACCCAACCCCCTCCTAGCCCACGGGGCTTCATTTCCCTCTCTGGGTGGCCACACAAAGCCAGCATCCACTTCTGCCTTCACACCTCTGATGCGTCACTGGAATCCACAGTCCACACTGAGTCTTAAAAGTGACAAGATTAAAAAATTATTTTTTTCTCCATTGAACTTTCATTGCTCCTCCACATAGATGCTGGCTCTGCCTCCGCAGCTAATTAACCCGTCTCAAATCTCTTGATTTTTGATCTCCAAGATGTCCACATGTCACATGGTGGCTGTTGCCTGACTAAGTCACTCATCATCCACCAAAACCTTACTTAATTATTCATTCATGCAGTAAGTATTTATTGAGCACCTACTAGGCACCCAGCTCTGTTCCAGGCATTTGTGCCCTGTAATGGAAAAACAGCAGACATAATCTGCTGCCTAGACGGAGCTTGGAAAGACAGCCATTAAAAAAAATAAGCAAATCACACTAGGAAGCGTTTTGAAAGGAAGGTAACAGGGCATGGACGTAGGAAAATAACAGAGGTGATAGCTTACACGAGTCTAAGGACATGGAAAACTGAGGACACAGAATCCCCAAAAATCCCCGAGTCAGGAAAGGACTTGGCATCTTCATGAAATTGCAGATCAAAGTGAGAGAGCGGTGAGAAAGGAGAGGAATAGTGTGAGACTGAGTTGGAAAGGCAAGATGGGCTAGATGACTGGGTACCCTGTAGCCATGGATGGTGCATTGCAATTTCACACAGGAAGTGATGGAAAGCCACTGACGGATTTAAGCAGGAAGGTGACATGATTTGATAAGAAGGATTCCTGTTGCATGGCTATAGTGCCACAATTTTTATCCATTCATCAGTTGATAGGTATTTGGGTTGTTTCCACCTTTTGGCTTTTGTAAATAGTGCTGTTATGAACATTCATAGTCATGTTTTTGTTTGAACACCTATTTTCAGTTTTTTGGGGTGTATACCTAGGAGTGGAATTGCTGGGTCACGTATTAATTAAATGTTGAGCTTCTTAAGGGACTGCCAGATTTTCCCACAGTGGCTATACCACTTTATGTTCCATCATCCACGTATGAGACTTCTCATTTCTCCACATCCTCTACATGCTACGACAAGGATGAACTTTGAACACGTTATGCTAAGTGAAAAAAAGTCATGCACAAAAGTCCTGTATTGTATGGTTAAATTTATATGAAATGCACAGAACAGGCAAAGCCATAGACACAGAAGGCAGATTAGTGGTTGACAGTAGCTGCGGGAGAGGGGGAAATGGGGAGTGACTGCTTGACGCATGCAAGGTTTCCTTTTGGAGTGATGAATTAGAGTTCTAAGTTCTAGAATTAGGTAGAGGTGACGGTTGCACAATGATGTGAGTGTACTTAATGCCACTGACGGTTAAAATGGCAAATTTTATATTGTATATCTTTTACTGCAGTAAAAAAAGGATGCCTAACAATTGCATGGAGAATTAGCTAGGAGGGAGACTGGAGAAGGATGCCTGGAAGTGATGTCAGTAGTCTACCTGAGACAGAATGAGGCTCACAGAGGAGAGAGCCAGCAGAGTCATGCAAAGAGGAATGGAATTCCGTTCAGTGGATGCCTTGCTGGTCCTTCTTAATGCAACCTCTTTTTCCTTTTCCCATCAATTTACTGCTTGTACCCACTGATTCATCCCTAGGTCTCTCCTCCCACTGAGTTCTCTATGGTATCAGAGGCATCCATGTTTTATTACATTTGTTAATAAATCAGTAGCATCAGACGGCTTAAGGTTGTGTGTGCAAACCTGCTGAGTGGCTCTCATTACACCTTCCCCCCCATTTTCCTACGTCAGCCAGCTTAGGGTCCTCGGCCACGTGGAAGGAAAAAAGCCCAGAAATCAATACAGTAGTTAACGGGAAGGCACTGAAGCGTGGCCAGCCCAGAAGCAATCTGCTGACTCGGAAGCATGGGGAAGGCTTCTCTGGCCAGGCTGCTGCCTGCCCGAGCCACGGTGGAAGCCCCAGAAAGACAAAGTGCAGTCATCAATCCCAGGGAAGCGAGACTTGAGTCTACTTCCTGTATCAGCAGGAGGGAGAAAGAGTTGCAACCCTGAAGCTCCGTTTCTGAGGTGGTAATGAGGCTCCTTCCAACACTGGATGACAGTCGACCTGAATGCAAGTCAGAACTCACCATTTCCTGTTAGCGGCCTGACTTTAATGTGCTGCAGGGTCAGCATGGGCCAGACCTTTTGGTGTGACTTTGCAGAGAAGGTGCTCTGATCCCGTTAATATGGGCTCTGCCTCCTCTGACCCTAACACGAATAAGCATGCTGCCATCCGCTCGCATGAAGATCGGGTACAAGGGGGAGGGCTCAGAACCACGAAGAATAAACACAGCAGACTTGGGCAAGCATCATTCATTGTACTCTCATCTCAAATAATACTATCCTGCAGGTCAGTTACAATGGAGCCCGGTGCTGGGCATTGCTACCTGTCATTACTGAAAAGAAGATCATCTTATAGGCATCCCTCAGTAGCAAGCAAGGTAGCAAGGAGCAGACTATGTTCTCTGAAGTCACACAAACCCAAGTTTAGCTCTTGTCTCCACGACTTCCTAATTGAGTGACCTTGGGAAGGTGACTTAGAAACTGAGACCCTCAACCTTCCTATCTGGAAAATGGACATAACGATATTGATGTCATAAAGCTACTGGGGAGTATATGGTGTATGTGTGTTAAGACTTAAGATGAGGCCTGGGTGCTGGCAAAGTTCTTCTCCAATAACACAGTGCCTGCAGACAGCAAATGCTCAATACTTTTCAACTCTTTTTATGCCTGGGATCATTGTCTTACGCAAAAGCGGAGAATTCCATTGCTATACTGACCTCCCCCAGGATGAGGGGAGCAAATGCCAACAACTGTCAATAACTAACTTACTTTTTCTTAACCTTTTTCTCATCAGGACCCACTTTCAGTACTGATCAGGAGTCCTGGCTCGAATCGAAGCCATATTTATCCTAGTTCACGGGGGTGGGGGGGAGAGTACCCCCACCCCTGAGCCCTGGAGAAGAGCTCCACCCAGAGGAGAGAGAAGTGAGGCCCACCCATGGGTACCTGTGGGAGGAGAAAGGAAGGGGATTTGGAGAGAAACTCAGTGTCCATCACTCTGGGCGCCTCCAGCATGACTCCCTTGAGTTTTGATCCACTGCATAGGTTCCAGCCCAAAGGGGAGGGTGCTTTTCCAGGAGACTCTTTCAAAGGGCATGCCTAGTGAGGTGTCTTCCCTCCATTCGAGACTCATTGCTCAGGAGAGCCCTGATGACTGCGGTTAGAGTGATGACATATGGGTTTGTGTTGGATGGTAGGGGCAGGGCTGGAGGGAGGTTGGGAACCACGTCACTAAGGCCAGGAGTTTGAAGAAAGCTTTTATGGCAAGTAAGACCTAAAGGCTGAGACAAGAAAGAATATTTATACCAGTATGATTCATAATGGACCCGAACTAGAAATATCTAATGTCCATCAACAGTACAATCACGAGTGTGCTGCATGATTTCGTTTATATAAAGTTCAGAAATCAGCCAAACAAGTTGATGGGGATAAATATGAGAATAGTAGTTACCTTGTGAGGGGAGTGACTGGGACAAGGTACAAAAAGGGTGCTGGAATATTCTATTTCTTTATTTTATTTTATTTTATTTTATTTATTTATTTGCGGTACGCGGGCCTCTCACTGTTGTGGCCTCTCCCGTTGCGGAGCACAGGCTCCGGACACACAGGCTCAGCGGCCATGGCTCACGGGCCCAGCCGCTCCACGGCATGTGGGATCTTCCCAGACCGGGGCACGAACCCATGTCCCCTGCATCGGCAGGTGGACTCTCAACCACTGCGCCACCAGGGAAGCCCTATTTCTTTTTTTTTAAATTGAAGTGTAGTTGATTTACAATGTTGTGTTAGTTTCACGTGTACAGCAAAGTGATTCAGTTATATATATGTATATTCTTTTTCAGATTCTTTTCCCTTATAAGTTATTACAAGATACTGAGTATAGTTCCCTGTGCTATGCAGTAGGTGCTTGTTGGTTACCTATTTTATATTTTATGTGTTAATCCCAGGCTCATAATTTATCCCTCCGCCCTTTCCACTTTGGTAACCATAATTTTGTTTTCTATGTCTGTGGGTCTCTTTCTGTTTTTCAAATAAGTTCATTTGTATCATTTTCTTTAGATTCCACATATAAGCAATATCATATGATATTTGTCTTTCTCTGTCTGACTTCACTTAGTATGATAATCTCTAGGTCCATCCATGTTGGGTTGCTGGAATGTTCTATTTCTTGATCCAAGTGGTGGTTACACAGGTGTTTTCATTTTGCAGAACTCCTTTGGGCTCTAAACTTATGATCCATAAGTTTTCTGTATATATGTTATTCTTCCAAAAAAAGTGTTCACTTATGTCTAAAGCACTAACTTCCCAAGTCTCCATGACTCACTGAGTAGACTCAGACCATGTGGCTTCAGCAGACACGGGCCATCGTGGCCCAGTACCAGCACTCCCAGAACCACCCACCTAGGGGGGTCCTCACTGGGCAGCAGCAGGGGGTGCAGCAGCCTCCCAGGTCACAGAAGCCAGGACACTGGGAGACCCTACATGAGCAGATGAATCACTTAGCGGAGCCCGCATGTGTAAACATCCCTAATTTAAAGATTCTCAGGAAATGTTTAGGGAGGGCTGGGAACACCTTGACCTTCCTACAAAGTGAGATCAGTGCACATAGAAAAATAAACCGTATCTAGAAGGTTGCTGTGACCCTGCTCTCCCCCTCAAGTTGGTGGCAGCTAAGAAACATACTTTGAAATGTTTTATGAAGACTTTATCCTGACATGGTTGTAAGAAATGGTGGATAACAAGTAGTTAAAGAATATTCATTCCCCTTTCCTTCTTACGCCACGTTGAAGCCATTGAGAAACAGTAAAATAATCTCCTCAAATTTAATGTAATTGAAGAATCTAAATTTCTGAGCTGTGGACACATCTCTGCTTTTGCTTCTGGAAGAAAATTATTTAAATTAAAATGTCCTTCCCTGCTCAAACAATATTAATATAATATTAATGACTATCAAACTGAATAAAAAATTATTCCCTCATGACACCTCTATGCCAGTGAGTAAAGCTGTTGTCTTTCAGCACCCATCAGTGGGCATATGTTAAATGTTGTAATCACTCCTACTCCACTGATGTGGAGATTCTTCTAAAACTTTGGTGCTATAAATATCACTACAGTGAGATGTTTGTACATAGTTGGCTTTTTCCCTCTCTTTTTGGAATATCTCCAGTAAGAAAGTGAAACTAATTCCAAATAGAATAACTAGGTATACAGATTTAGACATGTTTAAGGCCTGTGAGAAATGCTTCCTAAATTCTCCCTTTTAAAAATTGTAAATTTCACTTCCAGGGATTATTTTTAGCTTGTTCTTTGATTTTGTTTTATTCATTCGTGTGTGTGTGTGTGTGTGTGTGTGTGTGTGTGTGTGTGTGTGTGTTGCAAGGTTATTTGGGGAACGGTCGGAAAAGCTTTGTCCGTCATGCCCAGCTCTGGCCTATGTGAGCTCTTTGGATTCACAGAGAGAGGCAGTTCTGTGGAATGCAAACTATGGTTTTGAGCTTACCCAAGCTCTTGAAATAGGGACAGCCACATGCAGCACCCTCTCAATATTTCTAAAGCAACTGAAATCAGACTTCATATTCAAATCGTCTCTGGCTGAATTACTTCCAATCTAAAATGGCTTTGAAACTTTTCATATTAATGGATTTGAATATAAAAAGTAATAAGAGAAATCTATAGACCTATATAATTTTAAAGTTTTATGCATGTGAACCTGGAAATATTAGAAACATAGCTCATGCTGATGAATAATATTCGCAATCTAAGAAGATCTGTGATGTGGCCTGGGTGTGGGGAAAGACTTGTCCGATAGCACAATGATTTTTTTCAAGGGCACAAGAAGGAGTTTAAGGCAGGGACATACTGCAACAGACAAAAGAAAGGAAGAAGGGATGTTACCATTTAATTTGTCATATTTGCCTCTAGTAGGGGCTTCCAAAACCTGTACTCTTCTTCCTACAAATGTCATAGTGTGCTCTCCAGATCCTCAATTTTTAATGTTATTTTCCTCAGAAAGTTTTCAAAATCTTATTAAAATGACACTGACAGTGTAGGAATTTTAAAAGGAAAATAATTGAGTAAAAAGGAAAAAAACAGATATAGCAATTATAACGTGTTTCTGTGGTTAAGTATACTCCGGGGGCTCTGAGCTCCCTGACATCCAAGATAAAGAAGGAAATGTGGTGCTTTTCATATGACATGAGAAATCCTCCTGATTCTGTTAACTGAGTCAACGAGAAACTTGATTTCTGAGAGAAACTTCTTCTCTGGGCCATTAGGCAAGGGCCACAGGATAATATGAAGGTCAACATTATCTACCAGAATTTTACAGCAAACGCCGAAGTTGAATTCATTCTTTGAGCTTTTCACACAACCTTCAGTTAAAGTTAGAGGAGTTGGCCGCCATCCAATTCAGCAACTCAATTGTGTGAGGACTAGGGTGATATATTTCAGGTTTGTAACACGAGGACCACAAAGACCTCTCTCATGTTCAGGTTTCCAGGGAATGACCATTTAGCTCAGGGTCTATCAGGACAAAGGTTGGGTGTGAAAAGGCAAGGTCAGCATGACGTTAAGAAATCAGTGTTTCACAAAACTGATTCAGCATCATAATCGTGTGTGTGTGTGTGTGTGTGTGTGTGTGTGTGTGTGTGTGTTTTAAAGAAGATGTTGGGGGTAGGAGTTTATTAATTTATTTATTTTTTCTGTATTGGGTCTTCGTTTCTGTGCGAGGGCTTTCTCTAGTTGCGGCAAGCGGGGGCCACTCTTCATCGCAGTGCACGGGCCTCTCACCGTCGCGGCCTCTCTTGTTGCGGAGCACAGGCTCTGGATGCGCAGGCTCAGCGGCCATGGCTCATGGGCCCAGTTGCTCCGCGGCATGTGAGATCCTCCCAGACCAGGGCTCAAACCCGTGTCCCCTGCATTAGCAGGCAGATTCTCAACCGCTGTGCCGCCAGGGAAGCCCTGTGTGTGTGTGTGCCTAATACACTAAAACAGAAACGCTGGGGCTAGTGCGCAGGAGTGTGTATTTTTTTTTAAGTTCACTGTCCAGATGAATCAAGTGCAGACAGTTTGAGCCAGCATTTGGAAACACATGGTCGAGGTGGAGCTTCCTGAAGGCTTTCTTTCTCTTCCGGCCTTTGGCAGGAGCCAGGTAGCAAAGGAGAGGAGACTGGGATCCCTGAAGAACATCTACCAGGTAGATGTGGAAGATGAAGGGTGAAACCTTCATCTTAAGAGCTGCTTAGGGACCATTATGGTTTGGGAAGAAAGAACGAGAGTCGAGGCCGTGAGCTCATGCTGACTTGCCCACTTCTTGTATTCATGGGCCCCAGATACTCCCTGCAAAGCACAGGTGCCCATTAGCGGCATCCTTCTCACATGGCGATGCCTCTCTGCTCTGGCAAATTTTGATAAATGCAATGCCAAGTTGAGCAGTGTGCAACCACCGCAAGCAATATTAATCAAAGAAGGGGCTGGTAGATCTCTTGGGTACTTTTGCAGCTGGGGAAAAATAATCGCATGTCTGATTTTTTCAAAAGACCACATCCTTTGGTTCATTTTTTTTTAACCTAACAATCAGGCTGTCTGCAGTCCAATAGATAGACTGGTATCACCAGCTAATGTGTAAAAAGCTGTCCCCTGGAGGCCTATTCCTGATTTGTACTCTCTCCACGTCCCCGAAACACTAAATAAATAAAAGTAGATGGCTTTTAATGAAAACCTTAGCCTCCTCGGTTTAACTTTTAATTGTGTGACAAACACACACGCACATCACATCCTGAGTTGTTTATTGGAATTACAAACCCTCAGCCTAAATGTCAGGCTATGCCACAGAGAAACGTGAACAGCTCAGTTTATTAATGGCAAGTTCGAAGGTTGGTCCCATCATTCATTGCTATGGGGACTCCAGCTTGCTGAAGCTCTCAGCTTCCAATACAGATCAACATGATCCCGACATTGACGCAGAGCAGATGAAACCCGCGGCACGAGAAAAGACTGATGAAACCCCTTTGTAGGCTTCAAATAATTCACGTGTAGAAACTTGAAACAAAAGACAAGATGCACCTTGACTTGTGTTGGCTTGGATTAAAAGGCTTTAAAGGGGCTTCCCTGGTGGCGCAGTGGTTGAGAATCTGCCTGCCAATGCGGGGGACACGGGTCGAGCCCTGGTCTGGGAAGATCCCACATGCCGCGGAGGACTGGGCCCGTGAGCCACAACTACTGAGCCTGCACGTCTGGAGCCTGTGCTCTGCAACAAGAGAGGCCATGACAGTGAGAGGCCCAAGCACCGCGATGAAGAGTGGCCCCCACTCGCTACAACTAGAGAAAGGCCACGCACAGAAACGAAGACCCAGCACAGCCAAAAATAAATACATACATACATACATAAAATTTTTTTAGAAAAAGGCTTTTCGGGTTTGCCCGATTTGGATCTGTTCGCAATAGATTTGGTGATAATGTCTGAGGCTCCTTTTTCTCATCAGAAAGTAGCCATAGTATCATCTGCCTCTGAAGAATTGCTGTGAAGTTTTAGTATCATATGTTTTAATATCTACTACACACATATAGTATGTTGTCAAAACAATAACAGCTAGTTTAACTGATAGGAAAATATTTTTTAAATGTTTAGGGTAGAGTCTAATCTTGAACCGAATAGTTAATTCTTTCAATTTGAGAATTCACCAAAAAATTTATGATCAAGACCACCTACAGATAAAGGCCTATGATGTGCATAAAATAATACAATTGAAAGTACAAGTCAGGAAGGACACCTTGTAATGCTGACTCCATACTCCAGCTGGTACCACCAGATCAGAACAGATCTTCCTGGATCAAAAGCAGGAGTCACTTTTCCAGTTCCTGTTGTCATGTCATTAAGGTGACGAAATGCCAAGGGAACAGGGAGCTGAGGAGAACAGTACCAGCAGTCAGCAATGGGCGTCGGAGCACCCTACCCTAATGGTGCTCTGCTGGACATTACTAGTTTATGATACATTCTTCTCCGTGTAAAAACAGCAGAAAAATGGCCTGAAAGAAATAACCTTAGGTCAATAAACAACTATAACCCTGAAGGCATCTTAGCGCTTATAAATCCCTTGATGTTTTCACCAGGGGGAATGGAATCATTGATACTGGAAAAGCAAGCAGCCACGTAAAAATGGGTATCATCATGTTTTCTTAAGAAGTTCTTCAAGGAGCGTTCATTCCCGTTGATCTGCTATTTACAGACCCAGAAGCTTTGCTTTATTTGGTTCTAGCCCACATGCCTTATAGATGTTATCTCCCCTTGAGTCCCACAGGGTGGGAACCTGTGTACCATAAGGAAGACAAGATACTTGGCTGATACTAGTACATTAACAGCAACTACTAAAAACGACTCAGTTAAATGCTTGTCCAATAATGTTTATCAGTTTTTGAATGGAAGCAGTGCAGGGTTTTCTGGGTGCATTTGGGTCCCAAATATACCTTGGTGAGCTGAAGTTGACTTTCCTTTTATTGTGGCAGGTGGGGAATAGGAAGGTCTTAATTGACAGCACCATACTGTACCATCAAAGAATGGTTAACACAATCAGCTCTCAATAAGTGCTTGCTTCACACCGGACGCTGAGCCAGAGCCGCCCCTGGGGGCCCGAAGACACGTCTGTGAGCTCCCACGTACTGGGAGCATAGTATCTGCCAGCACAGTGCACATACTGCGTGCATGTTTCATGTATCGCGTCAGTCCTCTCCCACTTTACAGATGAGAAAACAGATTCAGAGAGATTAAGTGATTTGCCCAAATGCACATGGCCAGTGAGCGGCAAGACCAAGGCCTCAGCTGCATTCTGCCTTCCTCAGAACTGCTGTTGGAACATAAGTGCCAGTCAGGGAGTGAGAAGTCTTTTCTATTCACCACTATAACGTCATCATCCAGCAAAGGACCTGGTTCAAAGCGTGTGCTCCGTAAATATCTGATGAGGGACAGATGTCCAGGACAACTGATCATAATTTTTTAATATTTATTTATCTATTTATTTATTCATCTATCTATCTATCTATCTGGCTGGCTGGCTGCGCCAGGTCTTAGTTGCAGCACGCAGGGTCTTCATTGCTGCATGCAGGATCTTTAGTTGCAGCATGTGAGCTCTTAGTTGCAGCATGCAGAATCTAGTTCCCTGACCAGGGATCAAACCCCGACTCCCTGCATTGGGAGTGCAGAGTCTTAACCACTGGACCACCAGGGAAGTCCCAACTGATCATATTGAGAAGACTCATACTCTTAAACCCCTCATCTCCCTGTTTATTTATACCTGATGCCAGATTGGGCATTCTTCACATATTTTTTTCCTCTGGAACCTCTCTTCACTTTAGCATATGATTTCGGCTTTGTTTGCTCTCTGCCCGCAGAGTCTCCCATTTCTCAGGGGAACGTTGCTAGTTCTCATTCCCAGCATCACACATTTGACAATGCTGCCTTCCACTTCTGTACCATCAACTCTGGCCCTTGGCTGGTCCTTGATCAAGAGCTCCATCTCCCACCCATGAGAGGAAGAAGCAGGTCATTTAGAGTAGAAGGAGTTGATGATCCCTAGGGTGAGGGAATATATATATCAGGCATTTAGGACAAGTCTCTGCATGACAAAAATCTCATGATTTGTGCATTTACACGAGGCATTAGAGTTAATATTTTCAAAAGATTACTTTATTTTCATAAACTTATAAAGCTCCAAAATCAAGTGAGATGGTTCACATTCTCCTTTCTTGGTCCCTTCTTCAGTGATCTCAGAGAAAAGAGATAGATGACTGGTCCAAGGAACACAGAGGAACATTTGTGAGGCATGGAGAAATACTAATGCCTTATTTAACAGTGAGTTATGACTTAGGACTTCTTCATATATAATCAAATGTTTTAACAAAAATATATGTCACCGTAAAATACAGTAGAACTGAATTCTAAGCAAAGATGTATAGAGTAGGTGAGTTTCCAATTGTATAGTATCGATGCTTCTTAGGTGCTGAGGGTTTCTTCTGGAACAGGAAGGTTCTTTTCAGGATGTTTCTACTGCCTTATCCATGAAGAATCTATGTCTCCTGGTTTGGGAGTCTTGTAATATACAGTGGCCCTGTCCAGTGTGGAAAGTGCCTGAGACAAGAGCAGTCAGTCTCTGAGTCAAACCCAGGCAGGACTTGTGTACTCCTACCTCCAGCCTTTCTGTGATTATTCTGTGGCTGTGGACTGCTTTTCCTGGGGACCTAGCTGATGATTACAGTAAAATGTGCCTTGGAAGAGCTTCCTGTCCCATCAGCTTTGGGCATCAACCTTGACATCACCGTGATCCAGGCAGTGCAGGTTTAGAAGAGAAGGTAGGGGTGTGTGTGTGTGTGTGTGTGTGTGTCTGTGTGTCTGTGTGTGTTAGTGGTGGTGATAGTGATGTAAGGCAAGGCAGGAAAACAAAATAATTGGAGCCTGGTCTTGCCTGGCACATACTACCAAGAAAAGTCAGGGCCAGAAAAGCAAACCCAATAATGTTTTTTCTATTAAATAGCTCCAGATGACACCCTCCGCCTGCACCCCATATTCAGGCTAAACAGTCACCTGCAATCTGCCCCCCAACATCTTAGCTTCAGCTTCAGTTTCTACCTTTAGCCCCTTCAGATTTGGACACTTCTGCATCCTCCCCTCCTGGACGTCTAGGATTTGGACAGACATTTCAACGGAAACATCCACTTCTTACCCCCAAAGTGTCCAAAGACTCTAATGGATCTCTATTTGCTTTTAAACCCACAATAGCTAAAATCAGGCTGAAGCGCGTGTGTACTCATGACTGTCCAGGTGGCCCTAGGTGCAAGGGTACCAGCCGCATTCCGCCAGCACGTGTGCCCTTGTGGCTCCACTCTCTTGCCCACCTTGTATTTGCGCAGCAGCTCAGCGATGAGGTGTCTGTTCACTCTGCTCCAGCACTGTTTTTACACCTCTGCCAGGCTCTTCTTGATCCCTTTCCTTTGCAAAGGACCCTGATAAATCCTCTCACGATGGCAGGAGTGCAAGAAACAGCAAGGGTGGAAAGGGATGGGGCAGCGCGTGGTCCTCCAGCTGTTACCATTTTGGGATCAGAAAGCTGGTGACATTTGTTAAAAGGCAGCCATACTGCCATATATCTTAACGTGTCTATCTTAACAAGGACTTTTATGGATTTTATTCTAAGTACGTTTTTTAAATTAACTTAAGTCTTTTTTTTTTTTGCAGTACGTGGGCCTCTCACTGCTGTGGCCTCTCCCGTTGCGGAGCACAGGCTCCGGACGCGCAGGCTCAGCGGCCATGGCTCACGGGCCCAGCCGCTCCGCGGCATGTGGGATCTTCCCGGACCGGGGCACGAACCCGTGTCCCCTGCATCGGCAGGCGGACTCTCAACCACTGCGCCACCAGGGAAGCCCTAACTTAAGTCTTTTTAAGCCATAAGCCATTGGAACCATTGGAACATAAGCCAACTTGAATGCCCCATTTATTTCTTCCCTGAGTTCCTGTCCCTGTGAGCTCACAGCCCACTTACATGCATGTGTGATGAGGGGAAGGAGAGGTAGACTGTTCCTAAATAACCAAGCGATGACATAAGTATGCCACATATCCTCACTGAAGAAGAACCCAGAGCTGGAGGAGGCAGTGCGCGGGTCCTAACTCAGATTTGCTGAATCAAATAATACTTTTTGGAGGAAGTAGTATCTAAGTTGAAACCGGAAGAGCTCTATAATTTATAATTATTTTATATATATTCATGTTGACTTGTTCACATGATCTTCATCCCCAGATAGACCATAAACCCCTTCAAAAAAGGAAACATGTTTTTCTAATTTAGTCCTGTATTCCCACTGTTTAATTCCAGAGCATGGGACGTATTAAGTATACTCATGAATATTCGTTGCGAGAAGCAATGGACTCTGCTTAATCCCCACCCACACGCCCCATACACACTCAAAAAAAACTTCAATTCTCTTTAATTTCCTGTTAAGAATTCCCAGGTTAGTGACTGAGAACAGCAGTCAAATGTCCAAAATGCCTTTTTGGGGATGTCCAAGGAAAGTTTCAACTTTTGGTGGTGGATTATTGAACCTGGCAGAATTCAACAAGACAGTCACTGGAGTTTTATTCTTGACTTTACCACTGACCTTTGAAAGGCACTTCAGCATACCAATTAGAAACTGCACATTTGCACAACTCAGTAAATTAATAGATGACCCCGGAAAAAACCACTTTTTTTCCAATTCCAATTGGAATTTTTCCAATTCCCTGTCCACTTTTCAATCTAGTAGTGGGCAAATTGCTGAACACTTTCAACAGAAAAACAATGAAAATCCATTTTTCATCATCAGCTGCTTTCTCCACTTTTTACCCCATGCGAAGTTAATTGCTTCTGAAGAAAGAAAATGGTTTTTGTGTAGCCAGTGGGCTGCTGATTCAGCAGCCCCTTGAATTTGGAGCCACAAGCATTCCTGTGTTTGCTAAACTTGCGGCAGGAGGGATGGTGGATTCCACAGACGTTGCATCTGTTTCTAATCTAGCTACAGGTCTAGGGAGTTCTAACCTGAAGTTTGTTTGAGAGTAATTCCTGAAATTATCAGTGAAATAGACTCTTAAGGACAGAGGCTTTCTGAAGACAACAGTTTAAAGTTTGGGAGACCCTATTCTTCTGCATAATGGAGAAGACCAGCAGCAGCTCATATAAAATTTCTCCTAGTTATGGGGAATAGAAAATGAACTCATGGATTTTATTTGGTTTAGCATGTGGTCTAGGTGCCTTTTTAAATTACTTATACAAGGATATTAACATTACACCTGCTGGAAGCTTGCTTCCTCCATGGCCTATTTGTAAATACAGAATGTTGGGGCTTTCCTGGTGGCGCAATGGTTGAGAGTCCGCCTGCCGATGCAGGGGACACAGGTTCGTGCCCCGGTCCGGGAAGATCCCACATGCCGCGGAGCGGCTGGGCCCGTGAGCCATGGCCGCTGAGCCTGCGCGTCCAGAGCCTGTGCTCCGCAATGGGAGAGGCCACAACAGTGAGAGGCCCGTGTACCGCAAAAAAAAAAAAAAAAAAAAAATACAGAATGTTGAAGATTTATGGTAACTGTAACATTAAAATTATCCTAGTCTTTTGTACAAATCTTGTAACTGTTGCAGCTTACTCAATTCCAATTGCCTTGTGCAAATTGGCCTAATAATGAAAAGCCATACATTTTCATTAGTACAGTTGTTCCGTCTGCTGATGGCTGACATTCTAACTTGATAAACAGCGGGATTCTCTAAACTGCTGATTTTGCAGCTCAGAACCCTCCACCAAGAAGAAATGAGATTTGACTTCTGAATATTGCTGGTAAAACTCATCCTCAACGGCGTTATAAAATCGTGGGCCTGTTTTTAAGACCACTGGAGAAGGCTACTTTTCATAAACTTCCTTTCTCTCATCTGTAAATGCACACCATGATGCATTGTAGAGCGTCATTCATTCACGTCTTCATTCCTTTGGCAGGTATTTGCTGATTGCCTACTTGGTAGCTGGTCCTATACGATGTGTCATGAGGTTGAACTGTTATGAGCTTGACATGAATATCCAATATCTGGTGCACAGTATCAATTCAATAAGTGGCAGAGTCTCTTCTCCTTTTTACAAGAGTGTAGGTAATGTGGATAATGAGGTACTAATAACATAATGAGTTTATTATAGTCAACATTTTGGCCAAGGAATTGTCCTCGCTCATGGGAAAGACTTAGATTTCAGAGGGTTAGAAACACTCCTGGATACCATCAAGCTCTCTCCCTGACCCACACAGGGATCTCCCTACGTGCCTTCAGCAAAAGTAAGCTCAGGACAGCCCACAAGGCAGATCATTCTGCGAGCAGAGCAGGCAATTTGAGCAGTTGGATCTTAAAATAGGCCTCAAATAATAGTCCACCCATTTTCAGGCTCCTCTCCGACGCAGGAAAAGAAAGCCGCCTCAATCTTCTCTATTTGAAGACACTTCTTTTTACTCCTAAGCCTCCTCTCAAGCTAATCACCCACTTTTCTTTAACTGTTTGTTTTAAGTTGTTGATGTAAGTTTTAGCTTCTTCTCTCTGTTGTTCACTTACGTCTGAATGTCAGTCATTGAGCCCCTCACAAAATATTTATATAGATTTGACTCGAAGTGAATGAGAAATAATGTCAACAGAATTTCCTCTGGGCGTCATGATTATGAACCACTATGTATTCGACTGCTTGGGTCTTCCCCAACAGCCCTACGAGCTTCCTGTTTTACAGTTGAGGAAACTGTGATGGGGATAGGGAGGGTGGGAGGGAGACGCAAGAGGGAGGGGATATGGGGATATATGTATACATATAACTGATTCACTTTGTTATACAGCAGAAACTAACTCACCATTATAAAGCAATTATGCTCCAATAAAGATGTAAAATAAATAAATAAGTAAAATAAAAAATAAATAAAATTTTAAAAGGTAACGATTAGCCTATGGTCACGCAGATACTGAACAGCCAAGTCAGCATGCAAACCCTGGGGCTCATTCCCCAAAAGTCGTTTGACCTTTTCCCTGCTCCGCAGATCCCTTGTCACTGAAGTGTTTATGAGTCATTCCTCTCTGCATTATTTACAGAAAATATTTCTCTTGTTAACACTGGACCTAAAGAATGAATATAGAGGGAAGATTTGTTCAGAGTAGCAGTTCTGTATTACCCCCTGAATGAAACTGTGAAGTGTAAGACAAGGAACCAGACAAGAGAGAATTATGTAGAACCAAGAGGACTTTAGATGATATATGAAGGCATTAATAGAAGAGTGGCTATTCACAGGGTTATGATTGATTATGTATTTAAAATAAACACAGTTGGCTTTCTTTACTTTGGCTCTGAGAGGGGCTTAACTTTAGCACCATAATGGCCCACTGTTGTCTACATGGCAGGTGGCTGGTACATAAATCCCGGCAAGGGGCAGACTGAGGGGCCAATGTATGGATTCAATCTATGAACTTTGCATACCCTGCATTTTTGCAGAGAAACAAACCAGCAGTGTCTGTGTTTCCAAGTCTCTGCCTCAGCTTCATGGGAGAAGCAGTGAGACCCTACCTTTCCTTTAGCTTAAAAATGGAGTTAACTAAGTGCAATTAAAAGTTAATTGTGAGGCTTCCCTGGTGGCGTAGTGGTTGGGAGTCCGCCTGCCGATGCGGGGGACACGGGTTCGTGCCCCGGTCCGGGAGGATCCCACATGCCGCGGAGCGGCTGGGCCCGTGAGCCATGGCCGCTGAGCCTGCGTGTCCGGAGCCTGTGCTCCGCAACGGGAGAGGCCACAGCGGTGAGAGGCCCACGTACCACAAAAAAAAAAAAAAAAAAAAAAAAAAAAAGTTAATTGTGGGACTTCTCTGGTGGCACAGTGGTTAAGAATCTGCCTGCCAATGCAGGGGACACAGGTTCGAGCCCAGTTCCGGAAAGATCCCACATGCCGCTGAACAACTAAGCCTGTGCACCACAACTGCTGAAGCCTGCATGCCTAGAGCCCGTGCTCCGCAATAAGAGAAGCCACAGCAATGAGAAGCCCACGCTCCGCGATGAAGAGTAGCCCCCCTCGCTTCAACTAGAGAAAGCCCGCGTGCAGCAACGAAGACCCAGTGCAGACAAAAATAAATAAATAAATACATTTATTAAAAAAAAGAAAAGTTAATTGTTGCAATTCCTCATGTGAAACATCTTTCCAGAGTATGGAAGGAGCGTTTTCATGAACTCTGAGGTTACAAAACTGTCCTCTGGGATTCTCAAGCCCACCCCTAATGGGATACTTTAGGAATGTTTACAAGAACTCCAAGTCACCATAATGCCTAATGGAATATGTTAGGAGATGCAAACTCATTATTTCCACTCTTTTATATTTTACTACACATTTCTTCAGTATGGCAGCTCAGAAGAACATCAAATACTTTCATGATAGCAGTCCCCTCTAATAATTTATATTCACCGGGGTATAGAAAATAGGAGGAACAACCAAAAGAAAAACAGAATCTTCATTGAAAATCCATTCATGTGCCAAAGGCAGATATGTGGGGAATAGAAGGAATATTTAGAGCTGTAATTGGCTCTGCAGATCATCTGGTCTACCATATTGATGTAGAGATGAGAAAACCAAAGCCCAGATAGGGCCAAGACTTACCCACCACTGAAGAGAAAACTGGTTAGAGCCATCCCTATTCTACTAAACCAACAATCAACTCTAATTTGATGTCAGAATTATTCCATCGCCCTCAGCATCATATGTGTAGGCGGACTCATGCAGTGGTCAAAAATTAGTGTAAATTTCTGATTATACACACACACACATACACACACGCACCTCTAATTGAATTACCAGACATTTGTTCAATTATTTTCAGAAACATAGGCATCTTAACTATGCCATCTTTTTTTTAATCCTCCTGGAAACAAAAATGACAACTAAGAAACACATTATGCAGGGGTTAACTTATTTTATAGACTTTATAGATGAGAGATACAAAGTTTTGTTTAAAATTGCCATTTTCTTCTGCTAATAACAACTGCAATGATAAGAGAGTTAACATTTACCAATCTATTACTATGTTCCAGGAATTATGCTTAGACTGTTTCTCAATTATATTTAAAATTTTTAATAACAATAATATTTATTAAATACTATTATTACACCCATTTTACAGAAAAAAGAAACTGAGGTTTCAAGAGGTTAAGTAGCTTCACTAATGTCACAGATCTGGAAAGTGATAGAGCTGAGTTTTTTTTTTTTTAACATCTTTAATGAAGTGTAATTGCTTTACAATGGTGTGTTAGTTTCTGCCTTATAGCAAAGTGAATCAGTTATACATATGTCCCCATATCTCTTCCCTCTTTCATCTCCCTCCCTCCCACCCTCCATATCCCATCCCCCTAGGTGGTCACAAACCACCGAGCTGATCTCCCTGTGCCATGTAGCTGCTTCCCACTAGCTATCTATTTTACATTTGGTAGTGTATATATGCCCATGCCGCTCTCTTACTTTGTCCCAGCTTACCCTTCCCCCTCCCCAGAGCCTCAAGTCCATTCTCTAGTAGGTCTGCATGTTTATTCCCAACTTGCACCTAGGTTCTCTGACCATCTTTTTTTCTTTTTCTTTTCTTTTCTTAGATTCCATATATATGTGTTAGCATACAGTATTTGTTTTTCTCTTTCTGACTTACTTCACTCTGTATGACAGTCTCTAGGGGTCCATCCACCTCACTACAAATAACTCAGTTTCGTTCCTTTTTATGGCTGAGTAATATTCCATTGTATATATGTGCCACATCTTCTTTATCCATTCATCTGTCGATGGACACTTAGGTTGCTTCTGTGTCCTGGCTATTGTAAATAGATTAGAGCTGAGATTTTAACACAGATAGTTGGACACCAAAAACCTATGTTTGTACATACTGCTCCATTCTTTATGAAGGCAAGTATGAAGAATATGTAGCAATGGGACATTTACTGATACTGTGAAAAAGAAAACACAAACATCTGCCTTGAACACTTTGAAGAACTAGAAGTGAAAAATCAATAGATTTTAAAAGTGAGAAAAGCAAAAATACCTGATTGTGACTTGTGACCACAGTTATGCAAAAACATATGTCCATATGGACAAACATTGGAGAGATGAAATCATTGGTTTCTGGGTAGGGAGACTTGGAACTACTTACTCTAAAGAAAAGAAAAAAAAGTCCCTCAGCTGATTACTGTTTTTATCAATATCATTTTAAAAGAATCAAATGGTAATGAAATGGGCTCTGCATGTTGCCCTTTGGTCATATCCCTATGGAACTCTACAGGTTAGATGAGAAAAATGATGAAACTACCCACAAAATTCCATGTTCCTGCGGCAACATCTCCTCCCCACAGCAGAGTACACCAGTGTGTCTCATTGGTTTCTGTTTCATTCAGCAGATATTGTTGGGTGCCTGCTATGTGCCAGATGCCTGAGCTGAGACTTACTCTGCTCTTAAGATATTCTAGTGAAGTGAAAAGACAGAGACTGTAATAGCGGTAGAGAAAAGCAGCAAAGAACTGCTGGGACTTGAGGAGGGGATACACTGTCTGAGTCAGGGGCTTCACAAAGCGTTTAACTGAGTGGAAACTGTTAGGATAATTACAAATGTGCTAGAAGAGGAAGCATATAACTGAGTGTAGGGGGAACTGCATGCAAAGGCATGGAGATGCAAACACCAACACAGGCAGATGAGTGTGCTTGGGTGTTAATTGCATGTGGTGGTCGGGGTGGCGACTGAAGATAGATGGATACTGGGGGCCATTTCTTAGAGGGCTTTGTAAGCCACGCTGAGGAGCTGCAGGATCCTGGATGCATTTGGGTGGATAAGAGCCAGGAGAGGGCATAGACCTTCGTGTTCGCAGAGTTAGAAGTGTTCTCATCCCTCATGCTACCTGCCACCCATGGATGTGAAGGAAAACCCTGAAGATACGGAGTCACTGTGGAGATAGGCTGGCTGGAGGCTCATCTCTAGAGTGGGGCCCTCTGGGGGCACCTCCACCTGACGTGAAGTGCTGCGTACACATCAATACACCACCTCCCAGACAGATCAACCAACACACAACGGCCAAAGCCCTCGTTCTTGCAGATCTCAAAAGCCCCTCAGTCCGTAGTCTTGTATGACCAGCCCTTGGGACAGACTAAAACACCACAAGCACCTACTTACAGGAAGTCTTTTCTGCAGTTTTTGGTTTCTGTTTAGTTTTTAAGAAAAGAATAAGGAACAAGGGCTGTTCCCAGATAATCAATGGAATGGCATCCCGGCATCCTGCTATGTTCTGCTTTCATGTTTTAATAAGCTTAACAGTGAGCACAACTCAATGTTATTAAAAAAGAAACAGCATATGGCTGTTTCTTCCCAGTCATCCTATAAATGTGCTTCCCTCTGTTGTTTCAAAAGTATTAAAAGCTAATTGTTTTATTTTTCAATTGAGGTCTGCACGTGTGAGAGTTCGTGTCCATATGTGACCCCAGCACCATAGCGTTTTCCTGGTGCCGTGGCTCTCCCTTGGGTGGCTGTTTTCCATTTGGTGGTGAATGGTGGGAATTCAAGTCCAGCTCTGGTGAGGGGTTGGCAGTCTGAGCTAAAACTCACCCAAAGATGGTACCGCCTGGGTTTCTGTCAGCGAAGGGATATGAATAATTGAAAGCAAGGGGAAGCAAAGATGCCGTTTCTGGAATCTGGTTCGACTGAAGGAGGTAAAATGGCTTTGATTTAAGGGGAGAGAAGGCGACACCATTATGGTGTCGACACCATTATGAACTCCAGGATTTCACGGGCGAATTTTGCCATTTTATCAAGGGAACAGGCAGAACCCGTGTAACTCAAAGTGCTGATTACCTCACTCCCTGGATTATGCAGGGTAGTAAGTTCTGGGAGCAGGGAGACAAATTGGAACAAGTTTTAGGAGAAAATGATTGGGCTGCTCTCATGTAGAACCATCTCTCTTTCCTCAGTCCTACCCTGGCAAAAATGCAAATGGAACTTGCCTGGAAGTTCTTTCTAACCAGTCCGCCTCCGGAGGTGGTAAACTCTCCCTGGCCTTCTCTTCACTGAGCTCTGCTCCAGCTGGAGCACAATAGATCCTCTGCCTCCTGCTGCCTCCATTTGAGACACTCCTGAGCATCAGAATCTGCAAAGTCACCGCTAGGAGAGTCGGGGGCGCCCAGATACAAGCCCACCAATCTGAAATTGAATTGTATCTCAGTGAAAAAGCAGCTTGTTAAGAGTCATAATATTTCATTCCATTGCAGCTCACCAGAAGTTATTCAATAAGGATATCCTCTTCACCAATCATCTGCAGAAAGTCCCTAGCATATGAGGATAGAGAAAGATGGCTTAGTTTGTGACGTCTGGGCTACTTCTTCGAAGCCAACATTTCTATACTTTATCCTATTTACCTGGCTGATGTCAGTCTTACCTGTAAGATTATGTGTCCCACACTGACAGAGCCCAGGACTGGTTTGTTCATCTCTTTCTTCCCCATGCCAGGTTAGGGACGGGCTTGTGAGAGCTACTCAATCCGTATCTCATTCATTCACTCATTTGACGAATCAACTGAGGGTCTACTAGGAGCCAGGCACTGTGCGCTTGGACTACAGCAATAAACAAAAGAGGTACGGCTTTTGGACTCACAGAGCTTACAGTGTGAGGGGGAGGCTTGAATTTGCTGATAATTCTGGAGAGCAAGAGAAAGGAAGTAAACAGGCACATGAGACTAAGGGAGAGAGCTGCTTTTGGTCTGGGAAGGAAAGCTTTTCTGAAAAGGTGTCATCCCGGTTGGTACTGGGGAGTGAGAAGGACCCAGGTGTACAAAGAGTGAGAGGCGAGCACCCCTGGAACCAAAGAGGCCCTGCTGTGTCAGAACTTGGCACGTTTGGGAACCTCGATGTGTCAGTTTGCCAGGGCCCTCACAGCGAAGTGCTGCAGGCTGGAGACTTCAGCAGCAGAAATGTATTTGCCGACAGTTCTGGAGGCTGGAAGTCTGAGATCACGGTGCTAGCAGGGGTGGTTTCTTCTGCCGCCTCTCTCCTTGGCTTGCACATGGCTGTCTTCTCCCTGTGTCTTCACATGGTCTTTCCTCTAGACCCATCTGTGTCCACATGTCCTTGTCTTATAAAGATACCAGTCATATTGGATCAGGGCCTGCTCGAAAAAATGACCTCATTTTATCTTAATCACCTCTGTAAAGGCCCTGTTTCCAAATACAGTCACATTCTAAGATACTGGGGGTTAGGATTTCAACATATGAATTTGGGGGTTCACAGTTCAGCCCACAACACTTGGTGAAGGCCATTTGGGTTGGATCTTTCAAAGTGTAAAAGGGCCATTGAAGGTAATAAAGCAATGAGTCACAGGGCTGCTTTGCTTTCAAAGCCGCTGCTTTGGGAGAGGCGTGGAGAGGAGATCATGGTGTGGCAAAAATAAATGTGAGCAGACGCGTTAGGAGCTATTGCAGTTGCCCAGGCAAGAGAGGACGGTAGGCGTGAGGTCAGAGGAGAGGAGAGAGCCTCAAGATGGAGCTGGGAAACAGAGCCAGTTTTTGAGTGAGTAAAGGAGTGAATGAATGAATGCATGTATCCAGCCCCTTAATCACTGTGAAAACCCTGGCTGTGCCCTAATGTCAACAGAATGAGACCTCTCATCTTTCTGCGTCTGTCCCCTGTAAGAGAGAAACTTCTCTACCTAAACTGTCGGTGCATTTGGGTGGCAGCATGTGAAAGGGGATAAGGACTCTGTTCTCCCCTCACTCTGTCACACACCAGCATTCCACGTGCACTGTGTGAGTGAGAGGAATGCAAGGGCCTGCCTTCATCTTGCTGAACTTGACTGGGGACACTGGTATTGGTATTTCTAATTCATCAGCCTTTCTACTTCTCAGACAACCCCCTGCCTTTGGGAATGTCTTTGCGATGTAAATTGCAAAGCAAAGTTTTTTTAAAAGAAAGTGGTTTTATTCAGTTGGGTTTGTGACATTAGCCAAGCACATTTTCCACAGTATTTATAACGGGTTGTATTCATTCACTTCACATGTGCACACACAGGTTGAGGGAGCCATTCCTTGCGAGAGAGGTCCAGATGCTTGATTAATTAGTGCAGTCAGGGATTCATGCCACTGTTCAATTGCAGCTCTGGACGGGACCTTAGTGGCAGCACTCCCCACTCCATCCCGACAAGAATTTCCTTTAGAAAAGTCATGATAGGTACCCCAACTTCTTGTACCCTCCCGGGAACCAGGAGCTCACCACTTTGCAGCACTCTCCCTCTTTCCACTGCTAATCCATTCACACTGTTGGTGTTGATAAAGAAGAAAATGAGGTTATTCTCCCCTTATTTACGTAGCTCTACCTGTCCTTTCCTGTGGTGGCCATTCACTGGTTTGTGGCTCCTTATTCAATAATTCCATTTCCTTTAGTAGCTGCGCAGGGCGGATGATTTCAGTTCTTCCGCCAGCCTGCTTGTGTATCTCTCTGAAGGCCCATTCTGGTCATTGTCTCTCCTAAAATGAGATTCAGGCATTGAACAGAGTGTTCCAGGTGTTTATTGACCGAGAGTCTCTGTCCTGGTTCCTGGAACCGACACTCATCCTGATATCTAACACTAAAATATGGGCACATCCTCCAATTTTCCTTTTCCTTCTTGTTAGAGACTGAATATTTGTGTCCTCCTTAAATTTCACGTGTTGAAATCCTGCCCCCCCAGTGTGATATTATGGAGGTGGGGCCTTTGGGACATGATTATTCGTGAGGGGGGAGCCTTCATGAATGAGACTGTGCTCTTATAAGAGAGACCCCAGAAAGCTCTCTCGCCCTCATGGGAGGAGACGATGAGAAGTCGGCAGTATGCACCCCAGAAGCAGGTCCCCACTGGAACACGACCACGCTGGCGCCGTGATCTCTGACTTCCAGCTTCCACACCTGTAAGAGATAAATGTCTGTTGCTTCAAAGGCACCCAGTCTATGGTACTTTTTATAGCATCCTGAACTAAGGCTATCCTCTTTCTCCATGCAAATCACACAACCTTGGGATATTTAGCCCTTAGTTTTCTCTTGGCTTTTTCCTTCCTTAATCTATTTACAACAACCAACTAGCTGTCCATCCTTTTGCCTAAGAGTATAAAAATCTCCAGTGAAACTATAACACCTGCCTCCAGTCTTCTTCTCTTGCCCTGACATTATAACATTATAGCCCCGGGGACTATAAATTGTGGAATCTGTGCTTGCCCTTTCCTTCCTTAAAGCCCTTCAATTGGTGTGTGCGAGAGTGTGTGTGTGGTGTTGTGAGTATGTGTGTGAGTATGTGTGTGTGTGGTGTGTGTGGTATGATGTGTGTGTGTGTGGTGTGTGTCTGTGTGTTTGTGGTGTGTGTGGTATGGTGTGTGTGTGTGTGTGGTGCTGTGTGTGTATGTGTATGTGGTGAGGGGTGTGTGTGTGTGTGGTGGGGGGACAGATTTTCAATGGCTCTACAACACCTTAAATTTCAAGTTCAGACTTCAAATTCTTGCCCTGCCCTTCATGATGTATCCATCACCTGACTCCCTAGCTAGCCCTCTGCCCCATTCCTATCTCCATACAGCAATTTTGAATTCTGCGTTAATCCTCAACCTCATCAGATTCTTCCACTTAATCTGACTTCCTCTGCCAATAATGACCTTCCCCACTTCTTTGCTGGGGCAATACTTACTTACCTGTCAAAGTTAGAGTCTCATCCCTCATGGGGGGTCCTGACTGCCCAAGTCAGGCTAGCATACTATGCTTCTCTCCTGAGGCTTTTTCCTGGTCTTGAAGGACAAACATATCACAGTGGAATGTACTTGCCTGGTGATGTGTGTGTCTCTCCCATTCAACCATGGACCCTAGTTCATTTTTATCTTGGTGTCTGGGACCATAACTAGCATGGAGGAGATGTTCAGTGCGTGTTTGTTGAGCTAAACTTTCATCCCCAGGGAATGGGGTTCTGAAGGTTAGGGCTGCTCTGGTGTGTGTGGGGAGGCCATATCATGTTTCACGTGTTCATTTCCTGAGTGGCATTGGGCATAAGGAATATGTAGTATGCTACTTGAAACCCAAGAGTCACCAGGGCTTGGGGAAAACCCTGCATCTAAGCAGTTATGGTTTACACTGCAGTTGGAACAGCAGATCAAAGACAGTCCAACAATACCTCATCTCAAAAGACTTGGGCATTCTTCATGGACCAAACACAGCCTCAACTATAATCACTAGTAACCTCTTATTGCCTCAGCCCAACCCAGAACATAAATATTTTGTTGTTTTTTGTTTTTTGCGGTACGTGGGCCTCTCACTGTTGTGGCCTCTCCTGTTGTGGAGCATAGACTCCGGATGCACAGGCTCAGCGGCCATGGTTCACGGGCCCAGCCGCTCCGCAGCATGTGGGATCTTCCCAGACCGGGGCACGAACCCGTGTCCCCTGCATCGGCAGGTGGACTCCCAACCACTGCGCCACCAGGGAAGCCCCAGAACATATATTAAATTGATTTTCTAACTGTCCTACTCAAGTATTAGGGAAGAAAAATGTACCCACATTCTAATTAGTAATTTTAAAAAGTAATTTTATACATACTTTTATGATCAAACAATGCAATATAAAACAGATACTTGAAACTTATCTTAAAACATAGCTACCCTGATAAGCATAATTTAGAAATCTTTAATGAATTCACCTCAATTAGCCTTTAATTAACTAGCTCATTAAAAGCTGATTTGAATACTGCTCATGGAGAAATCCTTGTTCAACTGTTGTGACAGAACAGGAAGTTAATGAAGTTAAAATTAAGTGCAGTTTTGGGGGAACATCCTAAAAGTCATAAAGCTACAAGAGGAAATAAAATCTCTGAACTTTGCATGACACCTGAGACTGTTCATCATAACCAGAGGCTTCAGTGAATGGTGGACGACGCTCCGGGCAGGGATCGTGTTTTTCTACCCCTTGTTCTCAGCTTGTGGCTTAGGACATTGGAGGTGAAAGGTTAATATTTGATCAATGAACAAATGAATGAATGAATGAAAGAATGGACAGTCAAAACAGATCTGCACAGATTCTAAACTCAAGCAAAAGGTAAAAGAATTTAAGATAAACGTACATTTAGGGAGCACCCACCTACCATGAGTCAAATGTTTTGAGAGAATTTTTTTTAATGTATTTCTCCTAATAGCCCTTCATGCTGGGAGCTAAAATATTATTCCTATTTTTCAGGTGAAAAAACAGGGGAACAAAGTAGTCAACTAACACAGGTAGTAAATATCTGGGCTGAAATTTTAGCTCAGATGGAAGAGAAGAGAACCCGAAATATCTAAAATTCTTCAAGGCCTCATAATAGACTTAACTGAAAAAAAATCTATTTGGTATCAGCCTTCACCTTCTCATGCCCTCCCCCTGCCAACTCCTTCTGAAGAGCATGTCCCCAAGGCTCTGGCTTTTGTTGCCGTAGCTCTGTCATTCCTGGGACATCATCTGCTGAGTGTTTATACCAGTGAATGCTGCCCAGGTGCCTCCCTCTGGGCAGCCCGAGCCGGGGTTTAGCGAGGAGACACTGAGGGGCAGAAGCAGGCTTTGGAAGGAGGCTTTGGGCTCCCAGCACTGCCAGGGGATAGTGTGCCCTCTTGGAAGGGAGGAAAGAAAGACAAAGTTACCATTTTCATCATCTCAATCATTTGGGGATGAATCTGGCAGATTTTAAAGCAGGAAAGCACCTAGGGAATCTGTCTGACCTGAAATTCCCAGCACAACATTGGGTGTTCCTAGACTTCCTGATACATGGCTGCCACCTGGGAAGCCTCAGTCAGAGCTGCAGGGCCCTGCTTCCAGGTGTACAGCTGGACTGAGCTACAGCAGATGCTCAGAGGCATCAAAGCCTTGGGTGCACGGTTTCAGGAGAAGGGCCTGAGGGAGCACAAGGAAGATGGTGCCGTGTTCTCAGCACAGCTGGAAGCAAGAATCTGCCTGATTGGAGCTAGACCCCTACCCAGGGTGCAGTAGGAACCACTGTGGGGAAACCAGTGCTCAACCCACAGCAGCTGGTGCTGCCTGCCCGGAGCCACCTCTGGCCGACATATAGGCTTGAGCAGAACTGGAGCATCTAAGGATCCCAGGATACAGGGGCTGGGGGCCCAGGGTTTTCCGGCATCTCCATAATGACTACAGTGAGAAGATGGAGAGGCCGTGGTGGGCAGAAACGTGGGACCAATAAGCAGGGATCCATTCCCCCCTCTTCTGCAGCACTAACTGTACACCAGCTATTGGGCCAGCCAGTCTCTTCCCCCCGGCCTCCCCCCATGCACAGGTTATGTCAGGCAGGGATCGGCACTTTCCCCGTCTTGCAGAGATTAGTGAGGCTCAGTTAGGACAAGTAGGTCACATTGATAGTGTGTAGCAGAGATGAGGTTCAAACCAGGTCTCTGATGCAATATCCCATGCTGGTTCATATGCAGCCTAAAGAGTGTGGGAAGAAGGCAGATGGCGTCTCTGATCAGCAAGGTCCCCTGAAAGCTCAGGCTGGGACACGGGAGCCTCCATGCCCTGTGGCCTCCGAACCCTAGTGCTAGTCTGGCCATCCGTCCTCTTCTTACCCCAGTGCCTGCCTGGGACCTAGCACATACTGAGCGCTCAGGAAGTGTGAGCTGCTGAAATAAGGGAATGCAGAGGGCAGGAAATTCCTCGAGGTGTCTTCTGTTTCTTTTATGCAAATGTGTTCTGAACCTCCATTGGTTAAATCTACTTAATCTACTGCCCATGAATACGTTTTGAAATGTGTAAAACTGTGTACAGGAAGCTCTGTATATCTGTCCCCTGCCCATTTCTGCAGCCTCACCTCCTGCCAGGTTCTCACTGCCTTACTGTGTTCCTGCCTCCCCAGCATTTCGCCTCATCCTCGAACGGGCCATATGTTCCTTTGCCTTATCGCCCTCTTGGCACGGGCTCCTCCCCCTGGCTGGATGCTCTTCTCCTTTGTTACACCTTTACTTGCTGCTTCCTATTCATCCACCCTCTCTTCATGGAGGCGTCCACAGTAGACTAAGTGCCCACATGTGTCATCCTGTGGGACTATGTGTGATTTCCTTCTTTACAATATCATAATTCTATACATGTAGTGAACATCTTCAGCCTCCATGAGGGAAATCTCTGAGGAGAGATGGTGTCTCTTGCTCACCATGGGATCACTGGCAGCTGGTACCTAGTAGATGCTCAATAAGTATGTAATACTAAGTGAATGAATGAATAAAATGAATGCATGGTTGTTAGTATACACATGTGAACAATTTCAAGGTTTGTTTGTTTAAAATAAACAAACATTTGTGTTCACATCTGTGTAAATAGCTCACTTGTCTGCCCTATGCAGACAGCCCCGGGAGGCTCACTGCCATTCCTTTCTTCACTTGCCAGGATGCCTCTAGTCTATAGGCCCAGCTGTGCCATGTCAGCATTTCTGAGACAGGTAAAGGACTTCTAGGAAGGTTAAGTTAGAACCACAAGTTCCATTTCCAGACCAAGGAACCTATGGGACACAGCATCATTAAACTGAAGGTAATGGCTTGTGAATACATTGGAAATTTCTTCACAGGTCCACCAGTGTGCATGAAAAGACTCAGGCTGGGTTTCCGTCTCCTTCTGTGTGTAACTAGCACATTCTTATTCTCATGAAGCTCTCGGTGCGGTAATGCAGTGTGAGTGACAATCAGGTGTTCCCTTGCAGAGGCCACTGAATTTCATCATGCATCCCCCAATCATTTATTCCCCATTCAGTCCTTATTTTCTTATCCATTACCTCCTTCAGTCCTTCAGTTAGACCCTAGAATATAGGATCCATCCACCCATCCATCCATCCATCCATCATTTGCTTTTTTAAGCATCTGTTCTTTGCCTAAGACCAAAGTCTTGCCCCACAGTGGGGCAATTCTTAGGCATGGTCCATACAGTCTCCCAGAGGCCCCCAGCAGGGCTGAGTGGCCATTGCCCATAGCATCAATCTGCTGCTTCACATAACTTTTACTAACCTGCCTCAATTCCTTGTCTCACTTCTCCACTCTCTCACTGCACTTCCTAAAATCACCTCCCAAATAAATAACTTGTACCCAAACCCTTGTCTAAAGGTCTCTTTTGGGAAAGACAAAACAAGACATCATCAAAGAAACAGGTTCATTTCTTCTAGATCACCTACGCTACCTATGATTATGCATTTATTAGAGCCAGTCTTTGCTAACTGTCCATGTCCATCTTTAGCTCCAAGAGAACTGAGATCCCCGCAGCTGTTAGCTCTCCATTGACTACCTAGTGTCGGGCACAAAGCAGACGCTCAAGGAATCTTTCTTAATGAATAAAAGGATATACCAGGCTGTGTCCCCAGTGCTAGGAATTAAACTATTTTGACTCAATCCCTGCTCACAGCCTGAGAGAAGCAAAGTGTAGTATTTATAATATACTTTCACTGAAATAAATGTCATTCATTAGCCTTAGATGTTAGGAGGTCTTGGGAAAGTGTACTGAACCCAGCTGAAGGATGGCCAGTGAAGGCTTCCCAGGGAAGTGGTCCCAAAGCCTGATCACCCAGGGGAAGAAGGGCACATACGTCAAGAGTCTGTGGGATTATTGAGAGAGGCAGAATACAAGGATCTTCTTCATGAGCTTGGTAGTGAGGAAAGTTAAAGTTACAGCACCCTCGAACTCAGAGGCTCGGACCAGACTTATAATATTGTAAATATCAATAATGGAAACTGAATAGCAAAGGTATGGGCACCAGTGTGAGCACTGACGTTGAGTGCTCAGATGTGGCTGGTTTAAAAACTAGGTTGATGTAAAAATCCTCTTGTGGAGGTGCCCTCTCATGTTCGGGAGGTGGTGATTAGCGAGGCCGGGGGCCTGGCCCAGGAAGCTTCCCGTCTACCAAGGCTTTATCAGTCCCCAGGGGCTGGGAGTCATGTTTAGGGAGCGCATGCCTCCCCCGCAGAGCCTCTGAGTTCTGAACTCTGCTCCTGTCTTTCAAGATCTATACCTGCAATTGTCAACAGACTCTGTTTTCATTTGTAAATGTCCTTAACGGTGGGACAGATTTGCAAAATTGTCCGTCAACCATCATCACTGAGTGGGATCCAAGTCTGTCTCTTGAATTATGGTGAGGCTGAATGTTGTAACTAACAACCCCAGAACCTCAGTGGCTTAATTTACAAAAAGTGTATTTCTTACTCATGTGACGTGGAGTTGGAAGTTTGAAGGGTCGTCTTCCAATACTGTGATTCAGAGACCCAGAGCTCTTCAATCTGGTGGTTCTGCCATCCCCTGGGGTCCCAGAGTCATCCCTGGATGCTCTACACCCTTCCTCCCAGCAGAATAGGGAAAAGCCTCGCAGGTTGCATGGGAGGTTGTACTGGTTGGCCTGGGGAGGTCTGCTGTTTCTGTTCACATACCATCGGTCATAACTCAGTTCCATGCTCCACTGAAATGCATGGGAACCTGAGAGCAGCTGTGTTCCCAGGCAGGAAAAAATAACAGGATTTTCTGAAGACCTAGACTTCTCTCCCATAATTTCAAGACACATTTGAAAGGATGGGGCCATGAGAAGATAACCAAAGATGACATTCCCTATCAGTTAATGAAATGCAGTCTGCCTTTACTTTTCTTGATGAGATCATCTTTTCTGCTTTTCACTTGATATGAAAAGTCTGTTGGACACATTGACCTGGAATTTGACTGGCAAAAGTGTGTGAATATTAGGAGTTACTGGAGAATATGTATCCAAAATACCTTTCTCACTTTAGGAAATATAAGGTCAAAAAATTAGTGATGTTCAAGGAATGGACTTCCTCTTTGGCAAAAAGGAGTGATGTTAGTTCTTAGGAAGAGTTCAGAGAAACTGTGTGTGTGTGCGTGTGCGTGTGTGTGTGTGTGTGTGTTTATTGTATGTGTGCCGATTGTGTGTGTGTGCATCCAAAAGACCTTGGAAGAGGTGATGTCAAGATATAGCAAGTGAGAATGTATCCCCAATATCTGTGTCCTAGAAAAGCTCTACTTTAGAACCATGGGAGCCGAAATGATTTTTTCTTTATTAAGAACAGAGTTGAGCCTCCAAGGTCAGCAACCATGTTAGATTGTTATTATAATCATCTCCATTTCAAAGGGAAGTAAACCAAGACTGAGAGATGTTAAGAATTTCCCCCCAAGGTTACACAGCTACTAAGTGGTAGAGGTGGGATTGAAACCCTCCAAATCTGACGTGAGAGCCCATGCTCAACAGTATGGTTTTCTAAGCCTGTTGGAAGTAGTTGCACGTTGCAGGAAAAATGCATGCAACTCATTGGTAACCACTGCATACGACTGCCTGAAAATTTGGTGTGAAGTGGAAGAAACAAAATCCATAGCCCCCTACCCACTACAACCATGGTTAAAACTTTAGCAAAAATTAGAACAAACAGTATTTATTAATCACCTCACTCCCCATGTCCCACCATCAGAAATCATTCTTGCTAAATGACTAATTCTGTCCAGTCTTTCTTCTTTATACTGTTGAATCACCCTTAGTATCTTCTCTAACCTTGGAGTTAGAGAAGCCAAATGAACCTCAGGGTCAGTCCAGACTGTGCTTTTACTGAGAAGTCTGTTTTCCAATGCAGAATCGCACTTTTGGAAACTACAGACTCAGGGATGATACTACTCGTAATAGATCCATTTCAGGAAAGGTGGTGTGGCCAGGGACAGCTTCCCAGCGATGTTGCAGTTCTCCAGAAGGGACCAAAATCATGGCAATTGGGTGCTCTAAGTACACTGTTATTAACATGTGTGCATTGAGTCCAAGTATTGTGACATCTCTCCTTTTCATCTTACTATGGAATAATAGAAATAATTGAGGAAAATTTAAGTAGAGTTCAATAGACACACCCATTCATTCCTCCAATATTAATTGGTGTGTTCTCTGCACAAAGTGCTACAGCAGGTATGAAGGATACAACACAGATAAAGTTGTACCTTATGGTGTGTTTTCTATCTGGAGTCTGGGAAAAGGGCTGTGGGAGTTCAGCCCTTGGTCACCAATGTTATCTGTTCCTCTTAAGTATGGGAGGTCGAAGGGACATCTCAATATCACCAGTTTACTGAGGAGAAAACTGAGACTGTAAAACATTTAGTGACTTACTGACGGTGAGACACAAGTAGAAAGTAGCCAACCCAGAACTCAGACCTATGTTTGTGATGTTTCTAATGTAAACTAGGGCATTGTAAGAAGTTAGAAATTGTCATTTAGATACATTGTACCAAAAATACCACAAGACCCATCCTGCCTAATAACTACTTTCCTAATCTTCGTGAAGCATCATGATGACAGATACCTATCAGGATATTCTTCTAGTTATAAGCCCAAAACAAGCCCATGTTTTCTCTGCCTCTGAAATTGTGCAGTAAAGTACCCAGCACAGTGCTTGGCACTGGACAAGTGCTCAGTGTATATCATATAATTCTGCACTTGTCACGTTTGAGATGATGATCACGTGATTACCAAATGATCTGCTTTTCAACTGTGCAGCCCCTCAAAAAAATCAGGACTATGCTTATTTTGGTCTCTGAAGCATTTCCATAAATTATTGAGGGGAAAAGTACCAGTTTACTAGCAAATAAAATTTTAAATCTTGGCACAAATCTGTTATAATTTCAGCATGTTTAAAAAGGTGCCTTTGTTCATTGTCTCACTCCTAACGATTATTGCCCTTAAGCCTTGGGCTGATGTTTATTTATTAACAAGGAATGGATTTGAGTTGGGTAGGAGTAGTCACATGGCACGCAAGGTAAGCCTTAAAAGGGGCTTTTCTTCTTGGCCATATCACATGTGTATAAATTACCTTCAGCAGGGAGAGTTTTATTATTAATCAGTTGTGCCAATAAACATCTCATTAAATCTAACTTTCACTTATGGAGCATGCAGTTGTCATTATATAAATATTATTTAATTACGTAATGGCTCAACTGTTAAGAAATCTGTATTTAACTGATATTCAAACCACACTCATAAAATGCTCTATCCTAGGGACTATTTGAGAATTCCGTAATCTTTTGATTAAAGACTGCAGTATTTTATTGATTGTATTTGGTTAAGCCATGTTGTCTTTATACTAAGGTGTGTTGATATGAAAAAATGATTAAACATTTTCAAGAGAAGAGCCACTTCATATTCACCCACCTTTCATCTCCATATTATGAATTATATATTATTCTTTTACTTTTATATCCTTAATACATTTTTCTCTCTCTTTGTAGGTGATTATACAGTGACCCATGCATATAGCTCATGAGACGTCTCTATTTTTTATGAATGTCTGTACGTATGGAGGAAATGAGTACAAAATTTATAACCAGTTGGACCATATAAGTTTTTGTGTGTAGAGGGGTATAGTCGTCACACTGAACTGTTTGAATTTAAGAGGAAATTATTTTAGAATCGTATGGAGCGTGATGAATGTTTAAATCTAGAAACTCCCTTTAGCCCAGTACGTGACCAGATTCCACATAAGTCGAGGGTTTGGGAAGGCTCACTGTAACACTACTTTGATTTATTATATGAGAGATGGCAGGAGACTCAGAGGCCAGAGCATGATGGGTGGGTGTTGGCTGCTAGCTGCTGAGAAGAGGGAGAATGGAGATGGAGTTGGGCTGAGTCAAGTTTAGGGAACTAACCTATGAAGGGTGACGGTGTCCAAGGAGGCATGATACAAATTTGGTCTCAGCTCAATGCATATTTCCAAAGTAACCCAACATCAGAATTCTTCAGGGAGCAGTTACACTTGAGATGTGGTTGGTGCCAGAATGGCTTGCAGCCCGCCCCAAAGAGGGGGCAGGAGGAAGAGCTTGCGATCATCCCAGGAAATGCGGCAGGTAAATGCCCCACAGTAGAGTGTAAGCTCTGCGAGGCCAAGACCACACCTTTCTGGTTAGTGGTTATGTCCATAGCCTCCAGCATAGAGCCCAGCACACTAGTTTTCTAGAAATACTTGCCAATTTGTGGGTGGAGGGAGGATGCAGCCAGTGTCAGGGCACAGATGGAGGATCAGATTTTGTGAGCTTGGGTTTAGTACATGGTTGGAAACCTGAGGCATACCGCCAAGAAAAAGCCAGCTATGTGGACTAGTCCTAGAGTAAAAGACAGCATCTTAGGACAAGGGAAGGCATGTGATGCTCAGAGCTCACTCAAGGAGTGATGGGTACCAATCTTAGGTGGGATATGTGTCTAGTGTTCTCACTTATGCATTCAGTAGTCATTTACTGGGCACTAGCTTTGGTCCAAACATCATGTGAAACGTCGGGATGCAGAGATAAACTGTCATGATGTCTGGCTTGGGAGGACTTCTTCCCTAGTTGGGAGAAACGCATTCAAACACCATTACAGGGTCGGCCGGCACAGGGTGGTGTGTGCAGAGTCTCGGCACAGCTGCCTCCAGGATGGTGGTCTGGATGTCGGGTCTTTGAGAATAAGTTCTTAGAGCCCAGATTCTTCTCAGTAGCAGGGTTTGAACATTCTAGAAACTCCAAATTACATTTAAGGTGTTGGTTATTTCATTTTAAAAAAACACTTGAACTGGGTCACGGAAAGGGCTTTACAGATATTAACTCATTTTATCCTCCCAGTAATATTGAGGAACAGGTACTAACATTCCATTTTACAGATGACGAAGCAAGAATTCAGTGGTTAAGCCATTTGCTGGAGATCCCCCAGATAGTATTTGGGGAATTCTGAATTTGAACTCAGAAAATTTCACTCCAGAATTCATAGTCTTAATTACACCGTAGTGTGCACAATGATGAGTTCAGAGACAGGGTAGATGAGTGTGAGGTGAAGTTGGTGGAGGCGGGTGGGTGGGTGGAGGTGTCTGGGGGTGTCTGGTGGAAGATACGGACGAGTTAAATCTCTCTGTGGAGGAGGAAGGCCAGCCATTTTAGAATGGGACTCCGGTGAAAGTGAAGGCATGAGCATAGAAATCCATGTGTTCATTCAAGAGCTGTTTATGTAGCATCTACACAGCATGCCGGGCCTTGCACTAGGTGCTGGCCATGCAGTGGTAAGCAAGGGTTGGTGGGGAGGGTGAGGCCTCCTTTGCTTGGAGCTCCCAGGCTAATGAAGAATTCAGACAAGCCAATGGGTGATTCCAACAGCCTCCAGTAGGTCAAGTCCAGCATAGTGGGGACACAGAGGATGGGCTCCTGACCTGGTCAAGGGAGCATTTCTAGAAGTGCAGCATGGAGAGAGCAGCATTGAAAGGATCTAAAATGAAGGCTGGGAAGCATGTTCAGCCATTTAGCAAGGGGAATGGAGGCAAGAGTGGGGGCGTTTCAACTTAAAGAATCCTAAAAGAGGCAGCAGTCGAAAAGGATCCCGGGTTCAGAGAGACTAGCTGCTCAGCAAGCACTGCCCCTGGGGTTCAGAATGGTGTCCAGAAGGGCTCGCCAAGGGCAGAGGCTTTGTATCGCAGAGGATAATATTACTGACCATGTTTGGTTCTTCAGACCCAACCCAACTTTCCCCGTGTATCATCAATTTAGCCGGTTTAACTAAATACGATGTTTCTGTTCCAGTCTGCTTTGTGAAGCGCTTATGAAAAGACCCTTTATAAATCTCTATAATAATGAATTATGAACAGCAAAAACAGGGCTGCAGCATCCATCCTCTGTCCTGCTCCTCCAAGGGGAAAGCTGAGTCCGATTCATATATTCCGCTTCGTCTGGCCTTGTTTTCTTTCAAAGACAAGAGGACAACATAACCTTAAGCTCTCTGGTAGAAGTAAAAGATTGATGCAAACTTTACCGTGTAAAATGTGGGTCCTTTTCAGCCAGAAGTGAAAACAATTGAATACTATAAAAACGCACACCATACTTGAGAAGAACTTATTTTATTCAAACACTAAGAACCTTCACCCTAGGAGAAACCTCTTTATGTGAAGATAAATAAATTAATATGCGCCTGATAAAAAATAGATGTCTCTGGCAGTTTCAAATCTTGAAGCCCGAAAGTCTGACTGCCTCATTTTAAAAATGCAGACACCAATGAAATGACCCAGGACGTGACATAACTCACTTAAGATCACCAAATATGAATGGGTAAATTCACACCCAGAGAATTTGACTCCAGAACCTTCTTTCACAACCACAACAATATGTTAAGTCTCGCCTTCCAGACCATGTTGAAAAGTTTGCCAGTCATCCTGAGACGCTCCAGAGCACGTAGAAGAGAGGAACTGCCGGAACCCTCAATGGCGGAGCCCACCACCGAGGGAGCTGAGAACACCTCTGATGGGAAGTGGTCCTGACACCAGCTTCTGGGAGTTCACATCTCATTGTCAGGCTCATTAGAAAAGAGCACCGATGTGTCTGATTAAAATGGCTTGAGCAGAGGACGTGGCTGCCAGCCTCCCGGGGGCATCATCAGTCACAGCACCCAGTGCAATCCAGCCCAGCCTGGACCACTGGCGTGTGATACCCAGTCGTGGTTCTGTTCACAAATCCACTGAGAAAGCAGAAGGCGGAGGAGAGCTGGCCCAACAACAGCTCATAGAATAAAGACCTAACTGGACTCTACCCCAGAAACAAATCTATGGTACAATCCACTATAAAAAAACGGACATAATTACAATGATCATTGTTAAAACTTTAAAGGACAAAACCACAAATAAACAAAACACTAACATAGTCTCAAAGTGCATTAAGAAAAGCAGAATATCCCAAGTATGGATATGGGAGGTGAAAACTGCACCTTCCCCAGGATAAACAACAATCACCAGCAGCATTACTGTTACTATTAACAATATTATTATTATTATTATAATCACCATTTTTTAGTGTCAACTACTCTGCTAAGCATTTCAGATGGATTAATTCATAATTCATCAATCTCCACAACAACACTATGGGATGGGTTTTTTATCCTTATTTTCAAAAAAAAAAAGAAAAGAAAAGAAAATGAGGCTTAGTTGGTATGCCCAAAGTCACAGGACGAGTAAATATGGAAGTAGGGTGTTCAGAGTTGGTTAATTAGGGACTGACAAGATCCTCTATGACCTGAGCCCTTCCCACCCTTCTGCTCCACCATCCCCAGTGGGTCAGCTCGTCCCCAGATGGCTGCTGCGATCCCGAGCATTGGAAGCAGGCAGAAAGGGGCTTTTCCCTTCCTCCATGCGTCTCTTATGAGAAAGCATTTCTGTACATCTGCCATCATAGCTTATTGACCAGAAGTGGATCCTGAACAAATTATCCCACTGGGGATATATTTTTAAAGCTCCCAGGATGCTTCTCATGTGCAGTCTGGATAGACAACCACTCACTGGTCAAGACTAATTTAGATTCACTGGCTGGGTCTCAGAGGGGTACAGACACCCCTGAGGCACCAGGTGCCAGGCACTGACCAACTTGGGTTCCTTTGGCAAAGAAGATGGGGGTGGGTGTTAGCACGTCCACGCCCCAGGCTCCCGCAGCCAGCATGGGGAGGGGCAGTGATCTCATGGAGAACACACACGTCAAGCTGACTGAGGATTCCTCGTGGCCACCCTGCTCATTCGGAAGGTCCAGTTTCCATCACAAACCCCCAAGGTCCTGGGTTCTTTGCTGGCAAGGGGGTGATTACAAATGCTTTTGCAAATTATAGGGAGTCCTGTTGTATTGTAGGGAGATTTTTTGGGTGGCAGGAGAATGATGGCTTTTCCATCAAAGAGGAGGCCACTGGGCAGAAAGAAGGCTGAATGACCGAGTGGTTCTGCTGCAAAACCCTTTCTAAGACATTCATTGAAGGGAAGTGTCAAAGATAAACATGCAGATTCTTTGAGGGACCAAATTTTAGCCAGGTGTTTTCTCCCCTCCCCTCCCCTCCCCTCCCCTCCCCTCCCTTCCTCCCCGTCTCCCTTCACCCCTCCCTCTCTCCTTCTCTCTCCCCCTCTCTCCTTCTCTCTCCCTCTCCTGTTTATTATAATGGTGAACTTAATCACGATGAACTGAGTCAGGCCTGGTCCTCTTGCCCTGTACTCACACTGCTCCTTTAGGATGACAACCTCCCATGTCACATATTTAATATCTATTATGTTTAATAATAAATATTATTCCGGCCAGGCTATTAGTTTCTCAAAGGCAGGCGCAATCCCCTCTCTCATTTTCCTCAACTTCTCTAGAGGCTAACACGATGCCCGGCCCGTGCAAGGCACTCAGCGTCCAGTTAGCAGTGGACTGTCGGGTCTTCTGTATCACAGCCTTGAAGGGAGAGACAGCCCACCCACCTGGGCTGAGGAAGCGGAAGCCACTGCAGGAGGTGAAGTACGCACACTTCAGTGATTCAATGAACCTTGTGAAAACAGGAGCGTGTGAGGTTCAGGGGGCCCCGCCTCTCTGAGGCGGACCATGACGTGTCAGGTGGGGCGGGGATGCAGCAGAGTGCCTGTGCCCTGCTCACGCCTCGTCTGTAACAGTCAGTGGTTCTCAACTGCACATCAGAATCACCTGGAAGACTCGTTAAGACAGATTGTGCCGCTTCCCCATTTGTGACTCACTGGGTCTGGGATGGGGTCTGAGAACGTGCCTGTCAAACCAGTTCCCAGGCGAGGCTGACGGTGCTACTCGGATACTTTGGGAACCACTCTTCCTGACGTCTCCCAGAGGATTCGCTCTCCATCTCAGGAATTCACAGGCTCTCCTTAGGATTGTTGCGAAGGACCGGGTCAGCCTACATCTCTCTGAAAGGAGGCTGACCCCTTCCACCAGGTCTCTGGGTAGACGCCAAGTCTTGGGGAGACAGTGCTCAGAGCCAGGCCTTCCTCAATGGAGCTGGGGAGCGTCGTGACTCACGAGGCTGGGGGAAGAGTCTAGAGTAGCGGCCCCTCCTCTGAGTTCAGGGCTGCAAGGTGGGGGCCCAGCGGGGCACTCAGCACTGAAGACGCTCACTTCTAGCTTTCAGGACTCCCACCTCGGGTCCTTGTTCCCACAGTCACTGACAGTGTCTTTATCCATCAGAGCCTTTCAACAGACGCTCAGCACCCCTTGCACGACCCTCGGACCTCCTCATCTCGGGGCCTCTTGCTCTGTCCTGGGTTTTCCATGTCTGCATTTGAGTTCTCTTTGGCCTGGTCAGAGTTCTCCAATGTACTTGGCAGTGGGGTATGCATTTGAAAAAAAAAAAAAAAATGGCAGGGATAATCACAGCCTGCTTGATTTCTGAGGTAAAAATAGATTCTCGGCATTGTGGAGAAAGCAGAGGCCAGAAAAGTCCAGAGCAACGTCAGCTCTCTCTCCAGTGGCAGAAACACCTGGAATTGCTGCTTAATTATCTCAGAAGCAACGGTGCAATTTAAAGGTTTCAGAACAACGTGAGGGACCTCACGTGTGGTTTTGGCAGCTGCCAATCACCACGGGATCCAGCCCAGAAGCTGAGGGTGCGTCAAGTTCATCACTTACGAACCGATGTGACCTTGGGCACGTTCCCTCTCCTCACTGGGCTCTGGTTTCCCATCAGTAATTTGGGGGAAATCGTACTTGGTTTTCAGGGCCAATGTGACAACCCACTGAAAGAGCATTTGTGAAGGGTCCTCTCTTGGGGAAGAAAGAACCGGTTGGAGCTGGAGGAGGAGAGATAGGAGCTCTGCTGTAGCAAAGGATGGACCAGAGGCAGGGACTCAGGAAGGAGGGTAAGTGAGATTTATTGACCTAAAGAAGCAAGAGCCTGGGGAAAGCAGGGACTACTAAGGGAGCTGGCAGAGGTTAGAGGAAGACAGGGACAAGAGGCAGCTTGGGTATAGTTTTCTGTTGATACAGGTTTCTGATATAGTTTTCTGTTGTTGATGGGGTGTCACTGGAAGGTTTTAAACAAGGACGGACATCAGAGTTGTAATTTAGAAAATGTGGGGAAGATAGGAATGTCCTGGAAGCAACAGAGCCCAGGGATAAGTCTTCGACCAAAAAAAGTCAGAAACAGTGCAGAGGAAGTGGGGATGGAAAGTAGGGACATGTAAGATTTTTTTTTTTTTTGGAAGACTTAAAAAACAGGCCTATTGCTGATTAGAAATAGCTTTAAATTAGCATTTGCAAATGAAGGCCTCTTTCCCTGACTCCTTCTCAAGCCACTTGCCTCTGGAGGGGGCTTTAACTCAGACCCGGCCCCCTCTCAGCCAGGTCCCCGCTGTCCCCCTCCTTGCCTGAGTGTTTTGGCCTGTTGTCTCCTCCCAGGTCCTGAGCTAAGAGGTTCACCCCGCCGACCGCAGCCAAGGGAAAAGAACATCCAAATGGGAGGAAACCGCAGAGTTTTCTGTTTTCTTCTGCAAGAGAAAGCAAGGTTATTTTTGGCCCCTTTCAGTACAAATCAGATTTTTTCTTTCTTTCTTTCTCAAAGCCCTGTGTCTGGCAGGCTTCAGGCAGGGGAGCAAACATTAGAGCTCGCATTTTGAATACCGTTGCATTTTTGCTCGGTGTCAGTTTTGTTTCTCTTCCTCGGCTTGGCTGTCTCCCTTGTCTCAGGATTGTTGACTTCCTTCAGACGTTGCTCTCAAGCCAAAGAAAGTAAAAAAACCTTCCTCAAGGATGGGGAGCTTTGGTTGGAGAGAAAGAGAAGGACAGAAGGGAAGCATCCCACAGTCTGGGTCTGGCTGTGGACCAAGCGCTTTCACACACAGCCCCACATTCTCGAATTAACTCTCTGGCTCGGAGATGCTGAGATGCCCCAGGAGGCACAGGGCCGGTGGGGCGAGGCCAGAAGTGAAGCCAGCTTTCCGACCCTATGGCCACCTTGTTTGCATGTTCGGCTCTGCCTCCTTTGTGGGTTATGAAGTTTGCTGGTGTCCCCTGTAGCGATGGAACCAGGAGTGAGGAGTCCAGGCTTGACCCCAGCTGCTGTGGGTTGTAGCCCCGCCTGAGCTAAGTTACTGAACCTCCGTAAGCGTCAGTTTTCCTGATTTGTGAAATGGGCATAATAACAGTGCGTTGTTGAGTTGATGTGAGGGTTAAACGAGAGGATCCACGTGGAGAATTTGGGGACCGCCTGGAACGTGCATCGTGCTGGCTGAGTGTGTATGTGTGTGAGCGCTGTGTGCGCTTGTGAAAACCACACCGCCCACTTTTACCCGACGGTCACCCGATTTGTTAAAGTCCTGCTTGGGCTGTTTGGCGGAAGTTGTAAATTAGTTTTGATTCTTAGAAGATTCTTTTCTTCTTTTCCTCCTTCTATTCCGATGGAATTTTTCCCTTAAGGCAGTTCAGGTTAATGTAACCTGTAAGAACGTGGCAAACAGCAATTGGAAGGATTTTCCTATTTAATTCCATACGTCAGTTTGCACATTTTGAGCCAGAGTCACTTGTGGGTACGATGACTCTGGTGACTTTTTTTTTTCTTCAATGAAACATAACATGGGCGCGCACGCGCGCTCATGCACACACACATACACACACACACACACACACACACACACACACACACACACACGTCATCCTGGGTGGCGCTGTCTAAACCCCACCTTTTCTCCTTTCCAGTTCTTTCTCATTTTGAAAGGAAATTCCTCTGCTTGCCTCACGGAAGGTCCTTCAAAAGTTCCCACCCTGACTAACACTAAATGACAATTAATAGAAGAATGATAAATCAACACCATTGAATGCGCACCTGCTATGTCTTGAGAACTTAGCTTGTGTTCTGTCCAACCTTTACAACTGCCGTGAAGTTTACACCCATTTTTCAGTTGAGAAAAAGTAAGGCACAGAAAGTGAAGGACGAAGGCATTCAGACAAATTAACGAAGCAGGCTGATAAAGGAAGGCATTCCTATCTGGTTTCAAACGTGGTGTTTTATTCTGGTTTATTTTTCATCTTTATACCGAGGTGCTTCTCCTTCAGGACAAAAGGGCTGCCTGCCTTGTTCCCTCTGTGTCCCCAGTCTCCGGCACATATTTGCACAATATTTGCAAGTATTTGTTAAATGCTAGCAGAAACAGGCACACGCACACACACACACACATACACACTCATAGAGACTGTTATTGTGGTTGTCTTATTTTTTATAAGATATCCGTGGCTCTGGACTCCAGCTCCAGCGCCCATGGTTAGGAGGAGTGGGGCAGGCGCATGGGTTTGGCAGCCGGCAGTCACAACGGGATCCAGCCCAGAAGCTGCAGATGCCTCAAGTCCGTCACTTATGAATGACGTGACCTTGGCACGTCACCTCTCCTCCTGGGGCCCCGGTTCCCTATGAGTGAGTTGGGGGAAGGTCTCAGAGGGCTCGGAGGGACAGCTTTCTGCGGGGTCCGGTACCACGGAGACATTCCAACCCTGCCTGGTTTTTCTCACACCACAGAGACCCCTGAGCATCCTGGGACTGGTGTCCATATTTGAATGTGAACCAATTAGTTACTGACATAAACGAATGGCTGGCATCTAGTCGCTGGCACCCTAAATCAAATATTCTCAATTTTCCAGGCCTGCGGAATAGCACGCGGGAAGCACCAACTTTTCTCACCATCACTCACAGGCACCATGTTAATCCCATGAGCACTCACTGCACCGGCAGGAGAAACATGTGGATCTGACTCCTGGGCTTTACTTAAGGGCTTCTCGCCCTGACTAATGGTGGTCATGTGAAAACATTTGACCCCCCCCAACCCTGGGAAACCCCTTCTGGTCAGGTTAGGCTTCCTGCAGGTGTAGAGACTGTGCAGAGGTGGAGAACGCTAGCACAGGAGAGGCTGTATGTGTACCTATTGAAAGAATTGCTACGGGCTCCTTTATTTGTCTATTGAATGAAGGACTGTTTCTTTCAGGATAGCATTTCCTAACGTTTTCTCTGAAGAACATTGTTTCTGCGGTCTGCTGATCAGGTACATTGGAAAAAAAGAGAGCGAGTTGGAAGGAGAGAAAGAAAAAAGAGTATTCCTTAGTCAAATAATTTTGGGAAATCCTGGAATAAACAACGTCAGGCACTTTTTTTTTAATTGCAGAATTTCTCAGCGTCTTTAAGAGGTTAATGTGCATTATGACTACGCGAAAGGTAAACATGGTATCGTGCTTTTCTGACAACAGAATGTTTTCCCCCTCTCCAAACGTCCCAGGGAACTAGTGTTCTGTACCACACTTTGGGAAAAAGAACTTGCATAGAGGAAGAGAAACTGGATTCTGGGCCTTTATGCAAAGTTTTCGCACAGGTTGAAGTAATTCCAGGTGATTCAAGGCAAGCGAGGAGGTAATCAGTAGGTACTCAGTCTGTAGAGAACCTCCTTCTCCACAGCAGCTCCGCTCGTGAACTCCCCCGCAGCAAGCTGGCATCCTGGGTGCTCCGTCCAGGTAGGTCTCTGCCTTGCCTTCAGGTGGGCATTCTGGGCTTAGCAGAGCAGACATCTGGGCATCCGGAACAAAACGGAGAAGGGAGCCATAACAGTAAAGAGGACGCCACTCAGCTTCCTTTCCTGGCCTTTGCTTCTTGCACCCAGATAAACGACATGCAGCAGACTCTGGGAAAGGCTCAGGAAAGGGACTTTTATGTGTGTGTGAGTAGAGGTGTTGCCTTGGGGGCATGTGTAAGCCCAAACTTGAAGCGACTGTATGCCAGAGGGCCACGGTTTGAGAAACGCTTGTGAAGGCCGTATGGAAGCTGGGATGGCACAGAGCTATTGGCAAGGGATGGCGTCTCCTGGGTGGACCACGGCAGCTGACTCAGGTATGACCAGGATGGTCCTCCAGTATTTGGTGGTCTAGGTAATTTCTCTAAGTGGGGTGGGTGGCCATCAGTCCTTACAGGCTTCCCTGTATTCACGATTAGTCTCAGTGTCTTAATGTGCAGGCTCAATTTTAACTTCAAGCAACTGAAGAAAGTTGACTTTTGGAGGGGAGACCAAATGTAGATTTAGGGGAGCCTGGAGTTGGTGAGGTTCTGAGTCTTGCTTGAGGACGGCACACAGAGGCACCCGGCCCCCACCCGGGGGGCAGGCTCTGTTAGAGGGGCTCTCACTCAGCCCTCCCTCCTGAGGCACAGAGATTGGCTCAGAGCTAAGCTGATAAAGAGAAGGTGATAAGACGGAAGGGCAGGAATTTCAGAAATGCTATTGCTTCACTTTCCAGAAGCTTCCCAAACCCTAACCTCAAACTGCCCTTGCTCTCTGAAAAAGTGGGTGGCGAGTCAGGGAGCTTCACTGACAGGGCAGCCCTGACCTTGCCTCGGCTGTTGGGCTTAATGTTCCAGAGGTTTCTTAAAAGACATTTGGAGATTTCAGTTTTCTTTCGGTTTTAGGGAAGCGGAGCAGGTGTTAGCATTTGTTAGTGATGACTGTGTGTGGGAAAGGCCCTGCGTTCCCAGAAGTGGCTACACCTGGAATCCCTGGGTTTTGGGTTGATTGCTTTATAAATGCTGATTCCTGGGCCCACCCCAGGTAGCCTGATTGGATTGATCTGGAGCGTGGCCTGCGCCTCGGGTTTCGTGAGCCCCCCACCCCGCCCTCCAGGTGCGTCGAATTTGGGGCAAAGTTTGGGAACCGCTGAACGGGAAGCTTCTGTCCCTCATTCCCGGTTACTCACCAGTAACCCAACCATGGGCACATTAGTGTCCGTTGAAGAAACAGAGGCTCAAAGAGCTCAGGACTTTCCCAAGAGCACACGGTCACAGGCTAGAACACAGGTTCCGAGGCCAGTCTTATATCACACTGAGTCAATAAATGTTGCAAAATCTGACCTGATTGGACAGTGAGGCCATCATGGGCCCGTATGGGGCTTGGAGGAGTTGGCACCTGCTGCAGCCGTAAAGCTCACCCAATGTACCCCTCTCCAGGGCCCATTCCAAAGAGCAGGGAGTCATACCCTGGGCCAGGAGCTAAGTGACTTGATTCCACAGCTATTCGGCCCACCCAGGAATCAGGATGGGCTAACACCAGGCCAAGTTTATTTTTCTTTTCTGTCAAGTGTGATCGCTGGAGAAGACTGCATGGGAAGTAATGCAGACACACGTGGGCCTTTGAGGGTGCGGGGTTCACAGTCCATCGAGGAGCCAGCCAGGCTTGACACGGCACCCCTCCTGCTGCACTTACTCAGACACGAGGCCACCTGCGTTCCCACTGGTCTTCAGGAATAGAGAATTGACTTGGAAGGGAAAAATGTGGCCAGGAAGGAAGCTAGGCCCTTATCTAGATTCAGACCCTTATCTATAAAGTAAGGATTACAGTCACCTATAGTTGTGATAATTAAATTATATATAATATGTATAATTATATATGATTATATATGAATACATATTATATATTGTATTAATATATAAATATTCAAATTATACATAAAATAATATATGCTGTTATAGACTAATGTATACTATTACATGTATAAACATTATTTTATGTATCATATCATTTACATGTATATTTGCCCTGTGCACAGCTACGGTGAAAGAGCACCAGGCTGAGTCAGAGGCTAATCTCCGTTGGTAACTCACTCCATCAGAGGCCAGTTGGAGTGGTTATACAAATTATGGTACATCCGTTGAATGGAGTTCTTTGCATCTGTTAAAAATGAGCTAAATCCATATATCCAAATAAGGAAAGCTGTCCAAGATAGACACTAAGGGCAAAGAGCAATGTGCAGAGCCATGGGAAGGGATAGCCCTTTTCCGTAATGAAAAGCATTTACATATAAATATGTACATGTATAAAATGTAAAGCTAAAAACAGACTCTAGCTGTGCATACACACATGCATGTCCTTGGGGGGATGTGCATGTTTTCTGGAGAAAATACATTTCGGGAGAAAGTTAGAAAAGAGAGATCTGGCAAAAGGAAAAGGGAAAGAAGATTTTCCATTTTATTTTATGCTTTCTCCTTATTTCATACTCAGCTGAACTGTTTACACGTTTCCTGTGTCTGTGTTTCAGTAACAGAAACAAAAAATTTTTGAGTTAAAACACAAAAGAAAACAAAGCCTGGACAGACTCTGAGCCTCAAGCTTTTTCTCCGTGTTCTGGGCCAGCCCAGCAGACATGGTTGTTTTTCCAGCTGGGAATCATTTCATCCTCTTGCCCTAAATGCTGAGCGAGCCCAGATCCAGCAGGAGGCCAACAGAGGCCTGGTCCGAGGCAGGACAGCCACCCGCTTCCATGTCTGGTGTTATTTTTAAGTACGAGCACACAGGTGGGTGTGTGGGGAGTCGGGGGAAGGAGCTAGACAAGCCTCAAGGAGGGAGAGAAATTGACATGCCTAATGAGGGAACCCACATGGTCTGGTACCAGAGTTCCAAATGTTTTCAAATAAAACCGGAAATAAATTTAATTCAAAGAAAAAGGCTGATATAAATCGATGCACAGAAGCAGGAATCCTCTGGGTGAACAGATACCAACTTTGGGGCTAATTCTTCCCCTCACCTGCTGTAATGTGCTCAATGGTGACCCCACCCCCCAAAAGATGCATTGATACCCTAACCCCCAGAACCTATGAAGACAACCTTATTGGGGAATAGATCTTTGCAAATGTACGTTAGGATTTCCAGATGAGATCATCCTGGGTTACCTGGATGGGCCCTAAATCCAATGACGAGTGTTCTTACGAGACAGAAGGGGAAAGGACACATACAAAGAGGAAGGCCATGTGAAAATGGAGACAGAGATTGGAGTGACGCAGCCACAAGCTAAGGAACACGTGGAGCCACCAGAAGCCGAGAGGAGCAAGAGGAGATGCTACCCTAGAGCCTTTCTTTGGAGGGAGCTCGTCTCTGCCGACACCTTGATCTCAGACTTCGGGCCTCTAGAACTGTCAGAGAATACATTTCCATTGTTTTCAGCCCCCAAGCTGTGGTAATTTATTACAGCAGGCTAGGAAGCTAACGCACTTGCTGAAGAGGCAGGGGTTGGCTTGGACTGACCTCCCAGCCAGGGTCAGGCTCTGGGATTTGAAAAGAGAACAGGCAGGCCTCCACACCCCCCCAGGAGCCCTGCCAAGCCCCCAGCACACTCTGTGGGCCCTGATCTCCCTTTTCTGAACTTCTCCCAACACTCTCGACGGGCTTATTCTGCTTTATTTTTCTGCATGGAGCCTGTCGTGACCTGTTATTACTCATCTATTTGTAAAGTAACTGTCCATCCCCCCTGGGGACGTGAGCTCCATAAGGGCAGGGCTGACAGCCCAGCTCACCTCTGAATCTACCCCTGGCCCAGTGCATGTAAGGGTGCCGAGATGATCTTTGAGGAAGGGAGAGTGGGAGCACAGAGGAGGGCCCTGAGAGGGATGTGGTGAGACCGCACTCACACCCAGCCCCCAGCAGCTTACCGTCTAGGCTGGGAGGGAGGGAGGTAGAGCAGGTGCTGGGACGGCTGTAACACAAGGTCAGAAGGGTTAAGAAGGACATGGTAAGAAGTTGTAAGGAAGGGGCAGATAAAGTCCTAAGGGAGCAGAGAGATGCAGGAGATGACCTCCACCAGCAGGGATGGGGACACTCCGTCCCAAGGGGACATCTGACAGGTTTCACGGCTATGATTGACTGCCCTGAATGGAGGAGAGAAGGCCTGCTGCACCGCATGGCCGTTGTGAGAGGCAGTGAGGGAAAATGCAGAGGATGGAACAGTTATGAGCGGCAGTGCAGAGCAGGCCCATGGGACCAGGCCAGTGATGGTGCTGTGTGTGCTGGGGATGAAGAGACCACGGAGGCTTCAAACCAGGAGCCTGCCCAGGTGACTGTCAGAGGTGCTAGGTGCACCTGACCCTGGACACCAGCTCCTTAACTTCCAGGAGGTTAGTCTACATTCCTTTCCATCCTTTACAACTTCCCAAAGCTCACAGTTACATTAGAAATTGTAACTATGCATTGAGTCAAGATTGTGCTAAGAAGCTTCCGTATTTCAATGTTTAATCCTTTAGACACCTTCATACAATAGCATGATTATTCCCTTTTTGTAGATGAGACAGTTGAGTCTCAGAGCTGGTAATTGTGGAAATCAAGATTTAACCCTGAATCTGCTGACTCCTGGTAGCAGGCCCATGCTTTCACCGTGGCCTGGGGCCTTCCTCATTGTGAGGGGTGCCATGATTTCTGGAGTAGCTCACACACAGGACTCTCCTCTGACCTAAAGCAGAGAATCCAAGGAGTGGCGGGGTCTTTCCCAGGCCGCTGCAGACCTGGATGACAGGCACCAGTGTTTCATGCGTCAGGTCCTTTGCCTGGGATGCCCTGTATTCAGACTTGTACCAGCAAGAGAATGCAAGATGAGGGCAGTGGAGTTGGCGGCGGGGGCGTCAGGAACTGGAGTGCAATTTGCTGCAGACCCAATGCCTACTGAGCAGGGCTCCTCCCCAGAGCTCAGATCAGTGGGCAGGAAGGCAGCACATCCATCTGCAAAGGGCCTTCCAGGGAAAATTGTACTCCCTGGAAGGAGCTGGCTACATCCATCTTGTAGGACAATATGCTATTTTTGCCAGAGAGCTACAAGGCATAAATATAGATTTCTGAACGTTTTTTATGAGCTGACATGATGGCCTCTGGACACCTCTTCACTAAACCATAAAAAGCCAGACAGCCCTTTCCAGAAACTGCATCCACCTGTGTCCCAGATAGACCTGGGAGCCTGCAGCTACATGGCAGAAAGGGCCCCACTTTGTTGGGAAAAAAATCAACGGCCAGTTGTCTTTGAACTGCCTTGGAGATGAATGAAGCAATCACCTGGGGGCATTTTCTGTCTCCTGCTGTGACATCTCTTTCCTTGTGCCCGTAACCAGGTCAGATCCTGGGGTGCGGACCAAATCCTGAGCCTTGCCCTCAGCCTCCCTCAGCCTCCATCTTCCTTCCCATTTTCCCCGTGCTCCTTTCTACCACAGGGCCTTTGCACCACCTGGGATGTTCATCTGTCCCTGCCATCTGTGCCTAGGCAACCCTTTAGTTCTCAGACCTCCATCAAACCCCCTGCGCCCACCATCTAGGTGAGGCTCCTTTGTTTGCCTAGAACCATAGTCACTTGATTCGGGGCATTTACCCCAGTTTGTAAGGGTTTGTGTGGTTATTTGATTAGATCCTGTGTTCCCCACTTTACTGTAACCTTCATGAACGGTTGCTTCCATTACATTCCCAGAGCCTAGAAAGATGCCTGGTCCATAGTCATTTCTAGGTAAATAGTTACCGAATATACAGAAATGTGCCAATGAATGAATTAATAAATAGATGAATAAATGAGTGAGCAGGCAAGCAATGGTTCGCAACCAGGGGAGAGCCCCCCCCCACCAGCCCCGGGATATAAATGTGAGACATTTATGTTAGTCATAACTGGGGAGGGTAGTGGTGGTGCTGTTGGCATCCAGTGGAGACAGGCCAGGGGTGCTGCTAAACATCCTACACAGAACGGTCCTCCCTTCTCCCAGCAAATCCTCCCAGCAAAGAATCTATCCTGCCCCAAATGTCAACAGTGCTGAAGGTGAGAAGCCCTGTGAACTCATTTCCTAGGGCTACTGAACAAAGCACTACAAACTGGGTGGTTTAAAACAACAGAAATTTATTCGAGTACGGTTCTAGAAGCCAGGAGTCCAAAATCAAGGTGTTGGTAGGGTTGGTTCCTTCTGGAGGCCCTGAGGCAAAGTTGATTCCTTGCCTCTCTGCTGGTTTCTGCCGGTTGCTGGCAATCCTGGGTGTCCCTTTGCTCACAGCTACATCTCTCCAATCTGCCTGTATCTTCATACGGCCTTCTTCCCGAGGTGTCTCTGTGTGTCTTCTCCTCTTATAAGGATACTAGACATTGGCTTTAGAGCCCAACCTAATGACCTCATCTTTTTTTTTTTTTTTAATGACCTCATCTTAATCAATTACAATGGCAAGGACCCTATTTCCGAATAAGGTTACCTTCACAGGTACTGGAGTTAGAATTTGAACATAACTTTTTAGGAGACACTGTTCAACTCACTACACCCTGGTTTAATGGAAAGTTAATTATATTCATACACACCCTCCCCCCAAAAAGAAAGGGGCAAAGAAACCTGCCCTTTGTCCTCTGTTCTCTCACATCCCCATGTCCAGGCACTCAGCCAGGTGCCTGGGGGGCTCCTCAGCTTTCCCTCTGCCCAACCCTCTCAGCCACTGTCAGCCACCTGCCCTTGTCGGTACTTTACCTGAGGAATCCACCTTTGCGCTCAAAATCTTCTCCTTTACGCTGGAGCATCATACTAAGTGGGTGATACGCATTCGATCCTTGCGCCAGATCTAGAAGCTAGGTATTCCTATTGCCCCATTTACAGCTAAAGAAACCTGAGTTCAGAGGGATAAATAAAGAGCCCAAGCTTACGCAGCTGGTAAATGACAGAACCTGGTCATCTGAGGGGAAAGCCCATGCGTGGCCCCTGTTTTCTGGGGGCTTCACCCCCTTACTGAGCTCCCAGCTCCTCTCCTGTGCTCTTCTGGCAGGAGCTTCACCCTGTGCTCTCATAACTGGAGGGACTTGCCTCCCTCACAGCCCTTTCTCTCGGCATCATTCGTGTTTGTTTATATTCCTCTCTCCCCTCTAGACTATGAGGGCTTTCAGGGTGGGTACAATGTTGATTTCATCCCTGGGTTCCCAACCCCAGTACCTACCTGCAGAGCACACACAGCCTGTCGATGGTTAAATAAACGAATGCATTCATGGTTTTAACAGTCTGGTCTAGGGACGTTACTTTTGTTTGTACTAGAATTCCCCAGGTTACACTGCAGTGAATACGATACAACTCTCTGGCTCTCTTAGAAGCAGCCAGAAGGTGAAATTAAATTTTTTTTAAAAAGTTTCCGTAGTCCAATTAGCTTGGATAACTCTAGGCTAACCAACACTAAACCTACTTCCTTACTGCTGGACTTCACAGAACCTTAAATATTCTAACATGCTTCGGAAGTGCTAAGAAGCTAGATAGTCTTCTGGATACTTCGTATTTGTTTTAATTAAGAAAACTGGTTTTTACTTTTTAATTTTTTGAACAGTCCCAATAAATACTAAGCCTATTACAGAGTTAGAATATGCTGGGATGACTCAGAGCCCCTCCTGGGTGGAGACTCTCCCACAAAGCTAAGAGGAGGAGGGGGCTTCCGTCTCGAGCTGACTGTGGTCATCGCCGGTGGGCTGGGATGACTCTTCTCTCACCCTCTGGTCTCCAGTCTGCACCCTCGTTCTCCTGTGAACCCTTCATTCTTGTTTTTGGTAGATTTTCCCCCACTCTCATCAAAGCCCAAGTTTCCTGAGCTAAAAATGAAAGTGGATGGCCTAAAGCTTCCTGTACCTCATTCACTTCCACATTATCTTGGGGAAATTACGCCAATTATCACACCGAGGCTCAGGATTGAACAGCTACAACGTCTGGGCTGACGGTGATGCATGCGACCAATTCAAGGAGTGGAGGGCAGCTCCTCGGGTGGTGAAAGAATCATCTGGTTTGCCAGGAGATGCTCTCCCATGGCAGACACAAAGTTCGGATCTCCGGTCGGGGTGCTCTCCTAGCATCTTTTTGTAAGAAGGACATTTCTAAGGGGGATTTTTTTTTTAAGCATGTATTGATTAATCTCGTTTTCTTATTGTCTTAATATAGAGAAATAGAAAACACCAAACATATAAAAATGGCCCATAATCCTCCTACCCAGTGATTTCCGTTGACCTTTAAAACCAATCAAAATGAAAGTAATACAATACAGGTAGGTCTAGACAATCCAAAGAGTTCAATAAGTAACAAAGTTAAAGTGAATCTCTTCCATCCCCTCCCACCCCTTTCTAAGCTCAGTCTCTCAACAGCTAGTAGAGTTTTGTGGTTCCTTTAGAAATAGTGTACCTGGGAGAGCATAATGGCTTAGAGCAGGGCATCTCACACCTGATAGACATTGAAATCACCTGCATAGCTTGTTAAGTCACAGGTTGCTGGAGCCCATCCTAAGAGGTTCTGATGCAACAAGCGGGAGCAGGGAATTTGCATATTTAAAAATTTCTCAGGTGGTGCTGAATCCTAGTTCTAGCACTTTCCAGCTGTGTGATTTTCTCACACGATAGCCTCTCTGCTTCATCTTCCTCTTCTGTAAAATGGGGCTAACGATGGTTGTGAGGATTAAGTGAATTAAAATAGTTGAAAGGTTCTGCATATTAAGAACAGTGCAACTGTACTGTGATTCATGGAGCAGCCTGTAAATATGTACCAACTACCATGGGGATATTTCTACATATTCCTCAGTATTATGCTTTATTTACAGTGGTGATTTTTCATACGTTTACATATAGATATATTTAGTCCTTTTGAATTATGCTTTCCATAAAATCATAGTTCAGATGTACATTCTGGAGGTTACTCTGGTTCTCTGTAAGTGACCACACTGGTTTCCAAGTATTAGCTAATGTAAGCAGTGCAGCAAGAGGCATCCTATACCTGTCCTGACAGACATTCTGTGGGCATATTCATAGAATAAATTCCTAGAAGGGGAGTTGCTAGACCAAAGTATGTGCGCATTTTACATACTGGTTGTTGGAAACTTTAAATACGTGTTCTTGGGAAGGCTACATTTGTTTCTAAGCCTAGCTCTGATGTAATCTAAGGACAAAGGGGGGTTTCTCTATGGACTTTGTTGTCTTCATCTTCAAAATGAGGATGAGAAAGCCAACCAACGATATTGACATACAGTACTGAGGTATGTGACTCAAATGACCATGGACCACTTGCTGAGTACAGAGCAGAAGCTGAGGATCCAGAACTGGCTGAAGCGTGCTCTCTGTGCTCAAGGAGCCTTGATCCAGGGTCAACTCCCAAGAGCACAGATGCATTGCAGTCCAGTGTGAGAGGTGCATCCGTAGAGTAACGTGTACAGATCCAAGATGGCGCCAAAAGGGAGTCAGGTGGGCTGAAGGAATCAGGAGAAGCTTCAAGAGGACGGGGCAGATGTGTTTTGCACAGTGAGAGAGTGGACAGGAGGGGAAGGCACTTCAGAAAGGAAAAACAGTATGTGTAAGAGCGTGGAGGCTTCCTAGCCCCTAACACAGCACCTGATGTAAGGCAGGTGCTCAAGGATTGTTAGCTGAACACAATCTCAATCCGTGTGGCTTGTGCAACCTACAGAAAACTAGTGCCTTAGGCGCTCTATGATCCAACTCAAGACCGAGAATTCCTTCAGGTGGACCCGCTACATTCCTGAATTTGAGATTTCAGGTTCATGAATAGCTTAGTAAATTCCTAATGAATTCACGCAGTCAAGACAAGATCTGCCTTCTTATACTTCTGATCACCAGGTTGGAATATAAGTATTGAAATAGCCTTCAGATGGGTCCTGGCCTTGCCTGCAACACCTACACCCTGGGTAGAAGTCCCAGGATTCTGAAAGTAGAATGATCATAGCCACTTCCTTCTACAAAGATTCCATTCCCCAGTGGACATTCCTTTAGCTCCCACTGCCAGCCTAGAAAGTCTACTAGTCCAGTCAGTCAAAACAATGAAAAAACAGCCAACAATACTGACATACAGTACGGAGGTACAGGACTCAAATGACCGTGGACTACTTGTTGAGCACAGATCAAGAAGCTGAGGATCCAGAACAGCCTTTTAGTGTAGCGCTGTGGGTTTTGCAAAACTTTTTCACCAAATGGTAAAGGAAAAGCGGACATGAATGAAAAGGTCAGGGGATATTTGCCATCAGTAGTTTCAAGGGACAAAGAATGTTCTGGTACAGGCTGCTCTTCAAATATGTCCAAGGATGAATTAGAAAGCACACATCAGAAAGGTGTGTTTCGTTGTTGCAGTCTGCAGATGGTTTCAGACAAGGGTTATCGAGACCACAGTTGGTAAGACAATGTGGTCCACTGCCACGGAGTAAAAGAAGCAGGTACAGTCTTCAAGGTGACTGCAAAGTATTCCAAAGCCATCATCTCGTTCAAGTAGAGGAGGGACAAGAAGATCTTTGAGGTGCTCTGGTTAATCTGTTCCATCATCAGATCCTGACTGACGACAAACCAGGCCGTTCACCCCTCACCCCTACTCACTTCACCACCATGATTACCAGCCACAGTCCCCTGCCAGAGATCCCTGCTGTTTCCCAAGCATGGGTTCAAAGTCTGAAAGACCGACTTGCATCCAGACAATGCCCCTTTATAGCTACACAACCGCAGGAAACTCAGTCAACGGCTCTCAGACCCAGTTTCTGTATCATGGAGGTAATGTTGAGAGGATTAAACTGTAACCTTTTTTGGAAAGGTCTAACTCAGAACCTCAATCATATGGACTTTTGTAAAAATAATGCCCTCGATGCCACTGAAAGAGAGAATTGCCATCACGTATGGATATTCCTTACCCCCTTTTAGGTTGGATGGCCTCTAAGCTCATCCCTTAACTATGGGTTTCATTGGTGATCTCACATGTGTGCTAATGTGCTAATCGGAATTAGGCAGGAAAAATAAGATGACTGAATTAGTTAGGACTTTTTGTGCTTGCCAAGGCTAAACCCAACTTCAGCTGACTTAAGGAGAAATGTATGTGGCGAATTATAAATAGTAACGTTTCATGAAATAATGGGATGGAATTGCAACTGAGCGTAGCTAGGGAAGTGCCTGGAAACAAGGACTGGAAGTTAAGTAAACCTGATAATTGGCTCTCTCCACTTACGCTCCCTGCTTCCCTTCATGTGCTTGATTCATTGTTTTCTGTTTGCTTACGGCTTTTCTCTGCTCCCAGTTCCCAGGGAAGAACATGTAGCCCCAAGGATCATGGCTCCACCTGTTAGGGGACCAGCCAGAAGCTGAGACCGTCAATCCTGCTGCTGGTCCTAGTTTCACATTCCTAGAAGATAGAATCTGATTCCTGCAGCTTGCGTCTTCCTTGCTCTAATCAACTCTGCGTGGTAAGTAAAGTCACAGAATGACTAATGGCTACTGGGGGCTCCTGTGCGTCTTGGATAATCTGTAATATAGGGACAAATTGATGAGTTTCAGAAGACAGTAAAATGTGAGAGGTCTGGAAAGAAGTAGTAGATTAAATGTTGCTCAGTCCCCACTCTCTGTAAAGTGCTGTTGAATACCCAGGTGTGTACCTCCAACTTTGGAGAACTATCTGTATTTATATGAGAAAGTTGGACTCGATCAATGGTTCTCATCCTTGGCTTATCATTTGCATGATGTGGGGACCTTTTAAAACTCTTAATATCCAAGCATCATTCCCAGACCAAATAAATCAGAATCTCTATCTGTGGGATCCTGGTAGCAATTTTTTTAAAGTTCTTTAGATGATTCACTTTTCAGCTAAGGTTCATAACCATTGGACAAGGTCAGTGATTCTCAAATGAATCACCTCAGTCTAGTTAAAATGAAGATTGTGATTTAATTGGTTCAAAGTAGGGCATGGGATTCTGTAGTGCTACCAAGATCCAAGGTATTGTCAATGCTGCTGGTCCAGAGATTATACTTTGAGTAGCAAAGTACTGAATTATCCCTGTTGTCCTAGTCTCGTCTCGAGATTTCAAGAAAGATTATTTTCTCCAGAAATATTTATTTTCTGCTCTGTACTGGACCTTGTGCTGAACACTGAGGCATAGAAATCTAGTAAGTTTCTGCCACAGAGGGGTTTGCCCTGTAGTCCACAAAGCTGGAGAGAGGCTAGAGAAAATATTCTGTGTACACCACTTTTTCTCAGCTGTGTTTGGAGGTCTGTTTATCAGGGATTTTTGTTTGTTTGTTTTGGTGTGGTTTGTTTTTTAAGAAAACATCCGTACTGAAAAGGCAGCTGGCTTCCCCGACAGGAGAAAAGCTAGCTCAAGACATGGAAGGAAGGGAGGACATAAAATCTAGCAATTTGGGGTAATATAAGCAAAACATGGAGTCTGTGATGGAGAGAGCAGTTTGGCCCTGAGCAAAAACGACAGCAAAGAAACCATAGCTGGGGAATAAGAAAATGACTATGATGGTGATAAGTAGGTAGGTAGGTAGATAGATAGGTAGGTAGATAGATAGATAGGGACTCCATGAAAGGATCTCCTCATTTTTCAGTGGATTCAATGATTAATGAGCCAAACCCACTCTAAGAGATCATGAACATGTTTTAGGACATAACTGGAGTCCCTAATAATAACAAAGTTGTTCCAATGCTTACGCTCATAATTCATTAAGCTATTCTGTTTCAGAAAGCCAGGAACACCAGGACAAATTATGATTTCTTGTTTTCATGTCATAGAGCATGAGTCTAAATAGTAGAGGAGGCAAAAGGCCATAATAAATGACCTGGTTTTCATTAAAATATTCTCCGAGTGCCTGGTAGGTGCCAGACACTGAATTTGACCAAAATCTCAACATTGCAATTTGAGGATTGTTCATATGCTGTTATCTTTTGATGACAAGAGCAAGCTGCTTGTCTACCCATGGTCACGTTTAATCTTTCCCAAAACCTGGGATGGAGGAGTCAGGGTGGTGATGTCTTTATGTTGATGATGATGGTAGTGTTGGTGATGATGGTGATAGTGGTGGGGTTGGGATATATTTTCTATTTAAGAAAAAATTTTTAAATGGGCTCCAAAGTATTGAAGGATCATATAAAGTCCCACAGCTGGTTAGTAGCCAAGCTGGTGCAAGAACAGAGATTCCCGAATTCCAAACTTGGGTTCTGTCCATTTAACCATGCTGAGTAACTGGAGTATTAGCTAGCTGTTAAAGTTTAGTTTCGGGTTAGCCATCCTAAATACATGGGGAAAGATGAACTAAAACTACAGGATCTGTAAAATACTCTGGCCTTGTGTATTATGACAGGGAGAGCTTCAAAATGGCAGCTCCTGAAGTTTCAGATTCATTTCTAGTTTGCATTCTTTTCTCCTGGCAGGGAAGGCTGGAACAAGAAGCAGTCCTAAAGGACACGTTTCCCTCTGCCTCACAAATGTATTTCTGTGCCAAAGTTAGCTTCTACCTTTATGACTAATACACATAAAAAGGGACTATTTAGACGGGCACTTCACAAGTGTGGTTAGCTTAGGAAGTCAGAGGGTTCTAAGTGCCCCCAAGAAAATGCCATGCTTTTCCAACAGCCTCAAGCTCCCCAGCCTTACAGCATCCCATCTGGTTGGACTCCAACCCCACTCCTCACAGCAGCCAGGGTGAGTCTATCCAAAACGGGAATGCGATTGCCTCTTTGTAGGGTTGAAAATTCTCGCTGGCTCCCTAGAAGAAAGCTCAGGCTCCTTAGCCGAGCACACGATGCCTTTTGCGCCGCGCCTCTTGCTGGCCACTCCAGCCTTGTCTCCTTGCCCTCCTTTCAACCTTCCGTAATGTGCTTCAGCAAAAGCAAATCACATGTAGCTGCAGCCCCCCTTACAGAATGCTTGGCGTGATGCTCCTTGGCCTTTGATTATGGCTGGTTCCACTGCGGGAAGGCTGCCTCTGCCTTCTTCACCCAGCAGGTTGTTACTCAGCCTTAAGGACTCACCTTATCCAAACACTTCCTTGACCAGCCCGAGACTAGAGCAGAGGAGTCACCTTATTGCTGTATCTGTGAGTTTTTAAAAGCAATTCATCTGTTGATGGACACTTAGGTTTCTTCTGTGTCTTGGCAACTGTAAATAATGCTGCTATAAACATTGGGGTGCACATATCTTTTCATTAAAAATTAGCATTTTCATTTTTTTCAGATATATACCCAGGAGTGGAATTGCTGGGTCATATGGTAGTTCTGTTTGGGGGTTTTTGAGAAGCCGTCATACTGTTTTCCACAGTGGCTGTACCAATTTATAGTCCCACCAACATTGTACAGGGGTTCCCTTTTCTCCATATCCTCGCCAACCTTTGTTATTTGTGGTCTTTGATGATAGCCGTTCTGAAAGGTGTGAGGTGATATCTCATTGTGGTTTTAATTTGCATTTCTCTGATGATTAACAGTGTTGAGCATCTTTTCGTGTGCCTGTTGGCCAAATGTATGTCTTCTTTGGAAAAATGTCTATTCAGATCTTCTGCCCAGTTTTTAATCGGGTTGTCTGCTTTTTGATGTTGAGTTGTATGAGCTATTTATATATTTTGGATATTAACCCCTTATTGTTCATATCATTAGCAAACAAACAAAATCTCAAGCTCCCCAGATATGGACAGTGTCTGGAGCATAGTAAGCATAGCAATTGCTCAATAATTTGTAAAGCTAAATTCATAACTATTTTTCATTCATTTAAAAAATAGACTTTATTTTTAGAAGTTTTAGATTTATCAAAAGATTGAAAATATAGTACAGAAAATTTCCTTATACCCCACACTGTTTTCCCTATTATTAGCATCATGCATGAGTTTCATATATTTATTATAATTAATGAACCAATATTTATGCTTATTATTATTTAAAGTCCATAACTTATTCAGATTTTCTTAGTTTTCATCTGTTGTCCTTTCTGCTCTGGGATTGCATCTTGGATACCATAGTACATTTTGTTGTCATGTCTCTGTAGGCTGCTCTTGGCTGTGACAGTTTGTCACTTTCCTTGTCTTTGATGACCTTGACAGTTTTGAGGAGTCAACTATTTTGTAGGATGCCCCTTTAGGGGAATTTGATGTTTTTCCCGTGACTAGTCTAGAGTTATGGGGTTTTGAGAGGAAAACCACAGTGGCAAAGTGCCATTTCCGTCATACCATATCAAGGGTACTTACTATCAATATGATTTATGACAGTGGGTGTTGACCTTGAGCACATGACTGGGGTAGTGTTTGTCAGATTTCTCTACTGTAAAATTACTAAGAATCGTCCCTCCCTTTTCACATATTCTTTGGAACAAAGTCACTGGGTACAGACCAGACTTAAAGAGTCTGGCATTATGCTTCCCCCTTCCTTGAGGGCGGAGTATCCACATAATTGTTTGGAATTCTTCTATACAGGATATTTGCCCCTCCTCCCTGAGTTATTAATTTATTTAATCATTTATTTAGATAAGTATGGACTCATGAATATTCATTTTTGACTTTGGGTTTTAATCCAACCCCACATAATTTTGTTGCTTAAATTATTCTAGCTTTGGCTATTGGAACTTCTTTCAGTTGGCTCCCGTAGTCCTTTGACATCCCCCCATTAGGGTGAGCTTTTAAATTTTTAGACCCTCTCTTACTTTCTGCTCCAGGCTCATTCTGCATATTTCTAGCTCAAGTCCTAGAGCATTTCTCCAAGAAGCTCTGTTTCCTTTTAATGGAGAATGGTGTTAGAAACCAAGATCTGGGTACTAACTGCGCTCATGACTACTGGGGTGTTGTCTCTTTTAGGTCTCCTCAGTTAACCAAGCAAAAAAATATGTATTATATAAATGTGTATGCTAACTCATGTATATATGCATTTATACATATACACTCATGTATATACCCATGTAAATATTTTAATCTGTAACCATCTGTAGCTATAGTAAGCTAAATATCAGTTCATATTGATATCTCCAACTTTAAATCATTATCACATGAATTACTGTAGCCTCCACATCTTGCTTATTTGTAAATTTCCACACCAACAGTGAGAAACTTAGTTCCCATCATCTGCCATCCATTTACTTAATTGCTTCGTTCCAGTGTACATGCACAGCAGTATCAGAATTGTTAACCTGTAACCCTTTGGAAAACAGCTTTATCAACCTGGGTACAGTGCTTATGTCATTCTTCTTGCCTTTAATCTTGAAGACTCTACTCATTTCCAAAGTTACTTAGGTCAGCACCTTTTCCTCCCACCCCCTTCAGTGAGGTTGTCTTACACATTTGTAACACAGTTAGATTTTCTTGTCACAGTCCTACATTCTTTCCTGGAATCCCCCTGATTTCCTAATGATTTTTTTTTCATGTGCATGCATTATGGTTCCTTCTTTGTGCTGTACAGTTCTATTATTCATTCATTTTTCATCATCTATTTATTCCCCAGTTATTCACTGTTTACAGTACTCCTATTTCACACAAAAATAAGTTGAATTAACCGACATTTAGAAAATGTCTGTAATGGAATTTAAAGTAAAACAGAAAGATCAGAATCTACAGAGATTCTCAGAGAGGAATGGGATCGATAACCCTAGCAGAGCTTAACATGAAACAATTACTGCAATAGAGATTGGAAGTTAACTCAGTCTCCTGGCCACCAAGCAGAGCAGCATCCTAGGACAGACATCCTTTTCTGGCCCTAGACACTAACTGGCAGTTATAAGGGTTCTATAGGAGAATGAAATGGACTGAGCTTCACTTTGGATCTACATGCAGACTCCCAGATGGAAAGTGCTCAGGTTTAAACCCTAAATCTAGAGAAAGTTGCATTTCAAATTCCCCGTGGTTGCTTCAGGAATCTCTCCCCAAGAAGTTCACAGGAGCACATGAGATTCGAGGCCACTACTGGAAATGAGCCTTCATCGTCACCATCATCATGTAGGACTTTTGAATATTTATGTTACATTTGTCTTTACAAAATACTTCTGTTGTTCTTCCACTTATCATTTTCATGTCCACCTGGGAAGCCTTACCAGATGTATAGTCATTCCCATTTTACAGATTAGCAAGTTGAGGGTCAGAGAGGGCTTGATTTCCTGTTGGCACATAGCATAAGGGACTCCATCCCAGAATCTAGCTTTCTTCCTCCTCCTCCAAAGTGACTCTTGCCATTTCCATCACCCTTGACTACTTTGGGGACAGAACCCCAAATAAAGCTAATCTGAACCTGAGGCTATGTGTATAAACTTTCTGATTCCTGTGAGAATCTACATTAGAGGGACTGGGATTTCAATATGGACTTTAAAATTCCCCACAGGTGTGCTAGGCCCAGGTACACTTCAAAGAGTGTTCTTTGGCCTTCTTTGGCAAAGAAAGCCAATGTTTCATTTTGTCTTCCCAAGTCATTCTTAGGTATCAGTGTTTTCTCATATCTAACTTCATTTTTAAAATACCCAGAAACTAAGAAGAATAAAAGCTTCTGAACAGTCAGAGCAGGTGGTATTCATTCCACTCCCTCTTTATTTCCACACACTTAGAGCTTTTTCACTCTTATTTTACACAGAATTCAAATGTTCATAATTTCTTGGTATGCAGTCCCACAGCATGTTAGAAACAGTAACTGGGAAGAGAGGAGAGTGGGTAGAGGAATTGGGCTTTAATGATTTAAAGTAGGAAGTCATCCAGGTACATTTAGTTAAGAAGCAAAGGGTCTCTGTGCACCTCAGGTTCCCCTGATGGCACAGGGTCATTTAAGTGCAGTGGCATAATCTGTGCTGAGGAAGATGTTTCCAAATTATTTTTTTAATGCAAATAATGTCTCGTGTACTCTACTTGAAATGGCGGTGTTTTTTTTAATATTTTCATTCAAAATGATTCAAATAAAAGATAATCATTTCCATGTTTAAAGTAGGGAAGCCTTACATCTATGGAAAGCAGGATTACCCAGCATAACTCATTAACTCAATAAACATTTACTGTTTATAAATTGTACATCAGGAACTGGGGATAGAGGAATAAATAATATCGATCCCTGTCTTCAGGAAGCTCAGCATCTAATTTGAGAACCTGTCTCTGGGAATCTGGATTGCTGGGGTTTCTACAGTGTAAAAGGCTGATGATTAAATCCTCCCTATTCAGTGAGTCTTCCAGGACTCCTAGAGGTGAGAACCACCACTAAGGTGTCAAGGATTGAAAAGAAGCAACAAGACTCATTATTATGGGAAGAAGAGAAGGAATGGAGGCAGGGAGTGAGGGAGGGAATGGGGAAGGGAGAGAGGAAAGAAGGAAAGAACGCTGCTACTCTGCTGAATTTGGGCAGATGAAAATAAAAAGTCTTATCCAAAAACTTTCACTTTGTATCCATGTAAACTTAGTCAAATGCTATAAATAAAAGGATAGTCTTACAGATGCCACCTGTTCCATGATCAATAACTAAACAATGTAAGTGTTATTATCCCAATTTTGTGTAGGAGAATGAGGCCCCAAGACTCTAACCATCCTGCCCAAGCTTGGGGCTTGAGCGGTCAGGCATGGCTGGGCCTGGATATGAATGAGGCCACGTCTGTTCCATTTGGTGTGAAATCCCAGGCACTCTTCACTATGCAACGTTGTATCCAGTTGAAGGAGGTTGGACCGATCAGAGAAGTGTCTACAATAATATGCCACCAAAAAAAGAAGAGGGAGGAAGGAAGGGACGGGAAGAGAATAGAAGAGAAAGGAGAAAAGAGACAAAACCTCTTTAGGATCCCCTTCACAAGAGAGGCTGTGCTCAGTCTTCATCCATCCATGATTGGGTTTTTTAACACATTCCCATATAACATGACCACTCTGTCAGTCAGAGTTGTGTGTCAGTCTGTCACATTCCAGTTGGTTCACTTGAAGAGAGTTTGGTAAGGAGAATATTTATACAGATACAGCACCGTGTGGGAAACCATCCAGACATGTGCAGTGTACAGTAACCCAGGGCTAGTGCAGGAGAAAGGGGAGAGGGATGGGGGTCTGGCGAGAGCGAGCTGAGAGCAGATGGCCTCCTGGCAGAAGCTGTAATCGTCCTCTGAGGGGGTTGAAATTAGCCATGGTGACCCACAGCAAGGGAATCAGGGGACTAAATACTACAACCTCCACCTCATCTCTCCCTCTTTTCCATCTCCTGATGGGTTCCCCATTGGCCAATCCCAGCTGGAGACTGGAGGGTAAGGGAGTCCCCTGGTATAGACCACAGAGGTCAAACACAGAGCAGAGTGAAAAGGGGAAAGTGCATCTGGAAAGACAAATAAGACATTCCCATCCCAGCCACCCTTATGCATTCAAACACGGCACCAACTTAATTCAGTATCAAAGGACGCTTCCTTGTTAGGATCAGAAGCAATCTCCTGATCCTTCTTAGCGTAGCCCTCCAGGTAGCTAAGAGTAATTGGCCTAGAAGTTGGGATACGTTTGTCATCCTTGTCTTAACCTGAGCCTGGGACCTTGTTCCTTACTCTTCTTTGGTTGGTTTGATCATTTTGATGTCAGTAATGTCTTAGAATTTTTTGAAAGGTGAACTTAACCTGTGTTTGCTAGGACCACAGTATAGATAACACTTTGTGGATTTAAGATATCCAGGGAGATAGTGACGTTGTCATGAAAGAAGCACTGGGCTTGATTTTAGAAATCTCCATACCTTACAAACTGGGTGACCTTGGACAAGTCCAATGCCTTATCAGAGCCTCAGATCTCACTCATGTAAAAGAGGAACGATGAAGTTACCTCTGAGGATGGTACAGTTTTGCCAGTTTAAGGGCACAAAGCCAAAACACTAATATGCTTTGCATCATACGCAGGTGGGCAATGATTTTTCAATTTATTTATTATTTTTCAGTAAGGCTGCTTAGTAGTTAAGAAGTCAAGCTCTAGGTCAGAAAACAAGGCTATGAACCTTGGCTCTGGAACTTAGCTGAGTGACAAGGAGCAAACCTCAGTTTCCTTATCTATCAAATGAGACCATCTAGAGCACCCATCTCACAGGCCATCGTTTACAGCTCATGACAAACCTCAGCAAGGACAACCATGGGTAGTCGTTACTGCTGCACTGTCACAGATGCAAAGGCTGCCTTCACAGCAGTGGGCAAGTCCATAAGTCATTCATTAACTCAACAGTACTTATTGTGCCTGTTAGTTTATAAGAGGTATGATCTAGCTGGGGATAGACATCGACAGGCAGCTGTGCTTCTCTGGAGGCCACAGCCATAAACAGAATTCAGCTCCTGAGTGCTGGACGTTCCTTTTGAATTTGTTTACCCAGGCTTCAGAGACTTTGACTTTAGTCTCCTGATAGTCTCGTGATTTTCTTTCTATGTGATCTGATTGACTCACAAGCCTGGGAGTCAGAGAGGTTGCTACATCTCCTGTTTCTGCTTGCTGACTTGCTGACTGACCCGATATAAACCACTTAGTTTTTCTGGGTCTCGTCGAACTAGATAGATAGATAGATAGAGTTAGATAGATAGATAATATAAAGGTAGATGATAGAAAGATAGATGGATGGATGGATGGATGGATGGATAGGCAGATAGATAGATAGGCAGATCTATAGATAGATAGATAGGTGATATAAAGGTAGATAGATGATAGAAAGATGGATGGATGGACAGATAGGCAGATAGATAGGTGTTATAAAGGTAGATAGATAATAGAAAGATGGATAGATGGACAGACAGATAGATAGGATTTACACTAGACAACCCACTCAAATCTTCCATTTCAAAGAGTATGACTCCAGCACCATTCTTTGAAAGCAAATCCATTTGCTCCCAGAGTTGCTTCATCATTCTTCATGCATGGAAGTTGATTAACAAACTCAAGAACACACAAACATCAAGGGCCTGCTATTTGCCTGACACCAGGGCCACGTTTAACAAATTCTGTATATTTTCTGAAACAAAGGGTGTTTTCCGTAATGTGTTCTCCAAACCCAGCCCATGTATCTGTCTCCAGCAGAATGGAAGCAACTAACACGAATCTGACCTTTGTTAAATTCTGAAATGCACCTAAAGGCGCCCGAATTCCACGTGGACTCACGCTGCTGAGCTTTGACTCATACTCAGTCTCCTAAAATGGGAAGAGAAGATTAGTTGGATGAAGGGCTTTGGTATAAAGAGCAACACACGTGTCTTCTAGGCTAGTGTCTGCTCTTTCTCCAGTTATTAGGGTTAATGCCGGCCCAGGATGGGAGCAGCAGCGGCCAGAGTTATTTTTCCCCCTTAGAACAACAGGGGGAACGTACTGCAGATAAGAGGTGCCCGGTGTTTTTGGAAACGGAAGTAGAATTGCTATATATATGTCAGCTTGATCTGGGAAGCCTGACAGTCCTTCCCCTTGCCCCCATCTCATAATTCTGATTACTGCCAGACTGAGATCTATCTGTCCGTTCTGACTGCTCTTTGCAAGAAAGGTTTCATTGTGAGGGAGGGGGGCCGGCCTTATTTTACCAGTAGAAGGCTATTATCTTGCAACAGCTGTTCATAGTTAACTGCAGCCCATACTTAAAGCCTGAGCGCCGGAGCCTTATTTAGTGCCTCTGGATTTGTGGTGAAGAGTCAGGCTTAACTCTTTCTTCCCCTGTAGTTGATGGCTTCAATGGGGAACAGGATGGAGGCAGTCTTTGAACAAAGAGGGAGGAGATAGATGAAGGGCTACAGTATACAAGTAGAGCAGTTGTTCCCAAAGATGGTAAATATCAAGTTTTTACTATATATCAGGGATGCATTGAGCACTTTGTATGCGGTGTGTATCAGTGAATTTTGACTAGCCGTGCTCTGATGTTGATATGATTCTGTCCATTTCACAGGTGAGGAAATAGAGGCTCAGGCAGTGAATGCTAGGATTCAATCCACATGAATCCAGTTACAGAGCCAGAGGGCATAACTCCTACAAGATGCTCTATTATGCCTCCTGTCAATCCAGAGTATTAACTGAGGATATTCTATGTGTCCCGCACTGTGCAGGGCTATCTATTATGGACAGAAAGTCGCCTCCCCAGAGGGCTTTCGGGCTGGCTAGACAGGTGAGCAAATGCAGGTGATACACTGAGAATGGAGAAAAGCAGTGAAAACTACAGAAATTGCTCACCCCATCTAGGATGGAGAGAGTCGATCAGGACCCAGGAATTTAGGGAAGGACAGAGTTTACCTTTAAAAAAAAAAAGCTAATGTCAAGAAGGGGGGAACACAGCTGCAAAAAATAATAAGAGTGGGTGGGGAGATGGAGAGAAAAGGAGAAAGGAAGAGAGGCTGACTGACTCAGAGAACGCAGGGGCTGTGGGGCATACCCCCAGGAGCACCTCAGGCTGCCCGCCAGGAGTTTAGACTTGAATCTCCAGGAAATGGGCAGCAAGGTAGTCAGATCTACATTTTAGAAAGATCACTTTGGCTGTGGAAGGAAGATGTTTTGGAGGGAGCAAAAGAGAGATGAGAATAGTTAGGAGATGGGATGAGAATCCAGGAAGAGGAAAATGGCCAGGATGATGGAGGTAGGCAGCTGGGACTGAATTCAAAAGATGTGTCACGGGGAAGAACGAATATACATGGAGTTCAGCTTCATTGCCTCTCTAAGGACTAAAAAGAGGTTAAATTTTCCAACAGGAAGTTGGAAGGAACATTGCTCAAACCACTAACTCAACCCCAAATGACATACATTCCTGAGGGTTGCAAATGCTAATCAGTGGCGTTGGGGGTGGTGAGTGAGACAGCCTACACACACACACACACACACACACACACACACACACACACACACACACACACACACACACACTTTTCTCAGCATGTCTGGAATTCTTGAGCACAAAGAGAGGCAGAGTCGGGGGGCTCTGGGGGAAAGTTGGCCAGCTTGGAACTTTACTCTCCGCCTTGGTACCCAAAAATTCACAGTGGGAGTGAGAGTGGCTTGCCAAAGGGCTCCGTGTGACTGGGCTAAACTAGAAGAATATGTCAAGTTCAAGATGAAAAGACATCCCTCGCAGCTGAAAGCCGAGCTGGGAGCTAATGGAACTGGGGAAAGGGGCCTTTTCAAAGAAAAGTGCTTATTTGCAAACCCGTTTCTCCGCAGCAAAGGCTCCCAGGACCTCTGGCAAAGGAATTCCTGGACACAGGCCTTCCTGTTGAGCTGTTAGTGATCTGCGGTTAATTACCTCTCGCCAGGCTCCCTTCCGCAGCCAATCCGTGGAGCGGCTGCAGAGGTCTCAGCTGGACGTTTTGCCCTTTTAATTCCAACGTACGACAAAGTTAAAGTCTTAGCGCGGCAGAGCTGGAAGAAACCTTACTTTCCCTTCTGCTCTAAATTCCTAATTTTTGCAGTGGGAGGAGTGGTGGTTCAGACAAAGGATAGAGAAGGGCAAGGCCACCAGGGGAGACCTGGGGTCTGCGGTGGTCCATGAGCCAGGTGTGCCCCTCGTGCTGTGAGGATAGTTTGGGGAGAGGCTGACGGTCACCCAGCAAGATCTGCCCTGGTAACGGGAGGCCAGACTGGCTAAGGCCACTTCCAGCACTGCCATCCCAGATTCCCATTGTCTTACGTAGAAGTCAGACACAACAAACCTTTCCTGAAAAGGAGGTGCTTCAGTCAGGTTAGCCAGGGCTCTCCAAAGATATAGAGAGAGATTTTCAGGAATTGGCTCATGGGGTATGACAGCTGGCAAGTCTGAAATTTATAGGGCCGGCTAGAGATTCAGGTCAGAGCTGACGCTGCAGTCTTCAGCTGGATTCCAAAGGGCAGCGGGCTGACAACTCAAGCAGGGTTTCTAATTGGCAGTCTTGATAATTTCTTCAACATCGAGAAGCAGTCTTTGCTCTTAATGCCTTCAGCTGATTGGATGAGGCCCACTCACATTCTGGAGGGTAATCTGCTCTGCCTAAAGTCTACTGATTTAAGTGTTAATGACATCTAAACAAATACCTTCACAGCAACATATGAACTAGTCTCTGACCAAACAACTGGACACCATAGCCTAGCCAAGTTGGCACATAAAATTAGCCATCACAGAAGGTATTCCATCGGGGTCCAAAATATGCCAGCAGGCTGTATTGTGAGAGGCAGGGGGTGAGGACCCTGGCAAGGGATGTTTACCCTTCCTTTGCTGACTAGAGTTTAACTCATGCCATTGTAGGTCCACCCACCTCTCCATCCATCTCCTCATGCCTAACCTTAGCATTCTATAGGATTAAAACCTGTGCCCAATCTATACTTCTTACCAATCCCAAAATTTAAACTAAAAGTAAATCAGTAAATCATGAGAAGACAAGCAGAAGCCAGGACTCTCCTTCTACAATGTGGATCTAGTAACTGGCATGAGCCCTTGGTTGGGGATTGTTGAGGAGTCTAGAACCTCTTCCTCCCTCCCTCCCTCCCTCCCTCCCTCCCTCCCTTCCTCCCTCCCTTCCTTCCTTCCTTCCGTAAAATTGCTTTACAATGGTGTGTTAGTTTCTGCTGTATAACAAAGTGAATCAGCTATGCATATACATGTATCCCCATATCCCCTCCCTCTTGCGTCTCCCTCCCACCCTCCCTATCCCACCCCTCTAGGTGGTCACAAAGCACCGAGCTGATCTCGCTGTGCTATGCAGCTGCTTCCCACTAGCTTTCTGTTTTACATTTGGTATTGTATATACATCCATGCCACTCTCTTACTTTGTCCCAGCTTACCCTTCCCACTCCCTGTGTCCTCAAGTCCATTCTCTACATCTGCGTCTTTATTCCTTTCCTGCCCCCAGGGTTCATCAGACTGTTTTTTTTTTTTAGATTCCATATATATGCGTTAGCACATGGTATTTGTTTTTCTCTTTCTGACTTACTTCACTCTGTATGACAGTCTCTAGGTCCATCCATCTCACTACAGATAACTCAGTTTTGTTTCTTTTTATGGCTGAGTAATATTCTATTGTATGTATACATGCCACATCTTCTTTATCCATTCATCTGTTGATATAGACACTTAGGTTGCTTCCATGTGCTGGCTATTGTACATAGAGCTGCAGTGAACATTGTGGTACATGACTTTTTGAAATATGGTTTTCTCAGTGTATATGCCCAGTAGTGGGATTGCTAGGTCGTATGGTAGTTCCAGTTTTTAGTTTTTTAAGAAACCTCCATACTGTTCTCCACAGTGGCTGTATCAATTTACATTCCCACCAGCAGTGCAGGAAAGTTCCCTTTTCTCCACACCCTCTCCAGCATTCATTGTTTGTAGATTTTTTGACGATGGCCATTCTGACCAGTGTGAGGTGATACCTCATTGTAGGTTTGATTTGCATTTCTCAAATGGTTAATGATGTTGAGCATCCTTTCATGTGTTTGTTGGCAATCTGTATATCTTCTTTGGAGAAATGTCTATTTAGGTCTTCTGCCCATTTATGGATTGGGTTGTTTGTTTTTTTGATACTGAGCTGCTTGAGCTGCCTGTATATTTTGGAGAGTAATCCTTTGTCAGTTGCTTAGTTTGCAAATATTTTCTCCCATTCTGAGGGTTGTCTTTTCATCTTGTTTATGGTTTCCTTTGCTGTGCAAAAGCTTTTAAGTTTCAAAGGTCCCATTTGTTTATTTCTGTTTTTATTTCCATTACTCTAGGAGGTGGGTCAAAAAGGATCTTGCTGTAATTTGTCATAGAGTGTTCTGCCTATGTTTTCCTCTGAGAGTTTTATAGTGTCTGGCCTTACATTTAGGTCTTTAATCCATTTTGAGTTTATTTTTGTGTATGGTGTTAGGGAGTGTTCTAAATTCATTATTTTACATGTAGCTGTCCAGTTTTCCCAGCACCACTTGTTGAAGAGGCTGTCTTTTCTCCATTGAATATTCTTGCCTCCTTTATCAAAAATAAGGTGACCATGTGTGTGTGGGTTTATCTCTGGGCTTTCTATCCTGTTCCTTTGATCTATATTTCTGTTTTTGTGCCAATACCATACTGTCTCGATTACTGGTCTTTGTAGTATAGTCTGAAGTCTGGGAGCCTGATTCCTCCAGCTCCGTTTTTCTTTCTCAAGATTGCTTTGGCTATTCAGGGTCTTTTGTTTCTCCATACTAATTGTGAAAATTTTTGTTCTAGTTTTGTGAAAAATGCCATAGGTAGTTTGATAGGGATTGCATTGAATCTGTAGATTGCTTTGGGTTGTATAGTCATTTTCACAATGTTGATTCTTCCACTCCAAGAACATGGTATATCTCTCCATCTGTTTGTATCATCTTTAATTTCTTTTGTCAGTTTCTTATAGTTAGAAACTCTTTATTTTGCTAATGTTGTTGTTGCTTTTTATGTTTTTTTCTGTTTTTTTTTTAACCAAGAGACAACAAAAGCGGAGAAAAGGTCTGTGGAGACACAAACTCAAAACAATGATCAAAAAGTTAGAACTAAAATGTTACTATATCTTATTCTAAAAAGGACTGTAACACTGTCTCAAATTTTTTCACACTGGTTTTGGCATGGGGGTCAACTCACATAAGGGGCAGGGCAGTCTACCCTTTGGGTTGGGGATAAAGGTCCATACTTGTGTTTTCCAGACCTCTACTGAGTATATTCTGACAGGCCCCACTTTTTTTCTAGGAAAGGGTCATATTTGTAAAGACAGGTGGAAGGTCATGGTGTAGGCTCTTGACATATAGATAAAGGGTATGTCCTAAGACCTTTGAAAATTCATGTTCATATTCATGACCACCCCATTTGCACATGATTTACCCCCACAGAATTCAGTAAAGCACAGCTAATAAATGGAAGTTGGTGACCCCACTGGATCTTTACATGGTGAGAAGTAGAAGCAAACCCGCTTGAGTTGTGGGTAGCGGTAGGTAGGTTAGGAACACTCAGGTTGAGAGGGTCATGCGATTGCACCAGTGTCACAGTAAATATCCATGCACAGACCCCAGAGAAATGGCACATTATAGACCCTTGAGGCCTCAGAAGTATGGTCAAAATCTAACTTCCCTCTGTCAATGCCAATGCACAGTTTTTGTTAGATGCCTTCTGACACCCATGCCCACTGGCCAAGCCTGCCCTCAAATCTGTGCATCTCCTTGGTAGCACCCCCTTGCCATTGTGGTGAATGAATTGTTTATTTATTTGATGTCCTTCTCCTTTGTTGGATGGTGAATTCTGTAAGGCAAATGTCTGAGCCTAGTGTAATGATTGACATGGAGCTGAGTAAGCAAGTGCTCAATGAACATTCATTAAGTGAATGAATCAACCAACCAGTCGCCAAGATGCTACCTTTCTCCAGTATGACTGCACAGGCCTTTTCATTCACATGGTTGTGTCTCCTTCCAGTTACCATAGCTATGAATAAAACCTCAGCTTTCCCCCTCCTTTTCCTTTCTTCTTTTGAGGTATATACATTGATAAATTGCTCGATACTTTGAGGAATATTTAGAGGCTGCCACATACGTGAGACTATTTTCTACCACCATCGTCCCCCATGAGATTAATTTCTAGAGAATCATTATCAGTGTTATGTATGTATGGTTGTCAGCTACCCATCTTTTATCTTCCTTTCCTATAAAATAGTCCCTTCAGAGCTTGAAGAAAATTGTGTTTCTTCCCCATTACTCTGGCCTTTCAAAATGAAGCTTTCTGGGAGCATGTTTAAGTGGAAGACATTGCTCAAACCTTCTCATTTCATCTTTCTTTGTTGACGTGTCATCCTAGTCTCCAGTCAGTTCCTACCATTTATACAATGAAACAAATTGAGGCATGGTATCTAGGGATCAGGTCTTGAGGAAGGTGCTGAGAACACATGGAGAACCAGACACAGTCTCAGCCTTCATGAGTTTACACTCGTTCAAACATAAACGGAGACATATTAAAAATTTTGAGTTTATTTGAGCAAAAATCTCTTGCAATCAGGCCACACCAAACCACAAGTAGTTAGAAGCACTCTGCCAACAGGAGTAGGAGGAAGGACTTGTACAGAGAAAGTGTGGAAGCAAAAGAAGGAAAGTATTGCATTTGATTGGCTGGAGCTGAAAGCCTACTTGTCTGTCTCTGATTGGTTGTCCTTAATGTTTCAATTTCCTAGGCTTGAGGTGTTCACAGCGTGAGATTTTGGTGTGCTTTACATAGGCTGCCACAGATTAGAGACGTATCAGTCTAATGGCCTCCTTGTTTCATTAATTTAACACCCTGGATTGAGGAAGGTAGGCATTAAGCAAGTGTGTTAAATGTAATGAAAGTTAACAAAGAGAATTTCAAAAATGTGGTGGAAGCATAAATCAAAGAACGTAGTTGAGTCTAGTGTGTCAGGACAGGCCAGCTGGAGAATGTGACATTGAAGCTGAGAATTAAAGGAACGGGAAGGAGGTAGCCAAGTGGACAGAACTGGGCTGGGGATACGGTTACAGGCTGAGGGAAGAGTAGTTCAAAAAGCCATCACTGAGAAAGAACAAACTATGTTCAAGAAAATAAAGGAAGCCAGAACACTGGCAGAAGAAACAGTTCTCCCAGCACAACACGCAAACTATTTTGTGCCCCTCCACCTTCTTCACTCCTGCTGTTCCCTTGGTCTTGAATGCTGTTCCCCTTCTCAATCTAGTGCACACTTGGTTCAGTATTTACCTGTGCTCTGAAAGTTTGCCCAACATCTCCCTGATGGAATTACTTCTTCCCCCACGACTCTTTATACGATTTCTACCTTGGAGCTCATCTATTTGCAATTTTGCTGTATCACTTATGTCTTATCACCACATGATGATGGCCTCAGTACATCTTATTTCCCAGACTTACACAGTGGCCAGTGCAGAGAGAAACTCAATGCTTTTCCCAAAATGAACTGAATTAAATTGTTTGATTCAGCAACTTCCAGAGGGGAGAATACCCCAGAAAGCTTCCAGCCCACAATCCCACCTAATAGTGGAACACTTTCTTCAGCATTTCTGACTGACAACAAGGCTTTACAGCTAATTATTATCCCCGAGAAGGTCCATAGAGGGCAATGAGTGTAAGCTTCTGAGTTGGGAAATATCTATAAAAAAACATATTGGGAGAAAGATTTAACTTCGGTAAGAAGATTAATAGTCTGAGCTTTAAAATCATTAAGATGTGAGGGAGGAATGAGGTTTGAATAAACAAAGCCATGTCTAATGAAACTTTTTTTTATATCAAAGGCACATTACAAGCAGTGGGACTGACATTGGATTTATAAACTTCAGAGTGTCATGGATATTGGGAGCAGGAAGACCTGTCCCAGAAAGATGAGGCCACAAAAATTAGGTCAGCACTGAAGATCCAAGAACATTCTACAGGTTGCTCTAAATGGGGGTCCTCGGTTCAGTAACTGAGTTCTCTGCTTGTTCCTCGGATCCAGCTTGCATGTCCTCAGCTATTCTCGTCTCTGGGACCCTCCGCTCTTTTCTTGGTAGGCAGTCGAACCCGTCAGTCTCTTCTGCGCTTGAGTTTGTCTTTGGGCTTATCCCTAGCATGTAACAGGTGCTCAAAAGCAAAGGAATATGTAAGATAATAATAACAACAGCAACAGCAATAATGATGCATTGTTTTTAAAATAGTCTCTTCACCTCTGTAAACTGCCCTCTCTCCCTTTGTAAAATGCAGATCCTGATGTCCATCCTTAGGGCATAGGGTGTCATCAGGAAACAGGCCTGAAACTATAGTGTGTACACATAAAGGATCGTTGGAAACAGAGGCACCATGTTGTGGTAGAAAAGCATCAATTTTTCCTTAGGTGAACTGGAGCAAACCTGACTTTATTATATGCATTCATTTATTCAATCATTTGTTCATCCCTTCATCCACAAATGTTTATTCCATGACTTAGCTTAGAAAACTCGCTAACCATCGTTAATAATGCGCCATAGTTGCTCCCTACCACTCATCATTCCATAGAGTTGCCAAGGTGAGAACGTTTGATTGCAAGTCAAGGCATAGAGTCTATTGGTTTAGAGCTTGTATTTGAAACCACGGTTTGTTTGCTGTTTTCATAGCACATAGTATGAAGGGGTTTTCTGTTCCATTTGGCTGCCCTGGGGCGTCTTGTTGTATCTCAGTGTCCACAACTCAGGAATGCTGTTGTCTATTTCTTCATGGGGCCCCCGGAGCCACCCAGTAGGAATTTTTACTTTGACAAATCGTTTATATTTTATCCTATACCTTACAAAATATACCTTTCCAATTGCCAGTATGCCGTCAAGAGCGTTTGTGAAATGTGGTAACAGTAAATCATAAATGCAGTTTTATTCATATGGACACTGTCTTAAACCTTGAGCATATGATCCCAAGCAAAGAGGGTCCAGCACCTGCCCTCTTGCAACTTAAAATCGACAAGGGAAGACAAAATGTTTTGTGAGAAATCACAGGAAAGTATGATGAGTGTTAAAATAGGGGAAGAATAGAGGAACATGCAAACGTATAGCAGAGACCGAACTCAATTTAGGGGTCCGTGACATTTATATAAATATTTATGAGGGTGTAATTTTTAGCAATTCAAAGGCAGATATGAGCTTATGCAAGGAAGCAGTGGGGACTGGGGAAAGAGTACTCTAGTTATAACAACAAGTTGGCATTTTAAATCTGGCTCCTAAGCATAAAGGTTAATACCAGATGCTAAGGTTCAAATCATATCTCTATAACTTACTGTGTGACTCTGGGCAAGTTGTGTAACCTTATGGTGCCTCAATTTCCACATTTGTAAATGTTAAAATACAATGCCCGATCTTGTAGTATTATTTTGATACTCTGATAAGTTCACACATAACAAACTCTTAGAAGAGTGGATAGCTCATGGCAAAAGCAATACAAATGATAGCAATTACGATCATGAGTATAGTCACGATTATTACTGCTGTTATTGTTTGCTATGTAATTTCAAAAGAGGCAAATAAACACCCAGAGCCTCAGGTTCCTCATACATAAAATGGTAATACAAATACCTTCATTGCAGGGGGATTATTAACTGAAATGATAAATGCAAAGTATGTGTATCTTCTAGGTATCCCATAGGTGTTCAGTTGATACCACCTGGTGTTCATAACAATAGCCCAAACCTCATGGAATGCCTTGGCCTTGAGCTTGGCCCTGACTGCTGCTTATAGGCTATGTTCATGTGTACATACCGACAGGTCTTCCTCCTCTGGGTTTGCCTGGGGTAACAAAGCTCGTGTAGAGGTCAAGTGAGCTGTACCACCCTCACCCAGACATAAAGATGGGCCACCCTTCATAAGTCTTCCTTGCTTGTTAGTGACCCTGGCACTACCTGATGACTACACGTTTCCTTTATAAGATTTTTAATGATGGTGCTTCTGACATCCCTGACTCTGGACAGTTTTCTTTGTCTCTTGCCCTGCATGTCACATTCAGTGGGGGAAAGGACGGCAAGAAAGAGGAGGTAGATACAACTAGGAAACTCTTGTGCCAACACCTGTCAAAGAGAGATGCAATGATCTTTCAGTGGCTCCCCTTGGGCTCTCCTCATTGCAAATATGGGAGGCAGAAGACTGGGCTGCTCTCTGCAAAAAGAATCCATCACCCAGCCATTTTCCCAGGCCCCACTAAAATGCTGACACCATTAATCTGCACTACTTTACTTCTCATTATGCAGAAATGTGCTCTTGATCACAAGTCCCCTTGTGTAGCAGCCCGATTCATCACCAGTAGCTGTGGGCCACACACCAGAAATTCATAATCAACTGACATTATCCACCCAAATCATTCCCAGGATTTGAACAGCTCAGAACACGTCCGTCATTGGGAAGAGGCTGCCACACAGGATGCAATATGCAAATAGGCCTGATAGTTAATACATCAGATTTAACAGGTTTAAATTAAGGAATGAACTGCTGTCTCCCTTTTAGGTATAGTTGACCCTTGAACAGCATGGGTTTGAACTGCATGGGTCCACTTATATGTGGATTGTTTTCAATAAATACATATATGTAGTATAAATGTCTTTCTCTTCTTTATGATTTTCTTAATAACAGTTTTTCTCTAGCTTACTTCACTGTAAGAATATAGTATGTAACACATATAACTTACAAAATATGTATTAATCGACTGCTTATATTATTATAAGGCTTCCAGTCAACAGCGGGCTATTAGTGGTTAAGGTTGGGGGGAGTCAAAAGTTATATGCAGATTTTCAATTACAAGGGGGTCAGCACCCCCAACATCCACGTTGTTCAAGGGTCAACTGTATTCAGATCACCTATTTTCAGAGAACTCGTCTGCATTGACCCCACATGGGAACTAACCAGGCTGGAATTTGGAGACAAAGGGGGACCTAGGCTAGGGAGACACAGCATCAGTGACACAAAGCCACTTGTAAAAGACAGACATTTCTACTACTCCAGGCTTACATGCTTCTGAGTTCAGTGCCCTTTCTCCAGCACCCAGGTTTGCCAGGGGTGTGTGAACTTGGTCCAATCACTTGTATCCCATCCTCACTTCCTTTTTCTATCTCTGTCTCACCAAGGAGCGACCTGGGTTAAGTAAAACACTGCAAGTGTGTGACTGTGTTAAGCTTCTGTGTCTGTTCTCTGGACAGTAACCCCTAGGTTGACTACCAAATTTGGGGTAAGAAATGGGGTCCTAATCAAGCTTGTTAATAAAACGAATAGCTGCCTGATTCCCTCTGAGATGATTAGGTACCAAATACCGTGTGTGTGTTTTGCAAGCATCATCGCAGTTATTTGTACAAACTGCCGTAAACTCATAGGGCTGTTACGGAAATTTAAAAAAATTAATACGTATAAAATGCTTAAAATATAGAAAGCACTCAATAAATGATATCCATTAGCATTATGGTCTTTGCTAAACATTACATATATAGGGTTGTTTTGCCTCTGTTTGAACACCTGACGAGAGAGTCACTTCCTCCTGGAGGCCTCTATCCCAGTTCTAAACACTTCTGGCCATTGGGTCGATCTGCCATCACTTGGGCTAGGATCTGAATCTTCTCATTTCCAAACCACTGTTTCTACATTCGCCCCCTACATAGAACAAGCCCAATTCTTTCTGTTAGGAGAAATTCCTGGAATAATTTAAAGAGATGAATCCTAATCTTGTCAAGTCTTCTATTTTCTAGGCTAAAAAAAAGTCGTTTCTTTTAGCGGCTCTTGTATGACTTGACTTGAACTTCACATCCTAACTTATTTAAAACTGAGAAATTTCCTCATCTCTGTACTCACACTGAGTAACAGTGGTGAACCAGCCAAACGACTTCTCCAGTAAAGCAAGAGAGGGAATAGGCAATAATCAGACTCCCAGGTACTTTCCTCAGATATTAAACAGATGCTATCGTTTTGCCATATTTGCTTCAATTTTCTTTTAAATAATAAATAATACCGTATGGCTTCACCTCCCTCCCCCTCTCCAGAGGGGAAGTCAATATCTGGAAGTTGATATGTCACTTTTTCATGCATGTATTTATATGTGGATGTTTCCACAAATAATATGTAGTACTGTTGCAAGCATTTAAAATTTAAGTAAATGCTTCCATACTGTGCATATCATTTCATGTATTACTGTCTGCATCCATGTTATATTTGTGTTGATTTATCTATGTTGATATACACGTTAATTCATTTTAATTGTATAGCAATTCACGGAGTGAGTTAACTGTACTTTATTTACTCAATACTATTATAAAGGCCACTTACCTGTAGGTTAATTAGGTTAATTCCAATGTTTTAAAATTTTTATTGGAGTATAGTTGATTTACAATGTTGTGTTAGCTTACAGCAAAGTGATTCAGTTATACATACATACAAATACACACACACACACACACACACACACACACACACACACACACACACACACACACACACACACACACACACACACACATTCTTTTTTCAGATTCTTTTCCCATTTCCCATTTAGGTTAATACAGAATGTTGAGTAGAGTTCCCTGTGCTATACAGTAGGTCCTTGTTGGTTATCTATTTTATAAATAGTAGGATGTGTCTATTAATCCCAAGCTCCTAATTTACCCCTCGCCCTGACATTTCCCCTTTGGTAACCATAAGTTTGTTTTCAAAATCTGTGAGTCTGTTTCTGTTTTGTAAATAAGTTCACTTATATCACGTTTTAAATTAGATTCCATGTATGAGTGATATCATGATATTTGTATTTCTGTGTCTGACTTACTGCACTTAGTATGATAATCTCTAGCTCCATCCATGTTCTGCAAAGGGCATTATTTCATTCTCTTTTATGGCTGGGTAACATTCCATTGTATATATATATATGTATATATATATACCATGTCTTCTTATCCATTCCTCTGTTGATGGACATTTAGGTTGCTTCCATGTCTGGGCTCTTGTAAATAGTGCTGCAATGAACATTGGGGTGCACGTAGTTTTTGGAAGTATGGTTTTCTCTGGATATATGCCCAGGAGAGGGATTGCTGGATCATATGGTAGTTCTATTTTTAGTTTTGTAGGAACCTCCATACTCTTCTCCATAGTGGTTGTACCAATTTACATTCCCATGCAACAATGTAAGATGGTTCCCTTTTCTCCACATCTCCTTCAACATTTATTGTTTGTAGACTTTTTGGTGATGGCCATTCTAACCAGTGTGAGGTGATACATCATTGCAGTTTTGTTTTGCATTTCTCTGATGATTAGTGATGTTGAGCATCTTTTCATGTGCTTTTCGGCCATCTGTATGTCTCTTTTGGAGAAATGGCTATTTAGATATTCTGCCCATTTTTTGATTGGGTTGTTTGTTTTTTTGACATAGAGCTGCATGAGCTGTTTGTATATTTTGGAGATTAAGCCCTTGTCAGTTGCTTCATTTGAAAATATTCCAATTTTTTTGAAATTAAGGTTTTATCTATATATGCATGCACATATATACATATATACATACATTCTCTTCTCCATATATGTGTGTGCAAACAGGTAAACACACATATACACAAGGAGACATTGTATATATATATATACGTTTCATATAAATCTGTAAGTGAAATGGTTGTGTCACAGAATACACACATCTACAGCATTATTGGACATTGACAAATTGTTCTCCCAAATCACTATGCTAATTTATTATCACCATCAATATATGGTATATGAAATTACATACTTGATCTCAAAGGAAATTAATAAAATTAAAAAGAAGAGATTATAAAGGAAACGAAATTGAGTTATTTGTAGTGAGGTGGCTGGACCTAGAGTCTGTCATACAGAGTGAAGTAAGTCAGAAAGAGAAAAACAAATACCGTATGCTAACACATATATATGGAATCTAAAAAAAGAAATGGTTCTGATGAACCTAGGGGCAGGACAGGAATAAAGATGCAGATGTAGAGAGTGGACTTGAGGACACAGGGAGGGGAAAGGGTAAGCTGGGATGAAGTGAGAGAGTGGCATGGACATCTATACACTACCAAATGTAAAACTGATAGCTAGTGGGAAGCAGCCGCATAACACAGGGAGATCAACTCAGTGCTTTGTGACCACCTAGAGGGAAGAGATAGGGAGGGTGGGAGGGAGGGAGGAGATATGGGGATATATGTATATGTATGGCTGATTCACTCTGTTATAAAGCAGAAACTAATACACCATTGTAAAGCAATTATACTCCAATAAAGATGTTAAAAAAGAAGAAGAGACTATAAAATTCACATTCCTTAATCAAAATCCAATAAAATTAGAAATAGTTACCAAAAATAAGCAAAATCAAAATTACTTGAAAATTAAGAAAAATACTCCCAAATAATTGAATTATAAACCTAGAAAGCAGTGAAGAGGTAAATACTCACATACCAAAACCTACGGAAGTTAAAAAAACTGTACTGAGTAACAACATATTTTGCAATAAGCTTTATTTTCACTCTATGAGAGGGTGTGCAGAAAATAGCTATTCAACTTCTTGGAACAATAGTATTGTAAAAAATATATATAAATCAAAAATGCCCCAAATTTTCTCCTTATAATTGAACAATCATGTCCTTCCTAACTTTCAGAGAATTAGGAGAGTTAACAGAATAATGCAAAATTGACCACTAGTCACTAAGAATGTAAGGTTCACAAGGGGAAAAACTAGCCCAACAGTCTCAACAATATTATAGTCTCCCATCTTGGGAGGGTAGAAATGCTTTACATTTATTGTGTATATGTTGTTACTAGAAATGGTATTTATTTAACTATAATTTAATGAAATAGCTAGCAAAACAGACTAGAGGCACAGCAAGATTATGACTAATGCAGATTCTTGCAAAGCAACAATTACATTAATAATAATTACTAATAGATAGCTTGAGTGTTAGTTAATTGCTACTGATGTCATTAACTTTGAAAAAAGACTTGATGTTCACATGGAAGGAGACAACTCTATTTTACTTGGGTTGATGAAAATGCTAAGTCAACAGTCTAGGCAAAGCAGAAAAGAGAAAAACTGAAAAAAAGAGGTGTTTGCTAATTTCTTTAACCTCATTTAGGGATGGAGTTAGATATTAAACTTGAAGATAGTGTTAGTAAACAGACAGCAATACTTTTACTGAATGTTGTTCCAGTCCCCAAATTTCCATAATTCTCAAATTTTTTTTTACAAAAACTGTACTCAGGGGAAAATGTATAGCTACAAATTAAATTCATAAATTAAATGCATTCATTTCAGAATTTAAAAATAAGAAAAAACTAAGAAATGTAATAACTTTAATCAGAAGAAAGAAACAAAAAAAGAATTTTATAAAGTCTGTCATTAATAAAAGTTTAAAAGTAGCAATGAAACCCAACAACTGTTTCCTTGGAAAGACCAATAAAATAGACAAATCAGGAGTTTTGTTAAAGAGAGAGAGAGAGAAATGTGCAAGATTATGAGAAAGAAGACATGATTGCAAATAGAAAGGAGATTAAAAGAATTAAGGAGAAATCATACCTACAACTTTATGGAATCAATTGGAAAACTTAGAAGAAATGTATAATTTCCTAGAAAGATTGACTCAAGAAGGGAAAAAATAGAATACTATATTACCCTAGATAATATTAGAAACGTAATTTAAAATTTATCACTGAAAAAGGCAACAAGACAGACTAGTTCAAAGTTGACTTTCATCCATCATTTATAATACACAATCAAATGTTGTATAAGTTTAGATCATAGGAAAAAAATAGAAAACTAGCCAATTTAAGATGCAGCCAGCAAAGTACCAAAACCTAATGAAGGTAGTATAAAACTGCAGAGAACTTTCACTTATGAATATGTAAGCACAAGTATTAAATGTTAACAAGTTGAACCAGTAATATACCAAAGACTAAGACCTGTGAGAAGCAGCAAAGGTTGCAAAGATTCATTTCAATCCACAGGAAAAGAGTGGATTATTTCAAAATGCTTTTGGCACAACTGGCTATCCGTCTGAATAAAACCAATGTCCAAGACCATATACAAGAATATTTATATACATTAAAGTCTTAAATGTAAAAATAAAATCCTACATAAAAATGAAGAAATATGCATAAGATATATAGGGATTGGGGACACTGTAGATCAAATCTGAGAACCCAGAAACTTTAAAAGAAAATATGGATACATTAACTCAAGTCAAAATTGAAAGAAAATTTTATAACACAATATATAGTACACACAAAGTTAATATGAAAATAGTACTTCCCAAATGTCTTTGCATTGCATATGACCCTGGTTTTATAATATTTAAAGTAACCTTACATACTGACAAAGAAAAGAAACTTCACAGGAAAAATGGCAAGGTTATGAATAAACACACACAGGAAAGCAAATCAAAATGGATCACAAGGATTTAAATATGTCCAAATTCAGAGTAAGAGGCATGAAAATTAAATCAAATAATAATTTACACTTGTGACTGGTAATTTTTTTAATTTATTGAAGCAAGTTTGATTTACAATGTTGTGTTAATTTCTACTGTACAGCAAAGTGATTCAGTTATACATACATTCTTATACATACATATACATTCTTTTTCATATTCCTTTCTATTATGGTTTATCACAGGATATTGAATATAGTTCCTTGTGCTACACAGTAGCACTTCGTTCTTTATCCATTCCATATATAATAGTTTGCATCTGCTAATCCCAAACTACCAATCCATCCCTCCTGCACACCCCCTCCCTCTTGGCAACCACAAGTCTATTCTCTAAATCTGTGAGTCTGTCTCTGTTTCGTAGATAAGTTCATTTGTGTCATATTTTAGATTCCACATGTAAGTGACATCATATGGTTTTTGTCTTTCACTTTCTGATTTACTTCACTTTGTATGATAATCCCTAGGTCTATCCATGTTGCTGCAAATGGCATTATTTCATTCCTCTTTATGGCTGAGTAGTATTCCATTGTGTGTGTGTGTGTGTGTGTGTGTGTGTGTGTGTATATGCATACACACAAACACACCACATTTTCTTTATCCATTCATCTGTTGATGGACATTTAGGTTGTTTACATGTCTTGGCTATTGTAAGTAGTGCTGCTATGAACATAGGGGTGCATGTATTTTTTTGAATTATAGTTTTGTCTGGATATATGGTCAGGAGTGGGATTGCTGGATCATATGGCAACTCTATTTTTAGATTTTTGAGGTACCCCTATGCTGTTCTGCAAGGTTGCTGCACCAATTTACATTCCCACCAACAGTGTAGGAGGGCTCCCTTTTCTCCACACCCTCTCCAGTGTTTGTTATTTGAAGATTTTTTAATGATGGCCATTATGATCAGTGTGAGGTGGACCTCATTGTAATTTTGATCTGCATTTCTCTAATAATTAGTGATATTGAGCATCTTTTCATGTGCCTGTTGGCCATCTGTATTTCATCTTTGGAGAAATGTCTATGTAGGTCTTCTGCCCATTTTTCGATTGGGTTGTTTTGTTTTGTTGTTGTTGAGTTGTATGAGCCATTTGTATATTTTGGACATTAAGCCCTTGTCAGTTGCATCATTTGCAAATATTTTCTCCCATTCTGTAGGTTGTCTTTTTGTTTTGTTTATGGTTTCCTTTGCTGTGTGAAAGCTTGTAAGTTTAATTAGGTCCCATTTGTTTATTTTTGCTTTTATTTCTATTGCTTTGGGAGACTGACCTAAGAAAATATTGGTATGATTTATGTCAGAGAATGTTTTGCCTATGTTCTCTTCTAGGAGTTTTATGGTGTCCTGTCTTATATTTGTCTTTAAGCCATTTTGAGTTTATTTTTGTGTATGGTGTGAGGGTGTGTTCTAGCTTCACTGATTTGCATGTGGCTGTCCAAATTTCCCAACAACACTCACTAAAGAGATTGTCTTTTTTCCATTGTATATTCTTGCCTCCTTTGTCAAAGATTAATTGGCAGTAGGTATGTGGGTTTATTTCTGGGCTTTCTCTTCTGTTCATTGATCCATATGTCTGTTTTTGTACCAATACCACACTGTTTTGATTACTGTAGCTTTGTAGTATTGTCTGAAGACTGGGAGGGCTATGCCTCCTGTTTTGTTCTTTTTCCTCAGGATTGCTCTAGCAAATCTGGGTCATTTTTTAAAATTTTATTGAAATATAGTTGATTTACAATGTTGTGTTAATTTCTGCTGTACAGCAAAGTCTGTATGTATATTACAGACTAACATCTCTTATGAATATAGATGCAAAAATCCTCAGCAAAATACTAGCACACCACACCTAGCAACATATATAAAGAATTATACACCAAGGCTGAGTGAGATTTATCCAAAAGGCAAATTTGATATAACATCCAAAAATCAGTTAATGCAATGCATTCTATAAATAGAATAAAGGATAAAAACCATATGATCATCTCAGTAGATGCAGGAAGAGCATTTGACAAAATCAACACTCTTTCATGATTAAAAAAAAAGTCAACAAACTAGGAATAGAAGATAATTTCTTTAACCTGTTAAAGGATGCCTATGAAAAACCCACAGCTAAAACTTAGTGGAGAAAAGCAGGATGCTTTCTCCCCTAAAATGAGAAAGAAGACAAGGATGACTGCCTTCATCACTTCTATTCAACATCGTACCAGAGATTCTAGGCAGGCCGTGTAGATAAGAAAAAGAAATAAAAAGCATTCAGATTGGATAGGAAAGTAAAACTACATTTGAAGGTAACAGGATCTTATACTTAGAAGATCCTGAGGAATTCACTTAATATTAAAACCTATTAGAAATGATAAATGAGTTTAACAAGATTCCAGGATACAAGAGCAATATACTAAAGGTTAATTGTATTTCTATACACTAGGAATGAAATAACTGAAAATGAAATCAAGAGCTTAATAATAAAACACCCAATTTTAAAAATTGGGCAAAGGGTATGAATATGTATTTCTCCAAAGAAGTTACACAAATGGTCAATAAGCACATGAAAAGTGTTCCTATCATTAGCCATTGGGGAAATACAAATCAAAACCACAGTAAGATACCACTTCATGCCCAGTAGGATAGTTATAATGGAACAGATAATAGCAAGTGTTGGCAAAGATGTGAAGAAATGGGAACTCTTACACAATGTCAGTGGGAATGTAAAATGATGCAGCCACTTTAGAAAATAGTTGGGCAGTCCCTTAAACATTTAAACATAGAGTTGTCATGTGAGCCAGCGATTCCTCTACTAGGTAGATACATAAATACATATATCCAGACAGAAGTTTGTACATGAATGTTCAGAGCAGTGTTGTTCACAAAGCCAAAAAGTGGAAACAACTCAAATGTTGAACAGAAAATGAATGGATGAATAAAACGTGCATTACTCATATGATAAAAAGCAATAAAAAGGAATGAAGTTCTGATACATGCTATAATCTGGATAAACCTTGAAAACATTATACCAAGTGTAAAGTCAGAAAAGACCACATGTTGTATGATTCCATTGATATGAAATGTCCAGAATAGGTGAATCCGTAGGGACAAGAAGTAGATTAATGGTTGTCCTGGATTTGGGGAGATAACAGAGGGAGACTGCTAATGGGTATGGGGTTTCTTTTCTGGGTGATAAATACGTTCTGGAATTGAGACTGTGGTGCCGGTTGCACAATTTTATTCTAATAGCTCTTGAATGGTGCACTTTAAATGGGTGAACTATATTATATGCAAATTATATCTAAATAAACCATTTTTTTAATTTTTTAAGAAAAGGGATAATGGATTGAAAGTTCAAAGATGAATAAGACTGGCCCACATTTGGGGCCTGGTATTATGAAAATGTTTCTTTTCACCTGTGAGACTCCAGGCTCCTTTCCTGTTCCAGTGTTCATTTTTAAATGAAATAAAGACAAACCTTTTATTCTTCCATGGAAATTTGTATTACATGTAAATTACCATTCTGCTCTAGAATATAGGGAACTACCTCATAAATGGTATGCCTATCCCCAAACTCATAGCTCAAAAGCATGTTTTGAAATTTTAGAAATAATTAAGTTAATGGAAAGACCTATTTATAACATCAACAACCTTTATGCCAAAATGAGAAAATTAATTGTAAAGTGATTTGACAGGGCTGGATCAATGAAATAATTTTAAAACTATATAGATATATATTGGATTGACCAAAAAGTTCATTTGGGATTTTCTATAACATCTTACAGAATATATATATATAAAACATATATATATTCACTATATATATTCAGTATTAATTAGCTTCTTTATATAGCAAACTACAAACTTTTATCTTGGAATGTGCTAGTTACAAAAATGAATGTTAACTGAGTGACTTCCTTCATAGAGCTCAACTTTGAATGTGATTTTTTCTTTAGTATTCATTTGGGAATGAATTGTTGACTCAGACTTAACGCATATAGACCTTTTCTAGAAGTGTTCTAGGGAATTAACTAATAATCAAGTATGACACACTGAAAAAGAAAAAAAGCACGTATCAGGGCTGATTCACAAGATCCTTCTGGAGCACCTGATGGTCGATGTGTAGTCACCTGGAGTCTTTGCAGCCACCACAAAACTTGTGGTTACCATCTTCTGACCATTTTAAATGAGCCCCACAGGCCAGCTCCAGATTACACTGGGATCTCATAAAAGGCCACTACAGTGTCTTGCTTTTGAAGTTTCTCCACACCATCTCCTATCAGCATGATCCTGTTCCCCAGCTTTTCTAAGTTAAATTCCCCTCTTCCAGTGCCATGCCTTAGCCTCTTGGCCTCATTTTGATTTGAGACTCCAGACCCCATCCATCCATTTCTACCATTATATGATATGCCTGGAAACTGTCAATGAATCATATCTACACCCCAGAACCTCCACCCTTCTCACTGGCTGGAGGTAATGAGTCAGTAGTATTAAGCACAAAGTATAAATCGAGACTGACATAGGTGCTTTATATAGATTAACTTTCAATCTTCATGGCCATTCTCTCCCTTGGGATTTCAGTGGAAATGCTCTAAATGTTGTAGGACCTTGCATACAATTACTCAACTAATATGGGCAGAATTCAAGTACTTCACTCCTGCACCACTGTTTCTCTCAACCTGGACAAAGAATGCCTATAAGGTCACCTGTAAGGTCACACACAGGTTCTCTGGCCCCAGCCCAGACCAACTGAATCAGATCAGGTGAATGGGAGGGTAGTATCCAGAGTCTCAGTACTTCACAATACCCACTGGTGACTCTGATACACACCAGTTTAAACAACGCTGCATTATTCTTCCTTGAGCGCTTAGTACAGCATTTCAGCAATTTCCTAAAAAGATTCAAATCCCTTAATGGCCAAAATGCACATTGCCAGCATCATATTCACAATGGATGGGGAAGATGTTCTTCTACTTCTCTTTCCAATCCTTATTTGTTATTTGTTCATGATACATTATGTACCAGAAAATCCAAAAGGAAAAAAAAAATCTAACAACAAATTACTCAGTGTGTCTGCAGCACCACTTGACTAAGAGGATGAGCTCGGAAATCTGATTTTTACTAGTCATTATTCAAACATACATAGAGGACCCTCACCCCAACAACTCTAATGGCTAAGCTGCAGGCTTGTTCTAGATCCACTAAACCCTCTTGCTGATGAATTGAAGTTGGGTTTACAATCATGGTCCTTGTGCTCCTGTTTTAGACACAAAGATCCGTAGGCATGGAGAGATGTTGATAGTCTTCACACTCTTGAGAACAAGGCTTCTCAAAATGGGAAGGGGTTGTTGTTTTGTTGTTGAGTTGTACAAATTCTTTATATGTTCAATATTTTGGATATTAACTCCTTATGGGAAATATGATTTGCAGATATCTCCTCTGATTCAGTAGATTGTCTTTTCGTTTTGTTGATGGTTTCCTTTGCTGTGCAGAAGCATTTAGTTTGATGTTGACCCATTTGTTTATTTTTGCTTTTGTTGCCCCTGCCTGAGGAGATGTATCCAGAAAGATATTGCTAAGATCGATGTCAAAAAGCCTACAGCCTATGTTTTCTTCTAGTTTTATGGCTTCAGGTCCTACATTCAAGTCTTTAATCCATTTTGAGTTGATTTTTGTGTATGATGTGAGATAGTGGTATAGTTTCATTCTTTTCCCTGTGGTGGCAACAGTTGGAAACTAAATTTTGGGCGATAAGCATGTTGTGTACACAGAAGTTGAAATATGATGTTGTACACATAAAACATATAATGTTATAAACCAATGTTACCTCAATTAAAAATTAATTTTAAAAAAGAAAATTAAAAGGAGGCATGTGCACAAAAAATGGGAAGGGGGGTAAGTTTTATTGGGTGCTTGGTAGAAAGGGCATATTTAAGATTTAGCTCATTAGTTGTATGTACTGTCCCCAAATTTAATCTTCACCAACACCCAGCACAATGCCTGGCTAATGGTAAGTTTCTTCATAAATATTTGCCAGGTGAGTGAGTCAAGATACTAATTGGTCTTGTGTGACTATCAGAAGTAGAAGAGACCTTTGAGAGACTTGATTCAAACATCTCCATCTCCTTTTACAGTTGAGGAAACATGATCACTGGTCAGAACTCAACTCCTTTCCCCAAAAGGATGAGATCACTCCCATTTCTTTCCCCACATTTCAGAGCACTTAGCTGAGGGTGTTTTCCCATCCGAGCTAAGGTCTCTGTGAGTCTCTGACCTTTTATAGATTTCTCAGCTGTAATATTGTTTCCACACATCACTGTGGCTTCAGGAAGTGCTGTTTCTCCTCTCACCCTTTCCTTGATACTGATAACTGCCATATTCCTGAGAAAGAAAAATTTAAAGCACACTTGTTGAGAGAACCAAAGAAAGAGGCGAAAGGAGATAGAGCTCACTGAAAGACAAGTGGAGAGAAGAGAAAGGTGCAGAGGATAATTTCAAGAAAAAAACCACATTGAGCTAAAAGTGTGAAGCCTTAGAACACCCCCTCTCAGGGTAGAGGTTCATTCTCACTGATAGGACAAAGGTTTTCCCAACAGAAGAAGTTTGGCACGTTATATAAATACCCCAATATGCGTATGCAGTGGTAGTAATAATTAGTTTTCTCCCCCTTTCCTCTCCACTGTTTCTGCCTACACATGTTTCCTATTTTGAGCTTTGGTGTAACAAATGCATCTTTCAAACGGGAAACCCACGCCTTGTTTGCACAAACACAGGTCTCTTTATCGCCCCGTGCAGTCCCTCCATCTCGCGGAACTGAACAATGAGGCATTTTCTTCTCTCCCCGGCCCCAGAGCTTTGACAAAATTCATTTAATTTCCATGGAAAATGTAATCTGCAGATAATAGTAGGTCACTCACGGCAATATCATTTCACTCTCCCAGATCACCCGTTGTTGTGCTAATTGTGGGACAATGTAATAGACAGCTAAGGCTTGCAGATGGAATTAGACGGGGCATTTTGTTTTTGCGATGCTATGAAGAAGGATATAAGAGAAAGTGTCAGCAAATGCCATAGACCTTGTCCCCCTTTTGTAAAATGACTCAAGCAACAAAGGGAAGTCTCCTCGTGTACGGGGCATCTTCGATATTCTTGGTGTCACCTGCAAAATCCACAGGATTTTGGTGTTTCACTGGGCATCTTTGGACCACTTCAATGCTCTACCTTACCTGATGAAGCAAGTGCTTCAGAAGCTGAGAGTAGCCAAATAATTGCTTTGGCAGGTAATAATCACCCACTAATCCATCATTCTTGCTTTGAAATATTTAAAAAATATCGATCACCTCTTAGGTTCTTCCTTCTAAGCGAAGCAGAGGCCCTTTCTGTGTAGAACGACTTTCCTCAGTGCAGAAGCCTACACCTGCCCATGCGTGCTTAGGTTCTTTGTCTCTCTTTTTTTTTTTTATTGATTATAATTGACATGTAACACTCTCTTGTTTTTGAGTTGGCAAAGTCAGGAACTATCATGGAATCACGAAAAGTGGGCCCAAAGATGACCAGCCTCAAGACTCTAATTTATTTCATGACTGTTTTCTTCTAACAGAGATCATTCGTGGTCATTGTACATTATTTGAAAGGGTGAAGAAAGCAGAAAGAAGCCTATCCTCCAGCGAATCCCTAAGTGCAGACAATAAAGGTGAAGGAAATCATTCTCCTCGAAGGAGCAGAGCAGGGGTGGGAGGGTGTGTTTACAATGAGATTTGGGAAGCGGATACTTGAAAAGTGTGTGTGTGTGTGTGTGTGTCCCTCAGCCATCTGCATCACTGATGCGCTGTGTCTGACCCACATGTGCTGCCCACTGTATGATGCAGAGGCAGGACAGCTCAGGCACAGCCCCCCAGCTCCTCTCCTGCCAAAAAAACAGAGAGGCCTGCTGGGTCGGCTCGAAGCTTGGCCAGCTCCAGGGCTTGAGGCCAGATAGTCAGGCTCTGATGAGGAAAAGAGCTGGCCCATTCCCTGCTCTCATTCCCCAGCCTGGTTTTGGTATGTGAGGATGGAAAATATCCCCACAAGCTGGGGAAAGAGAGAGAAACATGGAGAAGTTCGGAGATCCTAGGAGACAGGACAAGAGAGAGTGAGCCCCAGGAAGAAAGAGAACCAACTGGAGACAGCAGACGGAGCTGAAGAAAAGGCAGAGAAGGAGAAAAACAGGGTGATGGGAGGGGGAGGGGCACAGGGAGAGAGGAGCCAGACAGGGACAGAGAAGGAAGGGCACACAGAGAGGGGGTGAAAAGAAAAGAAACACACGCGAGGAGGATTAGAAAGAGACAGACCCAGAGTGAGACAGAAAGTAGAAACCAACAGGAGTGCTGTGAGGCTCTGAGGAGACAGGAGCCTGTAATACAGACTGAGCCTGAGGCTGGAGGTGAGTGTGTGCCTGAGGCTGTGTGTGTGATGGATGGAGGTGTAGGAGAGGATGCGTGTGCATGTGACGGATGGATGTGTGGAAGCGGCCTTGGACAGGCACAGGATTTGAAAGCTTTCTCTAACTTACGCTATGCCCTCTGCCGCATCTACCCCTAAATACCTCAAGCACTTCTGTAAGTTTCAAAAAGATGTTTTTTCTTCATTCTTCCACTCTTCCTTAAAAACCATTTGTATTTCCCCCATTCCAGTCATTTTCTCAGCAGCTCAGTGACTCTCTGGTTTATAACTCTGCACGCTGAGACGCAGCAGGGGGTCATTCTGAAGGGGAGTCCTGTAGGCCTGAAAGCGGTGTGAGGGGAGCGAGCTCGGGTCCATCGCAGGGGTCAGACTCAGCTTCCACAGGGCACTGAGGGCTGAGTTGGATTTCTAGCTCTAAGGTCACTGATAGAGGGTCAGTCCTGAACAGTCAGATGGGTTAGGGTTAGTTATATCCACGCACATATGTTCCCCATCCTGGAGGACAGCCTCTGGTCCATGAGCAGAGTGTAGCAGCACTAGGATGGAGGGACACTGGATCCTGGGCACAAAGACCAGGAGAAAATTCTAGGAGTTGATTTGGGGTGGGGAAGCATGGTGAATAGATAGTTATGTGTATGGGCAAGGCAGACTAGGGACATAGGACTCTGAGAATGAAGGCAAGTGTGGGAGACCCAGCATGGAAAAATGGGGCTCCCCAGCAGATGCAGCTGGGCTTCTCCACCCCAGCTCACTGTGGGTGACTTCATTCAAAGTCTCACGAGACAGAGCTGGAGCCTCCTGCCTGTGAAACTTGTCTCGAGCCCTGGACAATGGTGGACCCAATTGTGAGGAATGGAGAGAATATAGTCCAGTGTGGTCCCTGGCCTGTACATAGGAGACAAAGGCAAACACACACATACATGCACATACACACATTCACATGCATAAAGGCACATGCTCTCTCTCTCTCTCTCTCTCCCTCTCCCTCCCTCTCTCTCTCTCTCTCACACCCACACACCCACACACCCACCCACCCACCCCTCTAAGGAATGATTAACTTTACATCCTTGATGCTCAAAGTGTGGTCCATGGCCCAGCAACATCAGCATCACCTGTATGCTTGTTACAAATTCAGACTCTCAGACCTCATCACAGACATACAGATCAGGATCTGTGCTTTAGGAAGAGCACATTAAAGTCTGAGAAGCAATACTCCACATGGCGGGGGACCAGGGAAGGCTTCTCAGAGGTGTAATAATTTCATGAGTTGGGCATTACTTTCTTTGTCTTGTAAGTAAGGGCGATGAAGTTTGAAAGATTCTGTATTAGTAGCCCAAGGTGGCAGAGCTATTAAGTGACAAAGGCTGGTCTCAAACGCAGGTGTAAGGACTCAAGATTAAACTTGGTAAGCCAAGACTACCACTTACTCACAGCTACTATGTGCTAAGCCCAGACCTGACCACTTGATTAGATCTATTAACTACCTGGATTCGCACAGCAACCAGATAAGATGTATTTTCGCCAGTCCACAGAGAAAGAAACAATAGTCTCAGGGAGGTCAATATTTTTTCCCAATGCCACACAGCTGGCAGGAAGCAGAGCTGGGATTCAAATCCACAACTGTCTCACCCCTGACCCTAGGCTTTATTTTTGATTCTGCTCTATATTGCCCAGCGGTTGGCCACTATACCTTTCTGCTTCATTTTCTAAAGATGTAAAATCTGTTCTAGTTTCAACTGCCATCCTGTCCCCCTTTTGGTCACAGTCAGCCTGTAGGAGCCAGGCCTGTACCAGCAAGGCAAGATCACTGAAGCCACATGTTGAGGGCAGGTAGCAGACAGATCTGGGCACGTGTGGTCAATAGCACTGGAAATAAAGACTCCTGATCAGCCCAGCATTTGGAACCCAGTGGTGGGGTCAGAACTAGAAATTTGTGTTCTTTATGCCTGAGACACATGGATAATGCCTTCCCATGGCCACAGGCTGGATCCCCTGGAGCTGCCAGCCTGGGAAAAGTTCAAGGAAATCAGGTTCCCAGAACGTCTCCAGGTTTTCTGGTAGCAAAATGTCTGGAGGACAGTCTGCTCGACTGTTTCCTGTAATTATAACAAGATGTTTCTCAAGTCCCCGCCCCCTCCCTGCTCAGTGCCCCCCCCCCCAAACGTGTGCAAACTCCAGGTTGCATTTCCCGTCCTTACAAGCTGTCGCCTCAGATGCAGGCAGCGAAGAGTCCCTGCCCTTCTTCGCTGATCTGCAAAGAGCTGACAAAAAGAATGCGGGTGACTTCTCAAGACTTTGTTATCTGAGTTACAAACTCCCCTAGCCCGTGTGTGAGTGCATCTGCCGGCAGGAAGGATCGCCCCCAAATGCAAACCACATGTGCCTAGATCCAGAAAGCTTGTTGTATTATGCCATTAAATAAAGACTAGCAAAGCCCCCACGTCAAATCAAATTTCAGAGGTGACTCTGAAAATATCCATGGATCATAACATCTCCCTCAGGGACACTACCATTCAGAAGTCTCTGAGTCTCAATTCTGATTTTCTGAAGTGACTGCGTCATTCCTCTCCTGAGTTCAGCTTGCCCTCAGGCAGGCTGGAGGCCCGGGGGTGGGGCGAGGGGGGGGGCTCTGCACAGGTGGAGCTGCTGAGTGGAGCAGGTTTCTAATAAGGCAGGTGTCAACCCAGGGCGAAGACATCATTAATATTGTTTGTGAAGGAGGAGTGGCTGCGCGCAGGGTGAGCCGGGAAGGGAGATGGCTGTCCGCCTGAGGGGTTGCTGTCCGCCTGAGGGGTTGGTGATAGGGATGTAAGATCCTCGTGCCCCAGCGCGGCTGGCAGGGATTCAGCAAGCAGGGGTACGCCGCTTCTGTCCCCGTGTTGGAGAGCAACAACTCAGGACAACAAGCCATCCTGCTACGAGGTTCGGCATCACCTACAGGTACAGAAATATTTAAGGAAAGCGGGGCCTGTTTGGCTGCACTCACTGTAAAAGTACAACGAGGCAGGCTTGATGATTGCGGGAAAGTTACCACGGGAATGAAAACATGGCTTTCAGCTCTACAAATGCTTTTGAGATTAGAGGAGCCCCTTGGTGGCTGTGACTTTAAGTGGAGGTTGTTCCCTTCAGACAAATCAGCCTCAAATTTTCGAGAGCTCAGGGGCATAAGGAAGGAAATTGTTCCAGCAGGGAGGCTTTTATCAAAGAGCCTGGGGTAGCGTCAGAAGTGGAGAAAGGCACTGAACAGTCAGTGGGGTGGACTGCTGGAAGCCCTGCGGCGGAGAGAGGGCTGAGGGTTCTCTGCGGCCAGGCCAAAGGTCACCCCTTCCCAAGGTGAGGGCTTCTCAGGGGACTGTAGGCAGAAAAGGACAAGCATGGAACTTACGGAGACTCCTGGCCTGGAGAACCAGGATTGTCCCAGCTTCTCCCTTAACCAGTCTTATCCCAGAAGGATAAACATTGTTTTGCTTTTTAGTTTTTCTAACTGAATTATTTACATACAAGAGATTTTTGAAAAGGTGCAGCTGATTGAGTTTTGCAAATGTATTACTCCTGTAGCCACCATCCCAATTAAAATACAGAATATTTCCATCACCCCAAAATGGTTCCCCCTGCCCCTTAAAATAGTTCCCCCTGCCCCTTTCAGCCAATACTCACCCCACCTCCCTTGCAGGGGCAAACACCATCTTGATTTCTGTCATCACAAGGTGAGTTTTGCTTGCCCTAGAGCTTCATATAAATGGAATCATACAATATTATTTTATGTCTGGCTTCTTTCACCCAAAAGAATGTTTTCAAGATTTGTCTCTGCTGTTGTGTGCAGTAAAAATTGCTTCCATTTTATTGCTGAATAGTATAAGAATATATCACAGTTTATCCATTTACCTGTAGATGGACATTGGGGTAGATAACAGTTTTGGCTATTACAAGTAAAGCTATGACCATTCTTGTACAGATGTTTGTGGAAATATGCATTCATTTCACTTGGATAAATAAGACTGAGATTTCTGAGTCATAGGTAGCTGGATTTTTATTTTTATAAGCATCTACCAAATTATTTCTCAGCATGGTTGAACCATTTTACATTCCCATCAAGTTCCAGGATATTCTGCATCCTTACCAACCCTTGGTATTGTCAGTCTTTCTAATTTTAGCCATTCTGATGTCTGTCAGAATGATATCTGTCAGAGTGATATCATGGTGGTTTTGATTTGCACTTCCCTAATGACTGTGTGGTACATCATCTCATATGCTTATAGGCTAGGTGCATATCTTATTTTGCAAGTCATTTGTCCATTTTCTTATTGGGTTATTTTATTATTGAACTGCATGAATTCTTTGTATATTCTGGGTAAAATTTCTATGCAAATATATTTCCCAGTCTGATTTTTTTTTCAAGAGCAGATTTTAATTTTTCTAAAGTTTCATATGTTTTTCTTTTTGTGATTAGTACTGAATCCTATCTAAGAAATTTTCATCTACTTTAAGGCATGAAGATATTCTTTTATGTTTCTTCTAGAAGTTATCTAGTTTTAGCTTTATGCTTAGGTATACAATCCATCTCATATTAACTTCTGTGAAAGGTATGAGGTAAGGATTGAAATTCCCTGGTTTTTTCCATACAAGCATCTAGTTGATCCAACACTGTTTCTTTTTTTGTTTTTTTGTAAGCGTTGTTAGAAACATCTTCCAATACTATTTCTTGAAGACTTTCCTTTCCCCATTGAGTTGCCTTGACATCTATAGATATGAGTTTATTTATAGACTCTCCATTTTGTTCCAATCGATTGGTTTGTCTATCCTTACAATACAACTACACAATCTTCATTATTGAAATTTTTTGTTAAGTCTTAAAAAGTCCTCTATCTTCTTTATCAACATAATTTGGCTATTGTAGAGCCTTTGCATTTACATAAAAATTTTAGACTCCCCTTATCAATTAGTACAAATAGGCTTGCTAGAATTTTAATTAAAAAGACATTAACTTTTTTAACATCTTTATTGGAGTATAATTGTTTTACAATGGTGTGTTAGTTTCTGATTAACAAAGTGAATCAGCTATACATATACATATAGCCCCATATCTCCTCCCTCTTGCTTCTCCCTCCCACCCTCCCTATCCCATCCTTCTAGGTAGATAAAAAGCACCACGCTGATCTCCCTGTGCTATGTATCTGCTTCCCACTAGCTATCTGTTTTACATTTGGCAGTGTATATATGTCCCTGCCACTCTCTCACTTAGTTCCAGCTTACCCTTCCCCCTCCCCATGTCCTCAAGTCCATTCTCTACATCCGTGTCTTTATTCCTCTCCTGCCCCTAGGTTCTTCAGAACCATTTCTTTTTTTTAGATGCCATATATATGTGTTAGCATATGGTATTTGTTTCTCTTTCTGACTTACTTCACTCTATATGACAGTCTCTAGGTCCATCCACCTCACTACAAATAACTCAATTTTGTTTCTTTTTCTGGCTGAGTAATATTCCATTGTATATATGTGCCACATCTTCTTTATCCATCCATCTGTTGATGGATACATAGGTTGCTTCCATGTCCTGGCTATTGTAAATAGAGCTGCAATGAACATTGTGGCACATGACTCTTTTTGAATTATGGTTTTCTCAGGGTATATGCCCAGTAGTGGGATTGCTGGTCGTATGGTAGTTCTATTTTTAGTTTTTTAAGGAACCTCCATACTGTTCTCCATAGTGGCTGTATCAATTTACATTCCCATCAACAGTGCAAGACGGTTCCCTTTTCTCCACACCCTCTCCAGCATTTATTGTTTGTAGATTTTTTGATGATGGCCATTCTGCCTGGTGTGAGGTGATACCTCATTGTAGTTTTGATTTGCATTTCTCTAATAATTAGTGATGTTGAGCATCCTTTCATGTGTTTGTTGGCAATCTGTATATCTTCTTTGGAGAAATGTCTGTTTAGGTCTTCTGCCCATTTTTGGATTGGATTGTTTGTTTTTTTGATATTGAGCTGCATGAGCTGCTTGTAAATTTTGTAGATTAATCCTTTTGTCAGTTGCTTCATTTGCAAATATTTTCCCCCATTCTGAGGGTTGTCCTTACGTCTTGTTTATGGTTTTCTTTGCTGTGCGAAGGCTTTTAAGTTTCATTAGGTCCCATTTGTTTATTTTTGTTTTTATTTCCATTTCTCTAGGAGGTGGGTCAAAAAGAATCTTGTTGTGATTTATGTCATAGAGTGTTCTGCCTATGTTTTCCTCTAAGAGTTTGATAGTGTCTGGCCTTACATTTAGGTCTTTAATCCATTTTGAGTTTATTTTTGTGTACGGTGTTAGGGAGTCTTCTAATTTCATTCTTTCACGTGTAGCTGTCCAGTTTTCCCAGCACCACTTATTGAAGAGTCTGAGAAAGACATTAATGTTTAAAGAACAATTTTGGGGAAAAAAGACATCTTAACAATATTGAATCTTCCAATCCATGAACATGGTGAATCTTTTATTTAGGTCTTTTAAATTTTTTCTCAACTGTGTTTTGTAGTTTTCAGCATAAAGTCCTGGCTTAAATTATTTTTAAAAGTGTATCCTCAAATATTTTCTTCATGTTTGTTAATGTTGTAGATGGTATTACTTTATATTTCATTTTCTAGTCAGTATTTTAGTTATCAATTGCTGTATAGTAAACCACTCAACAAGGCTCAAAATAACAGTAATCGTTTATTAGCTCTCATAGTCTCTATTGGTAAGAAATTTGGAGTCAGTTAGATGGGAAGTTTCAACTCAGGGTCTCTCCTAAGTTTACAGTAAAAAGTAAAATAGGGCTGCGGTGATCTTCAGACTTGACGAGAACTAGATGATCCCATCACAAATAAGCTCACTTGTATGGTTGGCGATTTGATGCTGATCACTGTCCATATGTGAGACTCCCCATGGGGTTGCTTGACTATCTTCACATCAGGGTAGCTGGCTTCCTCTACAGTAAGTGATCCAAAAGACCAAGACAAAAGGTGCAGTGCCTTTGGTGACCTAGCCTCAGAAATCACACATTGTTACTTTTGCCTTTATTCTATTGGTCACTTAAGGCAGCCCTGATTCAACGTCTGTGGAGACTAGACAGGGAATAAAATAGTGGGAGGCAAGGGTCACTGAGGACCATTTTAGAGAGTAGATACCAATCCAGTCTCCAGAAATAGAACGATCTCTATATGTTGATTTGTATTCTGTGACTTGCTAAGTTGACATTAATTTTAGTACGTTTTTTAGATGCCTTAGGATTTTCTATGTAAACAATTGTGTCATCTGTGAATAAAGATATTCTTTCTTTTTAATGCACGCCTTCTATTTTCCTTGCTTTCGTGCATTGGCGAGAATATGGAGCACAATGTTGAACAGAAGTGTTATGAATAGAAACCCCTGTCTTGTGCCCAGTCTTAGGTAGAACACATCCAGCATTTCACCTAAAGTACAATATTGGCTATAGGTTTATCATGGATGTTCTTTATTAGCTTGAAAAAGTTTCTTTCTATTCCTAGATTGCTGAGAGGGCTTTTTCCACCCTCATGGGAATTGAATTTTGTTCACTGCTTTTTCTGCATCTATTAAGGCAGTCATATATTTTGCTAATGTGGTAAATTATATTGATTTAGCATGCCCAGATCAGTCAATCTTGCATACCTGGAATAAATCCCAGTGATTCATTACCCCTTTTATATATTTCTGGATTAATTTTTCTAGCATACTTTTAAGCAATTTGGCATTTGTAATCATGAGGGATATTGGACTATAATTTTATTTACTAATAATATGTTTGTCAAGTTTTGGTATCAGAGTAATGTTGACCTTATGAAACAAGTCAGATGTGTTCCCTAATCCTCTGTTTTCCTAAAGAGTCTGTGTGAGATTAGTGATATTTCTTCCTAAAATATTTTGTAGAATTTATGAGTGACTATATGGGTCTGGAATTTTTTTTGTCAGTACATTCTTTTCCTAACTCGATTTCTTTAAAAGATATATTACTGTTCAAAATTTTTCTTGCATTTGCTTTGGTATGTTGTCACTACCAAGAAATTTGCCATTTTGTTTCAGTTGACAAATAAGTAGACACAAAGTTGTTAGTTTTGTAACATTTATGGGATCTGCTGTTATTTCTCCTGTCATTCCATTAGCATGAAATTGTCAATTCTGTAATATTTGTAGGGTATCTAATCATGCAGAAAAGAGTTAACACAGCAGGTCTGACTGCTATTATTTGGAAGAAATGATTTCAAGATTGGCCCTTGGGTGGCATCTAGAAACTTAGATTTGGGGAGGGTCCTCACTGTCCTTATCTGATAAGAGGAGCACACTGTACCTAAACTGTACGAACAACACGGTGTGTGCTAAATATGTGCTTTCCTTCTGGAATTTTGTTACATGCTGAACAGAGGCTGCATACATGACCAGCCCCTCCCCATCCATGGACACCAAATCTCTAATAAGCTCATTAGACATTTCACGTATGTTGTCATAAGTAACTTTGGGGAACCTAAACATGTCTTATGTGACCTCACTGAGAGCAGAATCTTGAAAGCTTACACCTGGTTTCCTCTAAACTTCACTCCATGAACCTTTTCCCTTCGTTGATTCTGTTTTGTATTCTTTTGCTGTTAAAAAAAAAAAAAAAAAATTCTTAGCCATGAGTATGTCTATATGCTGAGTCTTTAAGTCCTTCTAGCAAACCTGGGTAGCCTGGGGACCACCAATACAGTAGTTATTTCTCCTCTATAATACCAGTATTTGTCATTTATATTTTCTCCTTTTGTCCTTAGTTGGTCTGGGAATCCTTTTAGAGAACAAGCTTTAGCCTTGTGGACTTGATGGCTCAACATTGGTCATGGTTGGTCTGTTTTCTATGTCATGATTTCTAACCTCATCTTCATTATTTCCTGATTTTTACTTTGTGATTAATTTGTACTTTTATTTGCTTCATACGGTGGAAGCTTAGATCACTGATTTTTAAGCCTATCTCCTTTTCTCATATAAGCACTTAAAACTTACACATTCATCTAAGTATTTCTTTAGTTCCTGCCCACAAATTTTGATATGTTGTGCTTTCATTACAATTTATTTCAAAATATTTTTAACCCCACCTTGTGATTTCTACTAATTTCCAAATATTTTAGAATTTTCCGGATATGTTACTGTTACTGATTTCAAATGATATTCTACTCTTGGCAAAGAATATACTCTGTATGATTCCAACCAGTGGATGATTATTGAGACTTCTTTTAAGGGCCAGCAGATGGTCTATCTTTATGAATGCACCATCTGCACTATATTTTTGCTTTCAGCTCATCCATGTGTTTATACTTAAAGTATATCTCCTAAAAACAATATGTACTTGGTTCTTCCTTTATGTCCGGGATGACAAACTCTTCCTTTATTTTGTTTTAAATAAATTTATTTATTTATTTATTTTTGGCTGCATTGGGTCTTCGTTGCTGCCCCTGGGCTTTCTCTAGTTGCGGCGAGGGGGGGGCTACTCTTCATTGCAGTGTGAGGGCTTCTCATTGTGGTGGCTTCTCTTGTTGCGGAGCATGGGCTCTAGGTGCACGGGCTTCAGTAGTAGTGGCACGTGGGCTCTAGAGCACAGGCTGAGTAGTTGTGGTGCACGGGCTTCAGTAGTAGTGGCACGTGGGCTCTAGAGCACAGGCTGAGTAGTTGTGGTACACAGGCTTAGTTGCTCCCCGGCATGTGGGATCTTCCCGGACCAGGGCTCGAACCCGTGTCCCCTGCATTGGCAGGCGGATTCTTAACTGTGCCACCAGGGAAGCCCTCTTCCTTTAAATTGGAATGTGTAGTTTATTTGCATTTGATGTAAATATTAATATAGTTTGGATTAGTTATGCCAGCATGCTATTTATAGTTTATTTGTACTCTCAGTTTTTGTTCTTTTGTTTCTTCTTTGCTATCTTCTTTTGGGCTAATCAAGCTTTTGAAATTGTTTTAACCTGTCTCCTTTATTGGCATTTTCATTCTTATTTAGTTTTTTAAATTGTTATTCTGATAACAGTATGCATCCTTAGCTTATCTAAACCTAATGTGAATTAACTTTGTATCATTTCACATATAATGGAAGAGTCTAGAATAGTATGTTCCCACCCTGTCTCAGTGCTGTCATCACATATTTTACCACTACTTTATCAGCCTCAACTTTGTTATTAATTTTGCTCTACAGAGTTCATTACATAGTAGAAAATTTGAGAAAAGAAAATATAGCTTTTCATATTTACTCTTTGTAGTGCCCTTCCTTCCTTCCTTCCTTCCTTCCTTCCTTCCTTCCTTCCTTCCTTCCTTCCTTCCGATTTATGGTTCATTTGGTATTATTCACATTCAACCTGAATAACTTCCTATAGCATTTCTTGTAGTGTGAGTCAATATATTTTCTCAGCTTTCATTTACCTGAAAAAATGTCTTTATTTTTTCCTTCATTTTTAAAAAGATATTTTCACACTTGGTAGAGCAATCTATGTAATAGTCCCTCGCTGCACATCACCCCCTGACACTTAAAGATGTCATCCCTTTATCTTCTGGTCTCCATGCTTTCTCTGTCTGTCTTTTTACATAATAAATCTGCTGTCTCTTCTCTGGGTTCTCCTGTATACGTCTCCCCACCTTCCATTCCCCCGAGCTTGTGAGGTTTTCTGCTTACCATGTTTGACAGCAGTTTAACGGTAACGGACCCAGGCGTGATTTCCTTTGTATTTGTTCTGCCTGAGGTTTTCTGGCTTTATTGGATCTGTGGGTTGATGATTTTGCTCAAACTTTGAAAAAGTTTGGACAACATTTCTTCCAACATATACTTTTTTTCCCCCTAATTCTCACTTTCCTCTCTTCTTGGACACAGTTACAGGTTAGTTTTTTTGTTTGTTTTTGGGGGGGGTTTCCAATTTTTCTTTTTCTTTCCTCTGTTCTTAGTCTGGATAATTACTATTAATGTATCTTTAAATTTATAAATACTTTCTTTTGTTGGATCTCATCTTCTGTTGATCCCATCCAATGATGCTTCTTTTAAATTTTAGCTATTGTATTTGTCTATTTAAGATCTCTATTTGATTCCTTTCTTTTTTAAGTTTTTATATCTCTTCTGAAATTATCCATTTCTTTATTATCATTATCTCTAACATTTTCTCTTTTTTTAACATTTTCATATTGGTTATTTTTTAATGAAGTGCAAATGCTTCCCCCCCCCAGTTTTATTGAGATATAATTGACAAGGTAACCTTGTGTCAGTTTAAGGTGTATAATACCTTGAGTTGATACATTTACTAATTGTAAAATGATTACCACCATAGTATTAGCTACCCACCTCTATTGGTCACATAGTTACTGTTTCTTTTTGTGTGTGTGTGTGTCTCTTTTTTATACTGAGAAAATTAAAGATCTACTTTCTTGGCAATATTCAAGTATATGATACAGTATTATTAGCTATACTCACCATACTCAAGATCCCCAAACTTGTTAATCTTAGAACTTGAAGTCTGTATCCTTTGAGCAGTATCTGCCCATTATACCCAACCCCTAACATCTGAGAACCACCACTCTACTCTCTGTTTCTCTGAGTTTGTCTTTTTTAGATACCACATATAAGTGATATCATTCAGTATTTTTGTCTTTCTCTCTCTGACTTATCCACTTAGCAGAATGCTCTCAAGGTCACCCAAGTGGTTGCAAACTCCAAGATTTCTTTCTTTCTTGTGGCTGAATAATATTCCTCTCTGTATATGTTTAAATAATCACATAATTTTTTATCCATCCATCAGTTGTGGACACAGGTTGTTTCCATGTCTTGGCTATAGTGAGTAATGCTGCAGTGAAAATGGAAGTGCAGATATCTCTAGAAGATGCTGATTTAATTTCTTTGGGCATATACTCAGAAATGGGATAGCTGGATTATATGGTAGTAATGTTAATTTTTTTTTTTTTTGAGGAGCTTCCATGCTGTTTTCCACACTGGCTGTACCAATTGCATTCCTACCAACAGTGCGCAAGAGTTCCCTTTTCCCCACACCCTCACCAACAGTTACCTCTTACGTGTTTGTTTGTTTGTTTATTTATTTATTGCTATGTTGGGTCTTTGTTGCTGAGCATGGGCTTTCTCTAGTTGCAGTGAGCAGGGGCTACTCTTCGTTGCAATACGCGGGCTTCTCATTTTGGTTGCTTCTCTTGTTGCAGAGCACGGGCTCTAGGTGCACGAGTTTCAGTAGTTGTGGCTCACGGGCTCTAGAGCACAGGCTCAGTAGTTGTGGCGCACAGGCTTAGTTGCTCCATGGCTTGTGGGATCTTTTCGGACCAGGGCTCAAACCCATGTCCCCTGAATTGATAGGCGGATTCTTTTTTTTTTTTTTGGCTGTGTTGGGTCTTTGTTTCTGTGCATGGGCTTTCTCTAGTTGTGGAGGGCGGGGACTGCTCTTCACTCCAGTGCACGGGCTTGTCACTGAGGTGACATCTCTTGTGGAGCATGGGCTCTAGGCCTGCGGGCTTCAGTAGTTGTGGCTCGCGGGCTCTAGAGAGCAGGCTCAGTAGTTGTGGCACATGGGCTTAGTTGCTCTGTGGCATGTGGGATCTTCCCGGACCAGGGCTCGAACCCGTGTCCCCTGCATTAACCACTGCGCCACCAGGGAAGTCTCCCTCTTGTCTTTTTGGTAATAGCCATTCTAACTGGTGTGAGGTGATATCTCATTGTGGTTTTGATTTGCATTTCCCTGATAATTTATGATGTTGAGCACCATTTCGTTTTCCTGTGGGCCATATGTATGACTTCTTTTGAAGACTGTCTATTAAGTTCCTCCCATTTTTTAATTATCTATTAGGGTTTTTTTGGCTATTGAGTTGTATTGAGATATTTATATATTTTTGATATTAACCCCTTATCAGATATATGATTTGCAAATATTTTCTCTCATTTCTTAGGTTCCCTTTACATTTTGTTGTTTTTCTTTTGCTGTGCAGAAGCTTTTTAGTTTGATGTATTTAGTTTTTAGTTTAGTTTTTTAGTTTGATTTAGTATTTAGTTTTTAGTTTGATGTATTTATTTTTGCTTTTGTTGCTTGTGCTTTTGTTATTACATCCAGAAAATCACTGCTGAGACCAATGTCAAGGAGTTTTTTCTTATTTTATTTATAATTGTTTTATGGATTCAGATCTTAAATTTAAGTCTTTAATTCATTTCAATTTCAGTTTTGTCAGTGTGTAAGATAGAGGTCCAGTTTCATTATTCTGCATGTTACGCACTTTTCCAGTCACCATTTATTGAAGATATTATCCTTTCCTCATTGAGTATTCTTGGCACTCTTGTCAAATATTAGTTGCCCATATATGTGGGAGTTTATTTCTAGGCTCTGAATTATTTCATGGGTCTGTTTTTCTGTTTTTATGTCAGTACCATACTCTTTTGAATACTGTATAGTATAGCTTGAAATAAGGAAATGTGATGCTTCTAGCTTTGTTCTTTCTCAAGATTGCTTTGGCTATTTGAGGTCCTTTGTTGCTCCATAAGAACGTCAGCATGGATGTTTTTCTATTTCTGTGACAAATGCCATTGGAATTTTGATAGGAATTACACTGAATCTATAAATGGCTTTGGGTAATATGGACATTTTTAACAATATCCTTCCAGTCCATGAACATGGGGTATCTTTCCATTTGTTTGTCTTCAATTTCTTTTATCAAAGTCTTGTAGTTTTTAGTGAACAGGTCTTTCACCTCCTTGGTTAAATTTATTTCAAAGTATTTTATTGCTTTTAATGCTATTGTGAACAAGATTGTTTTTGTTCTTTTTCATGTTTTGCCATTAGCATACAAAACTGAAAGTTTTCTGTATGTTGATTTTGTATCCTGCATTCTTACTGAATTCATTGATTAGTTATGTTTTTCGGTCGAAAATATATATATATATATATGTATATATAATCATATCATCTGCAAACAAAGACAATTCTACCTCTTCCTTTCCTATTCTGATGCCTTTTATTTCTTTTTCTTGCCTAATTGCTCTGGCTAGGATTTCCAGTACTATGTTGAATAGGAATGGTGAAAGTGGGCACCCTTGTCTTGTTCCTGCTCTTAGAAAAAATTTTTCAAACTTTCACCATTGAGAATGATGTTGGCTTTGGGTTGTCATATATGGCCTTTATTGTGTTGAGGTATGTTCCTTTTATACCCAATATGTTGAGCATTTTTATCATGAAACCATGTTGTACCTTGTCAAATGCTTTTTCTGCATCTATCGAGATGATCATGATTTTTGTCTTTCATTCTATTAATGTGCTGTATCACATTTACTGATTTGCATAAATTGAACCATCCTTGCATCCTAAATCCCACTTGATCATAGTGAATAATGCTTTTTAACGTGGTGAATTCAGTTTGCTAACATTTTGTTGAGACTTTTTTGTATCAATATTCATCAGGAATACTTGTCTGTAGTTTTCTTTTCTTGTATTCTTATCTGGCTTTGATATCAGGGTGAGGCTAGCTTCATAAAATGAGTTTAGGAGTGTTCTCTCCTCTTGAATTTTTGTAGGGGTTAGTGGATGACATTAATTTTTCTTTAAATGTTTTATAGACTTCACCAGTGAATCCATCTGATTCTGGGCTTTTCTGTTTGGGGAGGTTTTTGATTGCTGATACTATCTTCTTCCTTAATATTTACCTGTTCAGATTTCCTGTTACTTCATGATTCATTCTTGGTAGGTTGTATGTTTCTAGGAATGTATCTATTCTAGGTTGTCTAGTTTATGGGCATAGAATTGTTCATAGTAGTCTCTCACGATCTTTTGTATTTCTGTAGTAACAGTTGTAATGTCTCCTTTCTCATTTTATTTTTTCAGTCCTCTTTTTTTCCTAAGTTAGTCTAGCTAAAAGTTTGTCAATTTTGTTTATCTTTTTCAAAAACCCTCAGTCACACAGCTGCAAAAGCCCAGGCTGGCTGTGAGCATAGCTCCTGGGCTCTGGTGGAGAGAGAGGACCCAAGTGGCTGATGTTTTACATTTGCACTGCCACAGAGACCTTGGATGGCTACCGGTGTGGGTGCAAGCCCTAGCAGGTGGTGGGGGTATGAAGGGAGCAGGGAAGGACTGAGGCATAATTGATGTTGGTGAACATAAATACCTGTAGGGCAGCTGGCAAGATCTGCACAGCCAGCCCATGACTTGGTCTATGGTGGGAGCTGCCAAATTTGTCTGCAGGGAAGGTCTCCCTGAACCACAATCGCTCCCACTGTGTGTTTGCTAATAATAGTCTCTGCTCTTCTTTCTTTTTCCCTATCCAGCTCTCTTTGCTTATCTAGGCAGGATAAAACTGAGCTAGACCTTCACACTGTGCTGGGAAAGGCTAAAGAAGCTAGTCACTTGCCCCTCTCTTCCTTTCCTGGTGAGAGGAACTTTCACTAGCTGGGAAGTTCTTTCTTGGAGCTGAACAATGCCAGCTTGGGTCATGAGATGAGCCAGGCAAAATCAAGCCGCCTTCTTTTTCTTTTTGTGCATTTATCCTCAGATATTTTGTCCCATGGTGTTCCTAAAATGTCCTAAGTGGAATCTAAAGGTCTCCTGGAGCTGTGTTTGTTTGTGGGTAGCTGTCTTGTCATCGAATTTTGTGGGAGGACAGGGAAGCTGGGATTTCTTACATTGCCATTTCCCTGAATGCCTTGGTTATTTTAAAGTGATTGCCTGCTAATTCCAGCTTCTGAACATTTCAGATCTACTTTTATTGACTGTTTTCTCCATAACTAAGAGTTACATTGTCCTGTTTTTTCACACGTCTGGTAGTTTTTTAAATTGTATGTTGGGCATCATTATTATGTTGTACAGACTCTGAATTGTGTTAGCTCATTTGAAGCAATGTTGCTTTTCTGTTCTACCAGTTGAGTAGTTATTCACAGATCACCTTGATCCTGCAGCAGCTCAGTTTTAGACTTTATCAGGGTGGGGCTATGTTGGCTTTGCCCTTAGTCCTAAAGTCTCTTAGTTCTCAGAGTCTTTACTTCTAAGTTACAGCCTCTCTTCAACTTTTTTGCAAAGCAAAAGATATTTACCAAGCCCCTCTCATGTAGAGGGATTCTAACTCCATGCTCTTATACCTCTTTGGTGGGCAGTAGATTAAATCTCTGTTTAGCTCTCTTATCCTTCCGCTGTTAATATTGCCTCTGGGCTCCACAGAGCCTCATTCCAGCGTTCATAGTTAAGTATTTAGGCTAAGATTAGAAAGGAATTCATATGTGGGTTTTTGGAGCTTCTCTTCTGTGATTTTGTTCTCAGAATTTTCCTCCTCAATGTCCCAGGATCTCTGGAAAGAACTCCTAGGGTCTCTTTTTGTTTCAAGGATCAAATCTTTACTGGCTTATGTCTACTTTGGGGCACTCTTGGATTCCTCTAATTTTTTTCCTTTTCTTATGTTGTATCCATATTTTTTGTTTTTTTTTTCTGGAATGATTAGTTCAATGCAAGCTTCACTGATATCTACATTGGAATGTCTTGAGTAGTCTTTATTCATGTATTTGACAAGTGTTTGTTGAACCCCTACATGTGCCTTGTACTGGGCTAGACATTGGAGATAAAATGGTAAAATTAAAAACATAAAGGGAGTGAAAGAAGAAAAAAAGGTTATAATTTCCATCTTTGTGAAACCTACAGTCTACTAAAAGAGACACAGGGAAATAACCAAGTAAATGTAAAATGAGAGCATGTGGTTATGAGAGCCTATAATAGAGCAATTTGAACTGACCAAGGAGAATCCAGGAATATGTCCCTGGGGAGGTAATCATGGAGCTGCCATCTAAATCTGCTGGCACCTGGGAAGTAGTCACGCGGTCACAGAAGCTGAGTCCCCCTCACTTGCTGAGACCATGGCCACCACCTTGAAATCAGTTGAGCAGTAAACCGTGCACTGCTGTGTCAGACCCAGCAAAGGAATCCAGTGCTATGTTGGATATCGTGGTGCAAGGCTGTATCCTGGATATAAGCTGTTTGGGAAAGCATCCTCTATGATAGAGCCCTGGACCAGGAGAGCTGTGATTGGAGTTGGGAGGGAGAAAGGGGGTACCACCAAACACATCACTCCATGCAGGGACATGTGTGAAAGTAAATGGCCACTTGTAGCACTTTTAAATAATTGTGAATAGATTTAAATGATATAGATGGGATAGAATCTGAGAACTGCTTTTTCTGCTGAATTATAAAAAGAAACAGGAGAAGAAGAAAAAAAATTTCCTATATAGATTAAAAATTCTGTTGGCAACAGCAGAACTGTGAGACATGCAGGATTTTGTTTCTGCAGTGGAACCCTGTGAGTCCACCGGCAGGGGTTCATGTTGAGATCACCTGGGGAGTGATCTCCCCGGGAGATCTCCCCGGGAGGCCATGGGGTGAGGCTTGGGGAGCTGGAAGTGCGCACTCCCCCCGCAAAGCTTGGAAAGGTGAGGGCGCGTGTTCACTCCTTCAGTCTTGTCATGGCAACTGCTTAATTCTCTTTTATGAAGATTTATTCTGAGTCCTGTCAGCCTTATGGTAACGTTTTCTCAACTTAATTTATGATTATTGCATAATTATACATGGGTGACACAGATACTTAGTCCCTCTTTTTCTTTCTGTGCAGTGGTAGATATTCTGCTTGAAATTCCTGGTCTGATTAGCCGACCCTGGAAGTAACTTGCCTTTTGTAAATCTTCCTAGTCTAGTGGGAACATGAAAAATATCTCTAAGAAGGCATTCATTCTTTTAGTATCAATGAGATTTTAGTTAACAGAGGTTCTTATTCCATGAAGAATATTTAAGAAAACAGAATAGTAGGGGGAAAAACATAAAATCTGCATAGCCTATTACCTAAAGCTCACTGCTGCTAACATCCAAGGTTAAGTGCTTAGTACCTGTTAACAGAAGCATCTGGACAGAAATCAGGACTGACTGTGGGTCCCAGCATGGCTGGGTAGATAAGGCAAGAAAAGATGAGGTGGAGAGGTTTGCTGTGGTCAAATCACATATAGCCTTTTAAGGCACATGAAAGATTTTAGAACTTGTTCTTAAATGAAAAGCCATTGAAGATTTCTAAACAAGGAATATTCTCTAATCATATTCACATCTTAAAAACTGCCCTGACTGCACTGTAGAGAATGCATCTGAATGTGGTAAGGGTGCATGGGGAGAGGCTGTCAGGAGGCTCTTGATGTCATCCTGATGATAGTCAACAATGGCCAGGAGGAAGATGGTAGTTCCGGACAAGGAGAGAAGTTCACAGGCTCAGGAGATATTCAGGAAGAGCAACTGAATGTGCGTGGTGATTGACTGGACACGGGATTCGCTCCAGGCTTTTCTTTCTTACATATAGGTTTCTCCTTATCTTAATAGTATTATCTTCTGTACACAAATACTATACGCTGATTATTTTTACTTAACATTATTATTATATGCTGTTACTGAATGCCGTGTGATAATTCATTGAGCTTATGCACCATCACTTAATCCCCTGCTCCCCACTGTGTATGCTGAGGTTGTTCTCTGGGTTTCGCTAATGCATGTAATTCTGTGATTGATATCTTTGGGCATAAAGGACTTTCTTTATATCTGATTATTTATTAAGAATAAATTCCCACCAAAGGATTCACCGGGCTAAGATATACGATCATATTACGATTTGTATGGCCATAATTACATCATTTCTTTGGGGAAACCCTCTCATGTCAGGTTGATTACATTGAAGATCCTTTCATCATGGAATGGATAGTGGTTTGTCTTCCCTGCAGTAGATACAATTTCTGGATATAGATTTGTCTTTCTTGCCCACAGTGTACTGTCAGAACCACCATCCGTGGACTAAGAGAACATTTTATTTGCTGTCCTGGAAGAGTACACACAACATAGCTTATGAACACAGAACTCATTTTATAGCAAAAGAGCTTACACTCATGGAATTCAGTGGTCTTATGTGTCCCATTCTCCCCAAAGCATCCAGTATGCTAGAATGATGGAATGGTGTACTGAAGAGTCAGTTATAGTTGCCTAATAGGAAACAACACCCCGAAAGCTTGGAGTTATATCTTAAAATATGTGGTATATGCTTTCAGTAAGCAACTGATATACAATTATTTCTCCCACAGCCAGAATATATGTGTCTGAGAATCAAAAGTGGGAACAACTCCTCTCATTATTATACCCATTCACAGAATATTTGCTCCCTGTCCCCTTTGAGCTCTTCTGATTTGAAAGTTTTAGTCCCCAATGGAGAAATATTTATGCGAGGGGACACAGTGTTCCACTGAATCAGCAGTCTCGATGGCCATCTGCCCATTTCAGGCTTGTTCCACCACTAATCCAACAGAGGGAAAAGTTACTGTACTGTCCTAACTACATGTTAGTTCCTGATTGTCAAGAGGAAATGTGAGTTGCTGCTACATAATGGGTCAGAAAGCACTATGTCTAGAACCTTGAGGATTCTCTTGGGCAAGTTTTAGTATTCCCGTGTGCAGTACTAGAAGCTAATAGAAAACTGCAGCAACCAAAAAAGGCGAAACAACTAAGGATTTAGACCATACAGGAATGAAGATTGGGTTATCCACCTGCTAAAGAATGATGATTAGTGTAGATAACCGGTCAGGGGAAAGTTGTCAACAGCAACCATGGCCTTATGACCAGCTACAGAAATAAAGATGAGCGTGCATACACACACACACAGCATTTAAAAAAATTTTATTGGGGCTTCCCTGGTGGCGCAGCGGTTGAGAGTCTGCCTACCGATGCAGGGAACACGGGTTCGTGCCCCGGTCCGGGAAGATCCCACATGCCGCGGAGCAGCTGGGCCCGTAAGCCATGGCCGCTGAGCCTGCGCGTCCAGAGCCTGTGCTCCACAACGGGAGAGGCCACAACAGTGAGAGGCCCGTGTACTGCAAAAAAAAAAAATTATTGAAGTATAGTTGATTTACAATGTTAATTTCTACTGTATAGCAAAGTGATTCAGTTATACATGCATATACATTCTTTTTCATATTCTTTTCCATTATGGTTTATCACAGGATATTGAATATAGTTCCCTGTGCTATACACTAGGACTCTGTTCTTTATCCATTTCATATATAAAAGTTTGCATCTGCTAATCCCAAACTCCCAATCCATCACACCCCCCCTCTCCCCGGGCAACCACAAGTCTATTCTCTATGTCCATGATTCTGTTTCCGTTTTGTGGATAGGTTTATTTGTGTCATATTTTAGATTCCACGTATAAGTGATATCATATGGTATTTGTCTTTCTCTTCCTGACTTCACTTAGTATGATAATCTCTATATCCACTCAAATGGCATTATTTCATTTTTTATGAATGAGTACTATTCCATTGTATATGTGTACCACATCTTCTTTATCCATTCATCTGTCAGTGGACATTTAGATTGTTTCCATGTCTTGGCTATTGTAAATAGTGCTGCTATGAGGTACATGTATCTTTTTGAATTACAGTTTTGTCCGGATATATACCCAGGAATGGGATTGCAGGATCATATGGCAACTCTATTTTTAGTTTTTTAGGAACCTCCATACTGTTCTCCATAGTGGCTGCACCAATTTACATTCCCACCAGCAGTGTAGGAGGGTTCCCTTTTCTCCACACCCTCTCCAGCATTTGTTATTTGTAGATTTTTTAATGATGGCCATTCTGACTGGACATACTCCCTTTTATTCTTTTTCATTTATCCTCCTCCTTTCTGCTTATTTTATATAAGACAAATTGGCAGTGTTCGAGAGCATAAGTGGTATCCAGTACAGTTGTTATATATTTTTTTAAATGGTTTCATCATGTATACCAGGGCAAAATGAACGAAATGGAAAATTTTAGGTAGTATGTGGGCAGAACCTAAGGAGATACTGCATCCTTGAAGGACTGGCAGAGACAGAAGGAGATGCTTGTCCTTAATGACCTATGGATTTCAGATTAACATAAGAAAGAAGTTTTTAAAAGCACTACATGGGAAGGAAATGGCCCCATTGTCAATGTAATAAGTTCCCTGTCACCGGGAGCCTAAATGATACTTGACGGTGCATTAAATGCAAGATTGTGAAACCAAATAGGGTATTATTGTTGTTGTTTTACATTTAAGAAAAATAACTGTGGGAGAGTTGATGCACCTTGCCTATCCTCACACAGCTACCAGTCCATCTAATACCATTTTGCTGGTAACCCAACAGGATCATGAAGAAAGTTACTAGATTTTTTTTCTCCTTCTCTCTGAGAGTTTTGGCTCTTCTTGGGAGCCAAAGAGATCTTTCTGGATATCAGGCAGCTTCTGTGGGCCTTATTTTAATATGTATTCAAAATGCATTATTAACTGAATAGTTAACCCAATTATTTACCCCCTTAATCTCTAAAAATTTATAGCAAACTGGCATATCATTAACACAACCCAAAGTCAATTACTGTCAGTATATTTGTGATGCTCCCCTTAACTTACCACTCTCAGCCCCACACAGCGTCTCACACTCACTCGCTCGCTCACACTCCAGTTTTTTCATATGTGTGTTTGATCTTTAGAAGTGTCTCATTGTGCCTACTGATATAATTTTTAAAGTGGGAGCTGGCTACATTGTTTAGATACTTAGGTGTTTTTGTACAAATCAATGTTTTTTTCTTCCACTTTTATTGAGATATAATTGATGTACAGCACTGTGTAAGTTCAAGATGTGTAGCATAATGACCTGAGTTATATAATAATATATATAATATATATATAATGCATAATGATTAAAACAATAAGTTTAGTTAATATCCTCATCTCATACAGACATAAAAAAAGCAATTTTACCCTTGTGATAAGAACTTTAAGGATCTACCCTCTTAGCAACCTTCAAGTATACCACCAGCAGTGTAAACCAAACTCACAAAGTAGCACACTGTATCTCCAGTACTTATTATTCATAAGAATAATGAATTTTCTTGAAGTTTGTGCCTTTTGAGGAACTTCATCCAATTCCCCTACCCCTACCCCTTGCCTCTAGTAACAAGTCTGATCTCTTTTTCAGTGAGTTTGTTGTTGGGTGGGCTTTTTGTTTGTGTTTAAATTCCTCATATAAGTGAGATTAGTATTTTTCTTTCTCTCTCTGGCTTAATTAACCTAATTAACTTAGCATGATGCCCTCAGTGTACACCTGTGTTGTTGCAAATGACAGCATTTCCTTTTTTTTATTGCCAAATAGTATTTTATTTTTTCAAATAGTATTTTATTGTCAGGACTAGGAATTAACTCCGCAGTCCGGGGAGAGCAGCGGAACCTGCTCCAAGGCTGGCAGTGCTTTGCGTTTGGGGTCTTGACTCAAGCCAAGCTGCACCCCAAGTTCCCTGGCCAAATAAGGCCACTGGCTTTGGTCTACAGATGGTCAGTGCTGCTGGCCAAGCTCTTACCTCCAGTGTTGCTGGGCTAAGTAGCTTCTTGGTTGCTCCAGCCAGGTTTCCTGGTTGGGACCGGCCAGGAGCTATACTCAGCAGTGGGCAAGGCTATGACTTAGCTCCCCTGCCCAGGCAGAGAGGCAGACCAGGCTCCAGAGATGGCAAGACTCTTTTTCTGAAGTGCCAAGTCAGGCAGACGTGTGCCCCCACCAGATTCCCTGATCAGACTGTACCACCATCTTGGCTCTGCAGCTGGGCACAGCCACTGGTTGGGACTTCTACTTGGGCACTGGCAATAGGAACTCAGTCTGTCAAGATCCAGATGCTGGTTCCTGCAAGACTCTCCCCTCTTCTCCATCACAATCCAGTGGTCAAGTCCTGCAGATTCCCCCACCATCCCCATGGGGCAGGACCCTAGTGGGCCTCCCCAGAAGCAACTCACAATGTTGGGGGAGCAGGATGTCTACCAGGGCCCTCATTTTCCCCCTGGAGGAACTATGGGATCAGGGAAGTTCTCTTACCCTTCTAATGCAATCTGTCTCGGTGCTGTGGTGCAGGGGTTATACTTCTGCCTCACCCCTGTGTTCTAGGGTTTTCACAGTGGTGTCTTTTTCATAAATAGTTGTGTTAGTTGTTCTTCTTGTGAGGGGGAGCAAAGTCAGGAATGACCTGTGTCGCCATCTTGGTTACATCACTCCTCCCACACCAATGTTTCTAGTTCTCTTATCTATCCAAAGACATGGAAGGATTATACTGCCCTGTACCTTTGAGGTTCACCATAGCCATGTGACTCGCTTTATCTGATGAAATGTGACCATGAATTATCTGAGTCACCCTGAAGCCCCGGAATACTGAGATGTTGATGTCATAAGATGGTAGCATCTCCGTCAGGTTGGATCCTTGTGGGACTGCAGAGAGCAGAGCCCCCCTCCCAGACTCAGCTGGGCATGCAGCTTGCACAAGAAACAATCCTTCGTTGTTTTAAGCCACTGAGAAGCAGGATTTGAATGTTAATGCAGCAGAACCTAATCTATCCTTACGGATACACGTGCCTGCCAAGCCGTATATTAGAGATTGAATCTGCAAAAATCTCTGTGAGATAGACATGATTATTTCCATTTCATAAGTGAGAAAACTGAGGTTCAGTCACTAACATGCCCTGAATCACACAGTGACTTAGAGCTGAAGGGGTTGAAAGAGACAGTGATCCACATTTCTGAGGAAGATAAGGCTTTGGGTTTGACACTGGACAGAGTCATGGTTTCTCCAAAGGAAAACCTTTTCATAGGCTTTGGTCTCTTTCCTTAACAGCCTTAATCTTGAGAAAGATAGGACATCTCCAAGATTGAGTTCTCAGCTGAGGTCAAATGAGAATGAGGACGGTGGAGGCAGAGGGCTGTGAAGGAACTGTCTTTTAAAATAAGAAACTCTACATACAAAAGAAAGGTTTTCTCTGGAAATCGAGGCCCACAGAAGGCTGCAAATATATCCCAGTGGACTGCAGCTGTCTGAAACAATAGCTGTTTGAATTGTAGATGATAAAACAGCATCATAGTAGTGGATGAGGTCATGTGGATAAGTGTGCAACAGGAGAAAATAAAAGACAAAGGAAAAGGAAGGAATTCAAGGTATCAATTCTGGTGAATTAGGTGTGGAAAAGGCACATCATACTATTGTAGGTTACAACCAAGGTGTTAACTGCACATCATCTAAATTGTCCAGTGCAAAATCCATGGAGGAATGACAAATTTTTTTATTGTAGTAAGTTTATAAGCTTTCAAAATGACTGGCCTATTAAAACCGTTTCCTTACTTGACCTGCTGTGATCGACACAAGATGATGGAAGTGCTTGCTTCTATACATAGAAAGCAAGAAAGGGAAGATGTCCAAGTTCATCTTCTTAAAATGTTGTCCCATCTCTAAAAGCAAACCAACAAACCAATTATCACTTTACCTGGAATGTTCTCCAACAGATGATGGAGACGTATGGTCCCTAAACACAATCACTGTCTAAAAGTGAACTATATAAACTTGTTGTTTTATGCATTAGAAAAACATTAACATTTTAAAGGAGGCTAAATGATGTGCTTGGGGTCAAAGCTTGAGGTGGGGCAGCACAAGGAAGCCCTCTGCTCCCCCTTGACCTGCAGATACTCATTGCAATGGTCTTGTCTGATGTGCAACATTCAGGTACTCAGATGCCCTCTTTTTCTCTTTCCTTAACTTCCTTGATCTGCAGGCTGACCATTGTCTTTTACTTCACTGCAACAGCCCCCAAACTGGTCTTCCTGCCTCTAGTCTCCCCCTTGCAATCCCGTCTCCAATAGATGACTGAATGACTTTTCAAAATAATTAGATCACATCAGTACCCTGCTTTTAAGGTCTTCCATGGTTCCCTATAACCCTCAAGTGAAATCAAAACACCTCTTAGCTGAGAAGGCCCTTCCCAGTCAGGCATCTCTCTACCTATTTTTCTCTTATTCCCTAGAATGTGCTCATAAACACCCTTCCCTTCAGTTCTGTGGAACCACGTGGAGTTTCCTTGTTCTGTATTCTCACTCACCCTTTGTTTCCTTCCAAACTCCCATTTATGCTTCAAAATCCAAACTAGGCATTTCTTTCTCCAAGAAGCCTCCCTAGATATATGCCCCCCCTTAGCTTTTTTGAGATGCATTTGATACTTTGTTTCAATCCTCTTTTGATTTGACCCTCACCACCAATAAATTTCAAAGTCACTGAGATCAGGGAGTCAGGCTCATTCATTTTTTATCATGAGACATAATATATGCCAGTCATGTCAATATAGGAAGGGAGGGAGGGAGGAAAAAAGGGAGGAAGGAAAGAACAAAAAAGGGAAGAAAAAAGAAAGCAATGTACCCACTCCCATGTTCCCTTTCTCTTGGTCCAGTCTTTTCTCCCATTTTATGGCTGTTTTGGCAATGTCTATAAATAAAATGTGACCATGTAGATATTTTAATAGTTAGTAAAAATGATATTCCTATATCATTTTCTTCTAGTTCAAGAAGAATAGTTAATATAGAAGTAATAGAGTTTCTACAGTGAGGAGTTCTTGCAGAAGTATTGCAGTCTCAAAACCTGGTGTTTGAGGTTGGGCACTGCAGCAAGATAACCGTAAAAAGATGACCATAAGATCGTTTGTTATAGGGTTATACAATCTTTAAATAGCCTCCATGGGTACTATCTTACCTGGTATTCGGAAATACTCAGAATGCTTTCTAGGCGGACATTACTGCTTCCGTCTTACAGAAGAGGAAGTGGGAGAGACAACGTGATTCTTCAAGGTCACCTTGCAAGTCAGTGGCAGAGCAGGAGACTGTATGCAAACCTCTGAACTTCACATCATTAAACTTCACTTTCCACACACCCTGCTGAGTCACTTTGCTTTAAATAAAAAGGCAAGGATATTTCCTTGCTTCAACTGCTGCCCTTTGTTTGGGGTTTTATATCCAGCTTTCTATGCAAGTTGTTACAACTCAGCACTTACCCACTAATTTTCTCCAAGGGAAAGAATAACAATCGTTTCCTTGGGCTTATACTCTTTTCCCTAAGATCTCAAAATTACTATTTCCCAAAGATTTTCCCTGAAGTTTAGAGGGTATAAAACAAGAATGTATCAAAGAGGGAAAAAAAAGCCATTGGTCCTATGAAGCCAAGGACTCTTAATAACCAAAAACTAATTTCAAATGAAGATTTGATCCCTAACTTAAATTTATGGAGGAATTTTTACATTAGTATGGGGAATTTATGCTAAAATATTTATTTCTTTAAGTGTCCCCTGGGCCTTTTTTCTTTCATTTGTTCAGTCAGTCATTTAGTGAACATTAAGCTCCCCCTCCACCGTACCAGGCATTTTTTGTACATAAGGACTTTTTTGTTATTTCTATCCCAGATCTGGGGAGCATCTTAAATCTAGTGGCATCTCTCTTCCCTCTTCTTTGTGAATTTCATTCTCAAATTTTCTCTACATTTCCATGCCAAGAGACTCTTCTGCCCAGGTTAGAATTGCTCTGCTGATGAGAATCTCATTACTTCTGGAGCTTCCTGAAGTTCAATAGGTTGCTACTTCCACTTGGTCAGTTTTCCAAGTAGACAATTCTCTCACCCTCAGGGAAGGACAGAAACACAGAGAAGCCAACTCATTAGGAGACTTTGTACAGCTTCCCTACGGTATTGCACTGGACTAGCAGACTCCAGCCTGTTTTAAGACAAAAGAGACCCCCAACTGTAATTAAATAGTCACAGAAATCCCTTGTGGGTTTCTGCCTTTGCACATTCAGAAGGACACTAATTAGGTGGGGAGCCCTTGTATGCGAGCTCCCCAGGCACAGAGGGGGGCTGCTTGGGGAGGATTCTTCCCTGACCAGCAGTAGTGTTTGGACCCCTCATTGACTCTCTAAATTGTGTTTGCCCCATTACTAAAGCCCTAACGGTGGGGGCCGGCAGACCGCCTGCCTTTCTCCATCCAGGGGACTCTGCTGTCCCCCAGTGTGGGCTGCTGAGCATGAATGAGCCCTTTGTCTTCATCTCAAATGTTCTGGCAGTGCTTCTGAAAACAGTGGTGAATGCTAAACCACATGGTTCTAATTGTTTTCTCTGGGATCAGACCGATTTTCTTAGGGCATCCACTGCCACCACTACCAACACAGACACACACAGACACACACACACACACACACGGTGCTTTGAGATCAACACTGTCCTTAGACTTCCAGCTAATTCCCCGAATTGTGAATTTTTTTTTAGAGAAGTACTGACATACACACAATGTTTTTTCAGGGAGAATATCTTCTCTACCCAAGTTTAGTTATCAGCCAGGTGAAAACAACACGGTGTGATTTCCTTTCCAATTAAAAGGAAGACAAGCCACCTGTTTATATCAAGGAAGCTACGAAAACCTTCAGAAGAGTGTTGCAATTTCTTGAATGAAGGAACAAATGAGTAACAACAACTGAATGTAGAAGAAAGGAAGGGGAGAAGGTGGAGGAAAGTGTTCATCCCAAAACTGTGCTGCTACGGCTGGATGTTTATCTGGCCCCTGTCACTGGGTCAGGGTATCTCAGCTACTGACATTTGAGGCTGGGTAATTCTTTGTGCTACGTGCTGTTCTGTGCATCTCTGCCTCTACCTACGAGATGCCAGTAGGAACCCCACACCCCCAGCTGTGACAATCCAATATGTCTCAGATCTTGTCAAATGTCCACTGGGTGGGAGGGCTGAGGAGCACAGAAATCACCCCCGGTTGAAAAATCACTGAATGAGATGAATCAAAAGGATAAGAGTTGCAGAAACGTCAAATGAGAGTGGGCTCTAGAGGTGGCAGCTGGATAAGAATCCCAGCTTTGTCTGTTCCTAACTCTTGCGCATCCTCCCTGAACCTACCTTATAAAGTCATGAGGATTAAATGAGAAACTACACATAAGGTCTTAGCACCATGTCAGGTACACAGTGAACGCACGATAAATGTGGACTGGTGTCAATATCATCCTCATGATTATTTCTGCCATTCACAGGATGACAGACCTCTTTGCCTGAGAGTAAGATGCTCTATTTCTGCATCTGCTGGGCTCATTTAGAGCTGTTCATGTCAACCGTCAATTCTGGAGTTTCCTGCCTTCCTATTTTCAGACTTAGGAACAGCAGGGAGTGAGGACTCTGGTATCACCCATGACCCCTTGGCCCCCCTCCTGGGGTCTGCATAAGCCAGGGGCTGAGAAAGAAAGATATTTCCCACAGAAGAGACGGCTGCTGACATTTTAAGAAGCACACTTGGCAGGCCTTAGGACCAGCCAGGGTCATAGGTCAGATTCCTGGTTCTCACAGTTTCCTTCCTCCAAAAGGAAAAGCCCCATGGCGCTAATGGGATACCTTCAGCCTCTGGTTACAGCCTGAGAAGGATGAGGTGTCCCAGCAGCCCGGTTGCTACAAAGATCCCCGCACATCACACAGATGCTCCCACCAACAGTCCCGTCCTCAGCATGGCCCAAACTCTGCTCCCCAGACCCGCCTCCTGTCCAGCCCTCAGCTGCTCTGTCTCCTTTCTATGGGCTTCTCACCGTCCTCACCTTGTGTTCTAGGAAGTCTCTCTGCTGCTTCCGAGATGGGAGACTTGCAGCAGCCTGCTCACCATCCCCCGCCTCCAGGGCATCCTCCCAACCACCAACCAGTGTGCAACTATGATCGTCACCCCATCCTTAAAAATCTTCCATGGCTCTGCGTTTATTTTGGCCTGAAGTCCTCAGCTTGAAATATAAGCTCCTGAATGTCCTTTGCCCTTGCCCACCTCCCCTCATCTTTCAAGAAGTATCCACCCTCGCCATCCCCACTCACCGTCTGCTCCCTGGGCAAACAACGCCATGCGAGTCCCTGAAAATGTCCTACTCCTTTTCAGAACTGGTTCATCCTCTCAGCCCTATATACGGGATGCTTAGGGCCAGTGATGTCAAGAGCCTGCAAAAGTGTTTGAGGTCTGGAAAATATAGATGTATTAGATTATATATGTGAAAAGAAAACAAATCAAAATGAATAAACATTTAATTAAACATCCACAAAACAATACATTGTAACTAGTCAAATATAACTCACCTTACACAATTCTGTATAAATAGAACAGATGAAATTACATAAATAATCTTCTTTTGCCAAAAGTGAAAATTGAAAGTACAACGTGAGCTGTGTGGGTGTATTTATGTTTGATAAAAATGAGGTGGGGCTCCCATCATCAGAAGAGACATGAATGTGAAAAGGTGTAAAAATGTCTCTTTGAACCCTAGATCTTTGCATGTATTCTCTTTTTTCCCCAGGATTATTGAGATATAACTGACAAGCAAGGTGGTATAAGTTTAAGGTGTACAGCAAAACGACTTGACATGTACATATTGTGAAATGATTACCAGAGTAAGTTTAGTGAACGTTTATCACTTTATATAGTTACAAATTTTTCTCCTTGTGATGAGAACTTTTAGGATTTACTCTTAATAACTTTCAAATATACCATACAGCATCGTTAACTATATTCATCATATTGTACATTACATCACCAGCATTTATAAATGGAAGTTTGTATGTTTTGAATACCTTCACCCAATTCCCCCTGCCTCTGGAAACCACAAATCTGATCTCATTCTATTAATTTGAGGTTTCTTTTAGATTCTACACATGAGTGAGATGATACAGTATTTGTCTTTCTCTGACTTATATCACTCAGCATAATGCCCTGAAGGTCCAACCATGTTGTCACAAATGGCAAGATTTCCTTCTTTTTTAGGGAAATAGTATTTTGTTGTACGTACATATGTGTGTATGTATGTATATATACATATGCACACACATCTCATATACTTTATCCACTCATCTGTGGGTTGACACTTAGGATGTTTCCAAGCCTTGGCTATTGTAAATAATGCTGCAATGAACATAGAGGTGCAGATATCTTTGACATAGTTATTTCATTTTCTTTGGACATATCCCAGAAGTGGGATTGCTAGGTCATACAGCATTTCTATTTTTAATTTTTTGAAGAACCTCATACAGTTTTCCATGGAGGCATTGCCAATTCACATCCCCACCTACAGTGCACAAGGGTTCCCTTTTCTCCACAACCTTACCAGGATTTGTTTCTCCACAACCTTACCAGCATTTGTTATCCCTTGTATTTTTGATGGAAGCCATTCTAACAGGCATGAAGTGATGTCTCATTGTGGTTCTGATTCACATTTCCCTAATGATTAGTGATGTTGAGCACCTTTTTATGTATCTGTTAGCCATTTGAATATTTTCGTTAGAAAAATGTTTCCATTTTTAAATTGGATTGTTTGGGTATGTTTTTTTTTTCTGTTGAGTTTTTTGAGTTTCATATCTATTTTGGACACGAACCTGTTATCAGATATATTATTTCCAAATAGTTTCTCCTTTTCTTTAGGTTGCCTTTTCATCTTGTTGATCATTTCTTTTGCTGTGCGGGAGCTTTTTAGTTCCATATAACCCAACTGGTGTTTTATTTTGCTGCTTGCACTTTAGGTATCATACGCTAAAATCATTGCCAGGATCCATGTCAATAAGCTTTTCCCCTATGTTTTCTTCTAGCAGTTTTATGGTTTTATGTCTTACATTTAAGTCTTTAATCCATTCTGAGTTAATTTTTGTGAGCGGTGGAAGATAGGGGTCTAGTTTCATTCTTCTACATGAGAATATCCAATTTTTTCCCAGTACTATTTATTGAAAAGACTGCCTTTTCTCCATTGAGTAATTAGTAGTCAAATAGTAATTAACTGTATGTGCATGGGTTTATTTCCAGGTTCTTGATTCTGTTCCATTGGTCTAAGTGTCTATTTTTCATGCCAGTACCATTCCGTTTTGATAGCTTTATAAGGTAGCATGAAATCGGAAGGTGTGATGCCTCTAGCATTGACTTCTCCTAATGATTGACGTCGCATTGTGGGGTCTTATGGATCCATATTTTTTTTACTTCTGTAAAAATTACCATCAGAACATTGATAGGATTTGCATTGAATCAAAAGAGGGCTTTGAACAGTATGGATATTTTAACAATATTAATTTTTCCAGTCCATAAACATACAATATCACTTATTTGTGTTAACTTCAATTTCTTTCATCAGTGTCTGATAGTTTTCATTGTAGAGATATTTCACCTCCTTAAATGTATCCCTAAGTATTTTATTGTTTTAGGTGCTATTGTGAATGGGATTGTTTTCTTTATTTCTCTTTTGGGTAATTCGTTGTTAACGTATAGAAATGCTACTGATTTCTGTAAGTTGATTGTGTATCCTGCAACTTTACTGATTTTGTTGATTAGATCTAATGGCGTTTTGGTAGTCTTTAGGATGTTCTGTATGTAGGATTTTCTGTATATAAAATCAAGTATCTGCAAATAGAGACAATTTACTTCTTCCTTCTCAATTCTATGCCTTTCTTCCTTCCTTCCTTTCCTCCCTTTCTTTCCTTCCTTCCCTCCCTTCCTTCCCTCCTTCCCTTTCTTCCCTTCCTTTCCTTCCTTCCTTTGATTGCTCTGGCTAGGACTTCCACTACTATGGTGAATAGGAGTGGTGATAGTAGGCACCTTTGTCTTGTTTCTGATTTTAGAGGAAAAGTTTTCAGCCTTTCACCATTGAGTATGACGTTAGCTGTGGGCTTGTCATATATGACCTTTACTACATTGAAGAACATTCCTTCTATACCTAATTTGTTGAAAGTTTTCATCATAAAAGGTTGTTGTATTTTGTCAAATGCTTTTTATGAGTCTATTTAGGTGATCATGTGATTTTTATCTTTCATTCTATTAATGTGATGTATCACATATTCATTTGTGTATGTTGAACCATCCTCGTATCTCAGGTTTGAATCCCACTTGATCATGGTATAAGATCCTTTTAAATGTGCTGCTGAATTTGGTGTGCTAGTATTTTGTTGAATTTTTGCATCTATGTTCATCAGAGATATTGGTTTGTAGTTTTTGTGTAGTGTCCTCATCTAGCTTTAGTATCAGGGTAATACTGGCCTTGTAAACTGAGTTTGGGAGTGTTCCTTTCTCTTTAACTTTTTGGAAGATTTTGAGAAGGATTGGTATTAATTCTTCTTTAAATGTTTAGTAAAATTCATCAGTGAAGCCACCTAGCCCTGGGCTTTTATTTGTTGACAGTTTTTGTTTGTTTGCTTTGTTTTGTTTTTGTTACTGATCCAATCTCCTTACTAGTAATTGGTCTGTTTAGACTTGCTGTTATTTCTGATTCAGTCTTGGTAGGCTCTAATTTCTAGAAATGTATCTAGCTTTTCTAGGTTGTCCAGTAGGTTGGCATACATATGTTCATAGTAGCCTCTTATGATCTTTTCTATTTCTGAGGTATCAGTTGTAATGTCTCCTCTTTCATTTATAATTCTGTAAATTTTGGTTCTCCTTTTTCCTCATACGTCTATCTAAAGGTTTGCCAAGTTTGTGTATCTTTTCAAGGAACCAACTCTTAGTTTTTTAAATCTTTTCTATTCCTTTCCTGTCCTCTAGTTTATTTCTGTTCTAATCTTTATTATTCCCTTCCTTCTGCTAACTTTGGGCTCACTTTGTTCTTTTTCTAGTTCTTTGAGGTATAAAGTTAGGTTGTTTATTTGATATCTTTCTATTTAGTTCATATATGCATTTATAAATGCATATAAATGTCTCTTAGAATGCATATAAATGTCTCTTTATAAATGTCTCTTAGAACTATTATTTATGCATCCCATGGGTTTTGATTTTTTTTCCATTTTTGTTTCTCTTAAGATACTTTTTAATTTCCCTTTTATTTTAATGTTTGATCCATAGGTTGTTCAGGAAGAGTGCTGTTACATGTATTTGTAAATTTTCCAATTTTCCTCCTGTTACTCCTGTTAACAATCCTGTTACTGATTTCTAGTTTCATATCATTATGGTCAGAGAAGACACTCAGTATGATTTCTGTATTATTCAATTTGCTAAGACTTGTCTTGTTGTCTAACATATGATCTATCCTAGAAAATGTTTTCTGTAGGTTTGAGAAAAATGTGTATTCTTCTGATGTTAGATAGAACGTTTTTTATGTGTCTGTTAGAACCATTTTGTCTACAGTATTGTTCAAATCTGTTTCCTTATTGATTCTGTCTGGATGATGTACCCATTGTTGAGAGTTGAGTATTAACATCCACAACTGTTATTGTTTGTTCTTTTAGTTTTGTCAGTATAGCTTGATATATTTTGGTGCTCCAATGTTGGTTCCATAAATATTTATAATTACTATATCCTCTTGATGGTTTGACCCCTTTATCATTATATAATGACCTGCTTTACGTTTTTTTAAACATTATTAGCTTAGAGTCTGTTTTGTCTGATATAAGCGTAGCTACTCCTGCTTTTTTGGTTGTTGTTACCATTTGCTTGACATACCTTTTTTGACTCCTTCACTTTCAGTCTAGGTATGTGTTTGAAGCTAGAGAAAGTCTCTTGTAGACAACATATTTTTGCATCTTGTTTTTAATTCATTCAGTCATTCTATGTCTTTTGATTGGAGAATTTAATCCATTTATATTTAAAGTAATTATTGATACATAAGGATTTACTACTGCCATTTTGCTAAACATTTTCTGTTTTTAGTTCCTTTATTCCCCTTTACCCTGCTGTTGTCTTTTGTAATCTGATGACTTTTTTTTTTTTTGGTATGCTTTGATTTCTTTATCATGATCTTTTGTGCAACTACTACAGGCTTTTACTTTGTGGTTACCATGAGGCTTACATATAATATCTTAAATTTTAACACCTTATTTTAAACTGATAACAACTTAACTTCAATAGCACTTCTAAACTTTACATTTTTACTTCCCCCCTCCCATTTTAGTTGATTGATATTACAATTTACGTACTTTATATTGTATATCCAATAATAGATTATTGTAGTCCTGGCTATATTTAATACATTTGTTTTTTCACTTTTAAAGTAGTGTTGTAAGTGAATTACATACCACTATTTCCATATTAGAGAATCTGATTTGACTATATATTTACCATTACCAGTGAGTTTGACACTATCTTCAGATATAATTTTTTATAATGTTAATGAGCATCTTTTTACTTGCACTCAAAGAACTCCCTTTAGCATGTCTTTTATGGCCAGTATGATTGTGATGAACTCCTTCAGGTTTTGTTTGTTAGAGAAAATTGTTATCTGTCTTTTATTTCTGAAGGACAGCTTTGATGGGTATATAATTCTTGGTTGACTTTTTTTCTTTCAATATTTTGATTATATCATCCCATTCTCTCCTAGCCTGAAAAGTTCCTGTTGAGAAATCTGGTAATCTTACATGGTTTCCTTGTATGTAACTTGTTTCATTTCACTTGCTGCTTTCAAAATTATTTTTTTTACTTTGACTTTTGACAGTTTAATGTGTAGTGCTACCCTATTCACGTTTAACCTATTCGGGGTCCTTTGGGCCTCATGGATCTGGATGTCTGTTTTTCTCCACATGTTTGGGAAATTTTCAGATTTGCTTTAAGTATACTATGTCTCTTTCTCTTTTCCTTCTGGGATTCCCATGATGCATTTATTGTTTCTTTTGATGTTTTCCCATAAGTCTTATAGGCTTTCTTCAGTCTTTTTTATCCTTTTTCTTTTATGCTTCTCTGACTGGATAATTCCAAATGTTCTATCTTCTAGATCACTGATTATTTCTTCTCCATGATTGAGTCTACTGTTGAAGCTCTCTTGTGAATTCTTCAGTTCATCCTTTGTATTCTTCATCTCTAGGATTTATGTTTGGGTTTTTTTTTATGTTTTATATCTCTTTGTTGAACTTCTTGTTTTGTTCATGCATTGTTTTCCCAATTTCTTTGTTGTCTGTCTGGTGTTCTTGTAGTCCTTAAACATCTTTAAGAGGATTATTCTGAAATTTGTGTCTAACAGTTCATAGATATTCATTTCTTTAGGGTCAATTATTGGAGCTTTATTGGTTTCCTTTGGTGGTGTCTTGTTAACCTACCTGATTTTTCGTGATCCTTGATTCTTTACATTGGTATCTGTGCATTTGAGTAAGTTGTCCCCTCTTCCAGACTTTGCATTTTCACTTTGGCAGAGACAGTTCTTTATAGTCAGCTTAGCTTGGCGTTCTGGACATGTCAGCTGGTAGCATCCCAGCAGCAGTGGGGCTTGCTGTCTGGGTCTACATGGGGGAAAGGCCACTGCCCAAGCTCTAAAGTTGGGTGGGGGCGTGCTACTGGCTGAGAGCATTTGGATAAGACTGTTGGCTTGGTTCCCTGAACTAGTGCAGCTGTAGCATAGGCTCTGCAGTGGTCTAGATTCTCTGGTCAGGCTTTCTAGATGGTCAGAACTGGATACTATACTCAGCAGTAGGTAGGGCTATGAATTAGCTTCCCTGCCCAGGTGGAGTAACAGAACAGGCACCAAGATCAGCACAGCTGGTTGTTAAATGACCCATGTAAGGCAGGACTGCACACTGAATTCTCCAGTCAGAAGGTGCCACTGGCTTTACTCTGCAGACAGGGAGAGGCACTGGCTGTGCTCTCTGTTCAAGTGCTGCTGTATGGAGAGCCATAGGATGGGCTACACAGCTTCCCATGTGCTCTGGTTAGGTTCCCTGGTCAAGCGGGCTGAAGGCTATTTTCAGCAGTGTCAGGCTTTCAATTAGTTTCCCTACCTGTGCAGGACCACCATACAGCCCCAAGGCTGTAGGGTCCTTGTTTGGGACCAAATTAGGCAGAACTATGCACCATGTTCCCTGGCCTGACAGGCTACTGCCCTGACTATGCAGATAGGCAAGACCACTAGCTGGATTCCACTGTAATCAGGGTTACAGGATGAGCTACAGATTCCCAGTAACTCTGGTTAAGCTTCCTGGTTATGCAGGCTGGAGGATGTATTCAACAGTGGGTAAGGCTGTAAATTAGATTCCCTGCCCAGGTGGGGCCATAGAATAGACCCCAGGGCTGGCAAGGCTCTTTGTTTGGGGACCAAATCAGGCAGGACTGTGTACCAAGTCCAGATGGGGCCACTGCCCTGGCTCTACAGATGGGCAGAGCCACTGGTCATACTCTCCACTAAACTGCTGTTGGGCTAAGCAGCTTTCCATGTGCCCTGCTCAGGCTTCCTGGTCAGGCTGGAATGGGAGCTACACTTAGCAGTAGGAGAGGCTATGAATCAGCTTCCCTGCCCAAGGGGAGTGGCTGAACTGGCTTCAAGGCCAACATAGCTTCTTATTTGGGTTCTTAAATCGGACAGACCAACTCCCGGATGAATTCCCTGCTCAAACTGGGCCACCATTGGCTCTGCAGATGAGCAGTGCCTCTGGGATATACACGGCTACTGTCTCAGCAGGCACTTGGTCTGCCAAGATCAAGCACTGGTTGCTGTAAGCCTCATTCTCCTCCATCACTACCTGATTCCCAGTGTTCAAGTTTCACAGATTCCCTCACAATCCCTATGAACTGAGACGTGAGTGGGCCTCCTGAGAAGCATCCCACGATGCTGGGGAGCTGGATGTCCACCTCGGGCTCTTTCGCCACTAGAGGAACTGGAGGTTTGGGGTGGGGTGCCCTCTTGGTGTGCTGCTACACCAGTCTGGAGGAGGGGCAAGGCCCTCAAAGTGTAGCTGTGCCTCTTACTCTTCTAACGTGGCCCATCTCATTCTCTGTGTTACAGGGAATACTTCAGCCTCACCTCCATGTTCTAGGATTTTTACAGCACTCTCTTGTCCATAGATAGTGGTCAGCTGGTCTTCTCATAGATTTTTAAAGTTCAGAACAACCTATGTCACCATCTTAATGATGTCACTCTGCATCTGTTCTTTAGAACGTGCTCTCTAGTCTGTCTATTTGGAACGTTGTTTCTTTTTCTTCAAGGCTCAACGTAGATGGTGTCTCATCTAGGAAGCTACCCTGAGGTCTCTCACAGCCAGCTTTCCCTCGGGGCTCCCTGCGTTCTCTCTCAGAACTTCTCATATTCTCTGTGAGTCTGTGTCTCTCACCAGACTGTAGGGTGGAGTGGGGTTAATGAGGAAGAGGGAGGATTAATGTATTTTGTTCATGTTTAAGCAGTCCCCTAGTGCCTGGAACTTACGGTACCATGGCAGTAATGACAACAATGATAGTTATCCGGGTGCACTCAACTGGTAGACCCAGAACCCTGAGTTCTGCTCTTTTTTCTGTGTCTGTGGACACATCAGGACACCCTGTGCTCTGAGTATGGGTCACGTCACAACCGGTAGCCATTAGCTGGACAGGTTGATCTTCCTCATCAGTATGACAGGGTTTCTCTCTCCAGACAATGTGGTAATAAATGAAACAGGCCTGTCTCAGATCCTGTTCCTCTAGATCACTAGTACCTCCAGGACCTGGCATGGCCCCTCTGCTTGAAGTAAGATCCTGAGGGGATTTCTCAGGCTTCGAACAAGGGACCAGCTATGCTGGGGCTGTGGTGGCAGTGAATGGCTTTTGTGGCTGAGGAAATGTGGAAGGTGAAATTCTGAGCAATCCAGGCATTGTGGCTGCAGTCCCTAAGGATATGGTAGAAATGTCACAAGACACTGTTTCTTTTTCCCCTTTCAGGGGCTGGGATGGGAGGCAAGGGAGCCAGAAGAGCCACGTTCTTGGTTCATGAAACAGATGCTTTGTCTTTTGTTTGTGGTGGGTTTTTTCTGTTTTTTGTTTTTTAAATCATTGCTGAGAAAAACTGGGAAAAACAAGAAGTACCCTTGGGTGGTAGAAAAGAAGTGGCTTTTGGTGTGAGTTGGGCTTGGGTTTGAATCCCAGCTCTGCCACTTACAGTCTATGTGATTGGGGGAAGATTACATAACGCCAACAAGCCTCGATTTCTTCCTTTGTGAACTGGGCATAACACATACCTTGAGTATTTGGTGTGAGTTCTGGAGTTTGTGTCTTCATGGTTCGTGTTCAGTGATGGTGCTGTTGTAGATTTTACGTGCTGGGTGAGACTGATCCCGCTCCACCACCATACCCCTCATTCCTTTACTTAAAATGGATTTTCCATATTCAGGAAGAAAATCATCAAAGAGAAAAAGGCTTTCCTGAGGAATCCTGCTTTCAAGGACTCTACTTGAAAGCAAGCCATGGCAATGAACCATGCTGCAAATGTTGGGATTTGATTTCATTCTGAGTCTTCCTCCAGTTGACTGAAGACAACAATGACTCATGTGAGGGAGTCTCCCAGAGACATCAGAGAAAGCTCTGAAGTGGGAGTCTGGACATCTGAGCTAACGCCTTGGGGAAAAAGTAGCCACAATCAGTCTGTACAGTTTCTGGGAATAACACTGACCAAGTGCTTTGCAAACACACGAAGTTCCTTTCACAGATGTGGCACTTCTTTCATGCACTGGGAGGTATACCAGTTGTATTGGCCTAGGCCATTTCACTTTATCTTTCCAGTGTCTCTAAAAGGAGTATCTTCACCTATAATTATCGTGATTAATACAGGGGGTTTTCACTTGACAGAGGTGAAGTGAAAAGTTACAGCCAATAAGCGACTGAATGAGGATTTGAACCCCCAGATCTGTCTGATTCCACAACTGTACCACTGGGTAGAGTTCCCTGGACTTTAGGAATGGAGTTATCAGATATAACAAATAAAAATATATGATACCCAGTTAAATTTGCATTCCAGATAAACAACCAATTTTTTTTTTTAGTATAAGTGTATCCCAGTATTACTTATACTTAAAAATACTTGTTATTTATGTTAAATGCAAGTTTAGCTGGGCATCTTGTATTTTATTTGGCAACCCTCCTTAAGAGGCTCATGTCACATGAGCCGGTGAGAAGTGGTATATCAGAGCCTTTCCCTAGGCTTGTAAGGTTGTTCTGAAGGGCACAAAAAGGTGCCCTTCAGAAATAGTAAACACTGTCTCCCATGACAGAAGTTCTAAGAATTTTATAAAAATATAGGGGAAGAAAATCTCAGAGGTGATTTAGGATGTGTTTTCTAGACAAACGTGAATACAGGTCTAGATACTCCAAAGGTGTGCAGAGCAAGAATTCCAAATCACAATTGACATATACAATATACTTGGCTGGGTAAGCTCAGGTTCACCCAGCAGCTCTCACTCTGAACTTGCGTAGGTCTCACTTGGAAGCCATGGCAAGGACCTGACCTAGAAGCCAATGCTTACTGAAACCCACCATTGGCCCTTTATCTACAGCATCTCATTTAGAATCATGGCAGTGCTTTGAGGTGTGATAACCCCACTTACTGACTGATATACTGAGATAGAGGAGCCAAAGCCACAGCTCATGAGTGGTAGAGCTGAATTTGATGTAGCTCTGTCTGAACCCGACACCAGCATCATGCTGTATAGTTCATGGGAAGTCAGGTGGGCTACAACCCAATGACTGAGATATTTGTTGAGTAGTCCCATGTAACAGAGTTCAAACTGTTCTTTATATAGTCATGCTACCTGAATGTTCTCCTGTCTGTTCATCTGTACCTATCTTGACTCATCCTTCAAGGCCTATCTCAAATCCTGTCTTTCATGAGCGATGCTGATGTTTTCAATGGGATGTGGCCCCTCCTCTGCACCCCAAAGTTTTCCCTGGCTTGGTTTCCAATGGCCTACAGATTTGGCCTCAAACTGTAGGCACTGGACACTTCCTTGTACTCTACAAGTGGTCTTCCACACTACTAGAGAAGACACATAGCATAGTGGTTAAAAATACAGACTATGGAGTCCCACTACTGGGTACCGCTTATCAGCTGTCAGGCCTTGGACAAATTGCATAACATCTCCATGCCTCAGTTACCTCAACTTTACAATAGAAGATGGTAATAAAAATACCTACCTCAAGGGGTTGTCATGAGGACCAAATGAGTTGATGTGCATAAATCACTTAGAACAATGCCTGTCACATAGTAAGTGTTCAATACATATTATGTTATTCCTGTTACTACTGTGATATCTGTCATGATTGGAACTTTTAGTAGGTGCCAGGCCCAGAGCGGAGCAACACACGTGCATCATGTCGTTTTATTCTCACCACCACCTTACAGGCAGGTACAATTCTCATTCAGCTAGTAAATCACGGAGTGAGGAGGCAAACCCTGGCTGACCATGGGGCCTATACTTTCATTTCCAATCCTTTTACTCTCATGTTTTCTCTTTCTTATAGCTTCTTGGAGGTACTTCAACATGATAGTTGACTTAAACTACATTATTCTCTCTATTAACTAACCCATGAAGAGATATGAACATTGTCCGTCTTCACAGAATTGAATGCTACCAAATCAAAACCATCTTTGTGTATATAGAAGAATGTGTATGGCAGGGGTTAGATGAGGCCATTTAAGTGTGGGTGTTAAGGGTTAGGCCGATCTAGCTCTCAATCTGTGAGCTGCCTTTCATGTACAATGACATGACCACTCCAGGCCTCAGATTTCTCCTTGGGTCATGAGGGTATCAGTATAAATTAATTAGTTTGGGGAGCATCATATATATTCAAATACCTTATCTGCCCTTTATTCCTTGATACAATAATTTTTAAGTTAGCACTTTGCTAACCTCAAGCTGGGATGGAATAGGGGGCAAAATCAAAGAAAGTGTTCACGGTGTGTATCATGCAAAATAATACCCATTAATACCCAAATCTCTCAGAACACATTGTACCAAGCAAATCATTTATCTTGAGCAAACCATTCTTCACCTGATCGTGTAATCATCAGAGCCATCTACCTCCATCCCTAGCCTACAAAAGACGCTAGACAGTCAACTTTGCCAATAGAAAGGAGTCTTTTCTAAAAGCCCCGAGCAGGATTTGTCTCAGTCATAGGTGAACAAATGAAACGAAACACTCCAGTCTGAGACCCGCATTGGTAGCTTCAGAAAGATACCTCATCTTCACAGACCAGCAAAGAGATCAAAGTTTATGAAAAATTTCATGTGTCCTCAAAAGACACCACATGAGAGAGAGCATCCATGTTGGGAAGCATCCAGGGACACCACGTCTTCACTGTTTGGCCATGGGCAAGTTTCTCAAATTCTCTGAACCCCAGCTTCCACATCTATGAGTTTGTGAAAATCGTCCTACGCAGAACTGAGATAGGTACGAAATGAAGTCACAGTTATCTTACCCCTTCACAGCACACATCTTTCTGATTTGGGGAGGTAAGGATTCCTTTATCAATCTGGTCATTTCTGTGGCCATTGAAATTCGAAGACTCTCATCCTTTGCTCTTTAATGGCACTGATTGGCTGGATTTTCCCTTCTCACCCACCCATAGTTCAGTTATCTGAGTGAAAAGACGAAGATGAGCTATAAAAATATGATTGCATTGCTGTTGCAACTTCCCAGACTCAGATGGTTATAACCTGATGCAGGACATTCCAATTTTAACTATCTACTGCTGCTTTTATTTCATAAAGCCACTTAAAACATCCTGCTTTTATATACGTCACTACTTTTATGGCTTTTGTGTCATAATGAAAGGCAGTTTGTTGGAAGCTGAGGGGTTTTTTTTTCCAGCAGAAGAAGAGCCAACCTGGAATAAGACATTTCTGTCTAGTTTCTCTGCCTTCTAACTCTGTCCCTCGTAATAAGTCCACGTTCCTCCAGGCTGCCAGATTATTCTCCCCAAAAAGCTATTTATAAGGCATTACCCTGCTCAGCCTTTAAAGGCTCCCCATTACATTGACTGGAAGGCCCTATGTCCTTAGCCTGGCTTTTAAAGATGTCTATTGTCTGGCCTCATAACTGACCCATATAAAACAAAACACCTAGATTGCTCTTCACCTGTTTCAGTACTCATGATTTCATACATAATGTGCCTTCTCCATCATTTCTGGGAAGCCCTTCTGCGTTGCTTCTTTTTTGTTTTTTTTCTCTATTTTTAAAAATTGAAGTATAGTTGATTTACAATGTTGTGTTTAATTTCTGCTGTACAACAAAGTGAATTAGTTATACACATATATATAAATTATTTTTTTAATATTCTTTTCCATTATGGTTTATCCCAGGAGATTAGACATAGTTCCCTGTGTTATACAGTAGGACCTTGTTGTTTATCCATTCTAAATGTAATAGTTCGCATCTACTAACCCCAAACTCCCAACCCATCACTCCCCCACCCCCAACCTTGGCAACCACAAGTCTGTCCTCTATGTCCGTGAGTCTGTTTCTGTTTTGTAGATAGGTTCATTTGTGCCATATTTTAGATTCCACATATAAGTGATCTCATATGGTATTTGTCATTCTCTTTCTGACTTACTTCACTTAGTATGATAATCTCTAGTTGCATCTGTGTTGCTGCAAATGGCATTATTTCATTATTTTTATGGCTGAGTAATATTCCATTGTATATATGTACTGCATCTTCTTTATCCATTCATCTGTTGATGGACATTTAGGTTATTTCCATGTCTTGGTTATTGTGAATATGGATATAGGAGTGTATATCTTTTTGAATTATACTTTTGTCCGAGTATATGCCCAAGAGTGGGATTGCTGGATCATATGGCAGTTCTGTTTTTAGTTTTCCGAGGAAGCTCCATACTGTTCTCCATAGTGACTGTACCAATTTACATTCCCACCAACAGTGTAGGAGGGTTCCCTTTTCTCCACACCCTCTCCAGCATTTGTTATTTGTAGACTTTCTAATGATGGCCATTTTGACTGGTGTGAGGTGATACCTCATTGTGGTTTTCATTTGCATTTCTCTGATAATCAGTGATGATGAGCATCTTTTCGTGTGTGTATTGCCCATCTGTATGTCTTTTTGGAGAAATGTCTATTAAGGTCTTCTGCCCAGTTTTCGATTGGGTTGTTTATTTTTTGTTAAGTTGTATGAGCTGTTTGTATATTTTGTAGATTAAGCCCTTGTCGGTCACATAATTTGCAAATATTTTCTCCCATTCTGTAGGTTCTTTGCACTTTGTTTATGGTTTCCTTTGCTGTGCAAAGCTTGTAAGGTTGACTAGGTCCCATTTGTTTATTTTTATTTCTATTGCCTTGGGAGACTGACCAAAGAAAACACTGGTACAATTTATGTCAGAATGTTTTGCCTATGCTCTCTTCTAGGAGTTTTATGGTATCGTGTCTTATGTTTAAGTAGCCTGTGAAGTCAGCTGGTCTTTGACTTTTGTTTGTAGGGAGTTTTTAAATTACAGATTCTATTGCACTTCTAGTGATCAGTCTGTTCAAATTATCTATTTCTTCTTGATTCAGTCTTGGTGGGCTGTATGTTTCTAGAAAGTTGTCCATTTCTTCTAGGTTGTCAGATTTGTTGGCATATAATTATTCATAGTATTCTCTTATGATTTTTTTGTATTTCTGCAGTATTGGTTGAGATTTCTCCTTTTTCATTTCTTATTTTGTATATTTGGGTTCTCTCTCTTTTCTTCTCCATGAACCTGGCCAGAGGTTTATCAATTTTGTTTGTCTGATTGATTTTTACTATTGTTTTTAAAATCTCTACTTATTTCCCCCCTGACCTTTATTATCTCCTTCCTTCTGCTGACTTTAGGGGTTTTTTTGTTCTTATTTTTATAATTCTAGGTGGTATGTTAGGTTATTTATTTGAGATTTTTCTTGTTTTTTTGTGGAAGTCCTATATCACTATGAACTTTCCTCTAAGAACTGCTTTTGCTGCATCCCATAGATTTTGTATGGTTGTGTTTTCATTGTCGTTTGTCTCAAGGTTATTTAATTTCCTTTTTGATTTCCTTGTTGACCCATGGGTTTTTTATAGCAGGTTCTTTAGTCTCCGTGTGATTGTTTTTTTTTCTCATTTCTTTTCCTGTGGTTGATTTCTAGTTTCATGCTGTTGTAGTCAGAGAAGATGCTTGAAATAATTTCTACTCTTAAGTTTGTTGCAGTTAGTTTTGTGCCCTAGTATGTGGTCAATCCTAGAGAATGTTCCATGTGCACTGGAAAAGAATGTGTATTCTGTTTTTGGGTGGGGGGTGGTTGCATGTAATGTCCTGAAAATATCAATTTAGTCTAACTGTTCTATTGTATCATTTAGGATCTCTGTTGCCTTACTGATTTTCTGTCTAGAAGATCTGTCCATTGATGGGAGTGGGGTGTTAAAGTCTCCTACTATTATTGTATTCCCATCAATTTGTCCCTTTATGTCTGTTAATATTTGTTTTATGTATGCAGGTGCTCGTATATTAGATGCATATGTATTGATGAGTATCAAATCCTCTTCTTGCATTGATCCTTTACCATTATATAGTGTCCTTCTTTATCCTTCTTTATGGCCTTTGTTTTAAAGTCTATTTTGTCTGATATGAGTATTGCAACTCCTGCTTTCTTGTCATTTCCATTTGCATGAAGTATCTTTTTCCATTCCCCTCACTTTCAATCTATGTGTGTCCTTTGCCTTAAGGTCAGTCACTTGTAGGCAACATACTGTAGGCTCTTGTTTTTTCTCCAGTCTGCCACTCTGTCTTTTGATTGGAGCACTCAATCCATTGACATTTAAGGTAATTATTGATACATTGTATTTATTGTCATTTTAAACCTTGTTTTCCTGTTGATTCTGTTTCTTCTTTGTTCCTTTCTTTTTCCTTTTGTGGTTTGATGATTTTATTTTATGCTTGTGTTCTCTTCTTTTTGTGAATCTATTGTATGTTTTTGATTTGTGGTTGCCCTGTTTTTCAAGTATGTTAACCCTTTCCTGTATCTGCTTGCTTTAGACTAATAGGCATATAGGCTCAAATACATTCTAAAAAAAAGAATCTACATTTTTTATCCTCCTTCCCCATATTTTATGATTTTGATGTCCTTTTTTACATCTTTATATTTATCCTTTTGCTATTCCTTGTGTACATCATTGCTTTCACAAATAGTTTTTTTTTTCTTTTTGATTTGTATACTGGCTAATTTAAGTGATTTACTTTCCAATTGTGATTTCCTCCTTCCTATATCTTCTTCTTTTCTATTTAGAGAAGACCTTTCAGTGTTTCTTTTAGGGTGGGTTTAGTATTGCTGTGTTCTTTTAGTTTTTGCTTGTCTGAAATTCTTTATCATTTAGAATTTTGCTGGGTAGAGCATTCTACGTCACAGATTTTTCCCTTTCAAGATTTTGAATATATTTTTGCCACTCCCTCTGGCCTGCAGCATTTCTGTAGAGAAATCAGCTAATAGCCTTATGGCAGTTCCCTTAAGGGAAAGTTAAAAGAGTAATTAACTATTTTTTTTCTCTCTTGCTGCCCTTAGAATTCTCTCTTTAACTTCTGCCATTTTTATTATAATATGTCTTGGTGTAGGTCTGTTTGGGTTCATCTCGTTTGGGACCCTCTGTGCTTCCTGTATCTGGATATCTGTTTCCTTCTTTAGGTTTGGGAAGTTTTCAGCCATAATTTCTTCAAATACATTTTCATTTCTTCTCCTTCTGGAATCCCCATAGATTGGCAGGCTTTATATTATCCCATAGGTCTGTTATATTGCTTTCATTTGGTTTTCTGTCCACTGTTTTGATTGGGTAATTTCCATTATTCTATCTTCCAGATCACTTATTCTTTCTTCTGCATTATTCCTTCTGCTATTCATTGCCTTTAGCTCAGCTTTCATCTAGGCAAATGCATTGTCTAATTTTTCTTGGCTCCTCCTTATAGTTTCTAGTTCCTTTTTACACTAGTCTACATTTCTGGCAATAGCCTTTATTAACTCCTTCAGTATTTTCATTACCTCCTTTTCGAACTTGGTGTCTATTAGACTGAAGAGGTCTGCTTCATTGTTTGTTCCTTCAGGGGAATTCTCTTGGTCTTTCAACTGGGAGTGGTTCCTCTGCTTCTTCATTTTGCTTATATTTCTCTTACTCTGAATTTAGGAGAAGCAATTATCTATTTTAGTCTTGGAGGACTATTTATACATGGGAGCATCCCTGCATAACTTGTGTGGATTTAATTTTTTTGGGCATGGGGGCTCTTTTTGGTTTGGATGCTTGCCGTCTCTTTACTCAGTGTGTGCTTGCCATTATCCCCTTGATAGGGCGTGTGCAGGTATGCGGCCCAGGTGCATTCCCGAGAAGGCGGGGGCAGTGGTTGGTGCCCAGGCATGGGACCCTTGGAGGTGGTGGGTTGTGCACACGCCTGAGGAGATGGGGACAGTGGTTGGTGCCCAGTTGTGGGACCCTTGGAGGCAGCAGGAGTCCGTGCCTGCCTCTGGAGTCTTAGATGGTAGCAGTAGCTCACACCTGCCCTTGGAGTGCAAGCAGGCAGTACCCTGCCACCTGAGACCGCATGCCTGGATAAAGAAGCTCCTATGGTGGTCCTGCCCCTCTCCTCGCATACCCCCAAACAGTGGTACCTTGCCTCTCTGGCGGGCCCTGGCTTCTTCCCAGACTCCCTTGGTTGTGGTGCACCACACCCTAGCCCCCTCAAGCTGTCTCCATGCAGCCAACCCCAGTCCTCTCCCTGGGT